>NW_023270780.1:3931564-4086725 GCF_011800145.1 Mirounga leonina | reverse complement strand
GGGGCTCAGAGCAGCTGCTCCCAGCTTGGAATAGGGCTGCTTAGAAACAGGGAATGACACAGTTGTGGAAAATTTACTTTGATCTTCTGCCTCATTTTCCTTGGCAAGTGCCACCTTAGTTCCTGTTTTGGACCTTGGGCCCCAGTCCCTCTTTCCTGTTTTTGTCATTATTCATACTTTATGATAGAGGAGACCGATAAACAAAACTAAAAAGAGTCACTTTATGTACCTTTCACAAGGATGCACAGCTACCAGGTGGCAAAACCAGGATTGCATTCTAGGTCTGACTCTAGGCTCTTTTTTTTTTTAATTTTTTTTTTAAATTTTATTTATTTATTTGAAACAGAGAGAATGAGAGAGAGAGAGCACATGAGAGGGGGGAGGGTCAGAGAGAGAAGCAAGCTCCTTGCTGAGCAGGGTGCCCGACGCGGGACTCGATCCAGGGACTCCAGGATCATGACCTGAGCCAAAGGCAGTCGCTTAACCAACTGAGCCACCCAGGCGCCCCCCTTTTTTTTTTTAAAGATTTTATTTATTTATTTGAGAGAGAGAGAATGAGAGAGAGCACATGAGAGGGGGGAGGGTCAGAGGACGAAGCAGACCCGCTGCCGAGCAGGGAGCCCGATGCGGGACTCAATCCAGGGACTCCAGGATCATGACCTGAGCTGAAGGCAGTCGCTTAACCAACTGAGCCACCCAGGCGCCCTGCCTCTAGGCTCTTAAATGGAATGGAATACACCAGGGATCAGCAAATTTTTCAATAAGGGGCTAATGACTAAATATTTTAGGCTTTGGGAGCCATAAAGTCTTTGACTCAACTACTCAACTCTGCCATTGTACTGTGAAAATAGCTGTAGATAATAAAGAAATGAGCATGGATGGGCTCCAACTAAAATGTTTCAAGTGTGTCCCAGTTTGGATGGTGAATTATACACTATCAGTAAGTGAAGTTTTCGCAAAGGCCTTCACTGATTCAGGATAAAACTTAAATTCCTTGTCCTTGCATTCAAATACCTATGCAGTATGAAACTATTCTGTTTCTATGGTTTTTTCCTTTGCTCTGTTAAGAGAAGAAATCTTTCTCTGAAGCTGAATTGACCTATGAGCTCTACTTTGTACTGGCTACTTTGTGCTTTATCTTTATTTTACTTTATGTGACATATCTCTGAATTCTTCAGAGCGGGGTCTGGATCTGATATGTTTGCATCCCCCATCAGCATCTAGAGCCAAGATATGCATTTATAATCATTTCACCAGCATTTCATAGTACCTGAGAGTTTGCAAATAGCTTTTCCTTGTGATGTAAGGCAATCGGATAAGACATGCACAGTGATGAGTGCTGACCATATCATCCTACAGAGATCTGCTATGTTACTTGTGGATGATGTTTGTCCTCAGGGCTCAGTTGTGGAAGGAGAGGTCAGGACACGGGTAGTAATACTCAGAAGCCCAGCTCACTGATTCCTAGAATGATGGGCCTCAGATGCTATTGGGTCATGCTTCTGCCTCCAGGCAGGGAAGGAAGCACCCAAACATCAATTAATCTGACATGGGCACAGGTCAAAAACAAGCAACATGCTTGTAATATCATGCAGAGTCATTTGTAAGCCATGGCTATTAGATTTCAATAGATTTATATTGATTTGGTATCCTTTCAACAGAAAAAAATGTTTAGTGACAAGGATTTGGTTTTCTGAAGTCATCTACTCATCTGTCTCCTATGTCCTTATAACCTCAAGGGATAGGAGGAAACACTGCTGAGATCCATGGGAAGTCATTAAAACAGTGTAATTTTTGCTCTTTTCCCTCTACCGTGCAGCCCTTTGCAGAGACAGAACCTTGAACATTATTGACTTTTAGTGTGTTCTCCTCCCTTTCAAAAATTGATAAATATGGGGTGTCTGGGTGGCTCAATCATTAAGCATCTGCCTTCAGCTCAGGTCATGATCCCAGGGTCCTGGGATCAAGCCCCTCATCGGGCTCCCTGCTCAGCTGGAAGCTGCTTCTCCCTCTCCCACTCCCCCTGCTTGTGTTCCCTCTCTCTCTGTGTCTCTCTCTGTCAAATAAATTAAAAAAATATTTTAAAAAATTGATAAATGTGTCTAATTTAAAAGTTAAAAATCTATGTAAAAAATAGCACCATAAATAAGACAAAAAGAAAAGTGATCCATTGGGGGAAATTACAACATATTTGCTAGGAATATAGAAAAACAATTCTTATAAATCAATTGGACAAAGGACAGGAACAGGCAATACACATACCAGGGAAGAAACACAAATGGCCAAAAAGTAACTGAAAATATGTTCAGTATTACTAATCAAAAAAAAAAAAAAAAAACCTCATCTTTTTATGGCATAGGGTGTCTATCCAATTTACTCATTCATATCTGATTGGCAAAGATTGAGCGCCTAACAAATACTCAGTGTTGGAGAGGATGCAAGGAATTGGACACTCATGCTTCACTGGTATGAAAATAAATCAGCATACTGATTATGCATAACAATACGATGATTCATTGATTCAATACATACTTTATGGTGTGTAAATGAATTAGAATGTAAAATGAGAACATTCTTTTATACTGTTCAAATATCTAAGAATTTAGCCTTAGGAGATAATGTAACTAAACTCAAAGGGTTTGCAACTTGTGGTGCATGAAATTGAACACAACCCAAGGAAGTGTTGAAAGCAAAGAACTTTTTATTACTTGTTACAAGTAAGGAGACAGGGAGATAGCTCTCAAAGTACTGCCTCTCCATGGGCTTAGTACAGGAAGCTTTTATTCAATGCATTCGGGGTGAGGGCAGGGAGCTTGCATATACATTAAAGGAACTTAAGGGGGTGCCTGGGTGTCTCAGTCATTGGGTGTCTGCCTTCATCTCAGGTCCTGATCCCAGGGTCCTGGGATTGAGCCCTGCATTGGGCTCCCTGCTCTGGGGAAGCCTGCTTCTCCCTCTCCCACTCCCCCTGCTTGTGTTCCCTCTCTTGCTATGTCTCTCTCTGTCAAATAAATAAATAAAATCTTAAAAAACAAATAAAGGAATTTATGCATATTTTATTACTTGGGCACTTCTGTTCAACTGTGCATACCTAGCATGCCAACATGCTAATGCATAAATCTTATGCTCAAAGAAATGTTGGACTCCCCCATAGGAGGAGACCTTAGTACTATAATGAGCTAATGGTAACTTCAGGACAACTCAGAGGGGCTTCTGCACAGGTCCTCATCTCCAGTCTGGCTCTAAGCGGCTCATGTAAGGGGCTATCAGGTGAAACATCTAGCTGGGCTTTCTCCCTGCTTTTGTCTCTTCCTAACCGTCCCTCCTGCTGTTGGCTTTCAGCCCTCTGACCTGGATAACTCCTTGTGGCATCCTAGCTAACAATGTGGGATGATAAGAAAACAATATATGCATAAACATATTCCTTGTAGAAAAATACAAGTAATAAGAGTACAGCAAATTGTCACATCAATATTTTTTATACTTCTTTAAAAATAACAAGATAAAAAGATTTAAAAATGCTGTTTTAAAAAAGAGCAAAATACATAAGCTACATAATGTTTTTAAATGAACAAGATATTTATGTGTAAAATGTTAAAACTTTACTGAAAGAAAAAAATTTAAAAACTTTATCGAAGGATACTAAAGAAGATCTAAGTAAATAAGATCTATACAGGAGGAGGAGCAAGATGGTGGAGGAGTGGGAGACCTAAATTTCAACCGGTCCCAGGAATTCAGCTAGATAGGTATCAAACCGTTCTGAACACCTATGAACTCAACAGGAGATCGAAGAAAAGAATAGCAGCAACTCTCTGAACAGAAAAGAGATCACTTTCTGGAAGGTAGGACATGCGTAGAAGTGAATCTGAGGCGATATATGGGAAGATAGACTGGGGGCGGGGGAGTCTCCATCAGCCACTACCGGCAAGTGATAGAGCAGCAGAGCACAAAATTGGAACTTTTGGAAGTCTGCTCCGATGAGGGACATCGCTCCAGTGGCTAAGCGGGGGGTAAAACCCTCTCTGGGACAGTGTGGTCTCAGGACCCTCGGAGTCACAGAAAGAATGGGGGAGCCTGAGTGCGGCAGAGCTCCCAGGTATCAGAGCGGGAAAGCTGGCTGCAGAGAGGGAGCCAAGGAGTGGGCTCTCTGCTCGGGTTGCCATAAACTGTTATCTGCTGGAAGAGCAGGGGCCCAACAAGCAGCAGATCCGGGGAGACTCCCCTTTCTCCCCAGGGAGAAGTGGCGCAGGAGTGCACCACAAGAATTGCTGGGTTTGGAAACTCCAAAAAGGGTCGTGTGCCAGAGAGAGAAACGCTGGGTCGCAAGCCAGGTGAGCACGGAGTGCAGCTGGAGACCAGGGAGACAGGGTGATTGACTGCTTTTCCCTGGGGGTGCACTGAGGAGTGGGGCCCCAAGCTCTCCACTCCTCCGGAGGGGAGATTGGGAGGCTGCCATTTTCAAAGCTGTACAGAAAGCTTGCAGGGAAAAAAAGTGACCGAGAGCAAACCCAAGCAGATTATTTAGCCCGGACCCAGCAAGGGCAGAGCAATTCCGCTTCCCACAAACACGTTTGATAATCACTGCAACAGTCCCCTCCCCCAGAAGATCAGCAAGAACAGCCAGCCAAGACTAAGTTTACTGATCAATGAGAATGGCAGAACTCCAGCACTAGGGGAATACAGCACATAGAACTCATGGCTTTTCTCCCCATGATTCTTTAGTCTTTCAAAGTTAATTTTTTTAATTTTCATTTTTTTCTTTTTCTTTTTTTTTTCTTTTTCTTTTTCCCTTTTCAACCAACATCTTATCAATCCCTTTTTTAAAAATCATTTTTATTCTTCATTTTAAGAGTCATATTCTATCCCTTCATAGCAGTTAACTTTATTTTTGGTATATATATATATAAGTTGTTCTCTCTTTGAAATTTTGAGATACAGTTGCTTCTAACAGACCAAAATATACCCTAAATCTCTAGACTATGGCTTTGTTCTACTCTCCTGCCTGATCACATTCTCTCTCTCTCTTTTTTAATTTCTCTTCTTGCTTTTTCCAACCAACTTCTTATCTTATCAATTCCTTTTATCAAATCTTTTATAATTTTCATCTTTGCAGTCATATTCCATCCCTTCATCGTATTTACCCTTATTTTTCTACATATGTAAGTTTTTCTTTCTTATAAAATTTTGGGAGGGAGTTTCTTCTAAGAGACCAAAATACATCCAAAATCTAGTGTGTGGCACTGATCTATTCACCAGCCTGATCATATTTGATCATATTCTTTTTTTAAATCTTTTTCTTTTTTTTTTCTTTTTCTTTCTTTCCTTTTCTTTTTATCCAGTTTCAGGTCTCTTCTGATTTGTTTAGTGAATATTTTTCTGGGGTCATTGTTACCCTGTTAGCATTTTGTTCTCTCATTCATCTATTATCCCCTGGACAAAAGGACAAGACGGAAAAAATCACCTCAAAAAAAAAAAGAACAAACGGCAGTACTGACTGCCAGGGACCTAATCAATATGGACATTAGTAAGAGGTCAGAATTAGAGTTCAGAATGGCGATTATAAAGATATTAGCTGGGCTTGAAAAAAGCATGGAAGATACTAGAGAAACCCTTTCTGGAGAAATAAAAGAATTAAAATCTAACCAAGTTGAAATCAAAAAGGTTATTAATGAGGTGCAATAAAAAATGGAGTCTCTAACTGCTAGGATAAATGAGGCAGAAGAGAGAATTAGAGATATAGAAGACCAAATGATGGAGAATAAAGAAGCTGAGAAACAGAGAGATAAACAAGAATCATACCACGAGGGCAGAATTAGAGAGATAAGTGGTACGATAAGATGAAACAATATTAGAATAATTGGGAGAGAAGAGGAAAGAAGAAAGAGAGAGAGGGGCAGAAGGTATCTTGGAGCAAATTATAGCAGAGTACTTCCCTAATTTGGGGAAAGAAACAGGCATCAAAATCCAGGAAGCACAGAGAACTCCCCTCAAATTCAATAAAAAATAGGTCAACACCCCAACATCCAGTAGTAAAACTCACAAATCTCAGAGACAGAGAAAATCCCAAAAGCAGCTCAAGACAAGAGGTCTGTAACCTACAATGGTAGAAACATTAGATTGGCAACAGACCTATCCACAGAGACCTGGCAGGCCAGAAAGGACTGGCATGACATATTCAGAGCACTAAATGAGAAAAATATGCAGCCAAGAATACTATATCCATCTAGGCTGTCATTGAAAATAGAAGGAGAGATAAAAAGATTCCAGGACAAACAAAAACTAAAAGAATTTGCAAACAAGAAACCAGCCATACAAGAAATATTGAAAGGGGTCCTCTAAGAAAAAGAGAGAGCCTAAAAGTAACATAGACCAGAAAGGAACAGAGACAATATACAGTAACAGTCACCGTACAGGCAATACAGTAGCACTAAATTCATATCTTTCAATAGTTACCCTGAATGTAAATGGGCTAAATGCCCCAATCAAAAGACACAGACTATCAGACTGGATTTAAAAAAAAAAAAAAAGACCCATCGATATGCTATCTGCAGAAGACTCATTTCAGACCCAAAGACATCTCCAGATTGAAAGTGAAGGGGTGGAAAACCATTTACAATGCTAACGGACACCAAAAGAAAGCTGGGGTGGCAATCCTTACATCAGACAAATTAGATTTTAAACCAAAGACTATAATAAGAGATGAGGAAGGACACTATATCATACTTAAAGGGTCTATCCAACAAGAATATCTAACAATTGTAAATATCTATGCCCCTAACATGGGAGCAGCCAATTATATACAATTAATAACAAAATCAAAGAAACACATTGACAATAATACAATAATAGTAGGGAACTTTAACACCCTCCTCACAGAAATGGATAGATCATCTAAGCAAAAGATCAACAAGGATATAAATATTTTAAATGACACACTAGACAAATGGACTTCACAGATATATTCAGAACATTCATCCCAAAGCAACAGAATACACATTCTTCTCTAGTGCGCATGGAACATTTTCCAGAATAGATCACATCCTAGGTCACAAATCAGGTCTCAACTGGTACCAAAAGATTGGGATCATTCCCTGCATATTTTCAGAGCACAATGCTTTGAAACTAGAACTCAATCACAAGAGCAAAGTTGGGAAGAACTCAAATACATGGAGGCTAAAGAGCATCCTACTAAAGAATGAATGGGTCAACCGGAAATTATAGAAGAATTTAAAAAATTCATGGAAACAAATGAAAATGAAAACACAACTGTCCAAAATCTTTGGTATGCAGCAAAGGCAGTCCTAAGAGGAAAGTAAATAACAATACAAGCCTTTCTCAAGAAACAAGAAAGGTCTCAAATACACAACCTAACCCTACACCTAAAGGAGCTGGAGAAAAAACAGCAAATAAAGCCTAAACCCAGCAGGAGAAGAGAAATAATAAAGATCGGAGCAGAAATCAATGAAATAGAAACCAAAAGAACAGTAGAACAGATGAACGAAACTAGGAGCTGGTTCTTTGAAAGAATTAAGAAGATTGATAAACCCCTGGCCAGACTTATCAAAAAGAAAAGAGAAAGGACCCAAATAAAATCATGAATGAAAGAGGAGAAATCACAACCAACACCAAAGAAATACAAACAATTATAAGAACATATTATGAGCAACTATATGCCAGCTAATTAGATAATCTGGCAGAAATGGATGCATTCTTAGAGATATATAAAATACCAAAACTGAACCAGGAAGAAACAGAAAACCTGAACAGACCCATAACCACTAAGGAAATTGAAGCAGTCATCAAAAATCTCCCAACAAACAAGAGCCCAGGGCCAGATGGCTTCCCAGGGGAATTCTGCCAAACAGTTAAAGAAGAATTAATATCTATTCCTCTGAAACTGTTCCAAAAATAGAAAGGAAGGAAAATTTCCAAACTCATTGTATGAGGTCAGCATTACCTTGATCCCAAAACCAGACCAAGACCCCATCAAAAAGGAGAATTACAGACCAATATCCCTGATGAACATGGATGCAAAAATTCTCACCAAAATACTAGCCAATAGGATCCAACACTACATTACAAGGATTATTCACCACGACCAAGTGGGATTTATCCCTGGGCTGCAAGGTTGGCTCAACATCCATAAATCAATCAATGTGATACAATACATTAATAAAAGAAAGAGCAAGAACCATATGATCTTCTCAATAGATGCAGAAAAAGCATTTGACAAAGTACAGCATCCTTTCTTGATCAAAACTCTTCAGAGTTTAGGCATAGAGGGTACATACCTCAATATCATAAAAGCCATCTATGAGAAACCCACAGCAAATATCATTCTCAATGGGGAAAAACTGAGAGCTTTCCCCCTAAGGTCAGGAATATGGCAGGGATGTCCACTATCACCACTGCTATTCAACATAGTATTAGAAGTCCTAGCCACAGCAATCAGACAACAAAAAGAAATAAAAGGCATCCGAACAGGCTAAGAAGAAGTCAAACTCTCATTCTTTGCAGATGATATGATACTTTATGTGGAAAACTCAAAAGACTCCACCCCAAACCTGCTAGAACTCATACTGGAATTTAGTAAATTGGCAGGATATAAAATCAATGCACAGAAATCAGTTGCATTTCTATACACCAACAACAAGACAGAAGAAAGAGAAATTAAGGAGTCGATCCCATTTACAATTGCACCCAAAAGCATAAGATACCTAGGAATAAATCTAATCAAAGAGGCAAAGAATCTGTACTCAGAAAACTCTAAAATACTTATGAAAGAAATTGAGGAAGACACAAAGAAATGGAAAAACATTCCATGCTCATGGATTGGAAGAACAAATATTGTGAAGATGTCAATGCTACCTAGAGCAATCTACACATTCAATGCAATCCCTATCAAAAGACCATCCACTTTTTTCAAACAAATGGAACAAATAATTCTAAAATTTGTATGGAACCAGAAAAGACCCTGAATAGCCAGAGGAATGTTGAAAAAAAACAGAGCAAAGCTGATGGCATCACAATTCTGGACTTCAAGCTCTATTACAAAGCTGTCATCATCAAGACATTATGGTACTGGCACAAAAACAGACACATAGATCAATGGAACAGAATAGAGAGCCCAGAAATGGACCCTCAATTCTATGGTCAACTAATCTTCAACAAAGCAGGGTAGAATGTCCAATGGAAAAAAGACAGTCTCTTCAACAAATGGTGTTGGGAAAATTGGATAGCCACATGCAGAAGAATGGAACTGGACCATTTCCTTACACCACACACAAAAATAGACTCAAAATGGATGAAAGACCTAAATGTGAGACAGGAGTCTATCAAAATCCTTGAGGAGAACACAAGCAGCAACCTCTTCGACCTCAGCCACAGCAACTTCTTCCTAAAAACATCGCCAAAGGCAAGGGAAACAAGGGCAAAAATGAACTATTGGGACTTCATCAAGATAAATAGCTTTTGCACAGGAAAGGAAACAGTCAACAAAACCAAAGACAACCGACAGAATGGGAGAAGATATTTGCAAATGACATATCAGATAAAGGGCTAGTATCCAAAATCTATGAAGAACTTACCAAACTCAACATCCAAAGAACAAATAATCCAATCAAGAAATGCTCAGAAGACTTGAACAGACACTTTTCCAAAGAAGACATCCAAATAGCCAACAGACACATGAAAAAGTGTTTAACATCACTCGGCATCAGGGAAATCCAAATCAAAACCTCAATGAGCTACCATCTCACACAAGTCAGAATGGATAAAATGAACAAGTCAGGAAAGGACAGATGTTGGCAAGGGTGCAGAGAAAAGGAAACCCTCCTACACTGTTGGTAGGAATGCAAGCTGGTGCAGCCACTCTGGAAAACGGTATGGAGGTTCCTCAAAAAATTCAAAATAGAGCTACTGTATGACCCAGCAATTGCACTACTGCAATTGCACTATTTACCCCAAAGATACAAATGTAGTGATCCAAAAGGGTACATGCACCCCAATGTTTATAGCAGCAATGTCCACAATAGCCAAACTATGGAAACAGCCAAGGTGTCCATCAACAGATGAATGGATAAAGAAAAAGTGGTATATATATACAATGGAATATTATGCAGCCATCAAAAAAAAACAAAAAAAAAACGAAATCTTGCTATTTGCAACAATATGGTTAGAACTAGAGGGTATTATGCTGAGCGAAATAAGTCATTCAGAGAAAGACATGTATCATATGATCTCACTGATAGGAATTCTTAATCTCAGGAAACAAAATGAGGGTTGCTGGAATGGTGGGGGTGGGAAGGATGGGGTGTCTGGGTGATAGGCATTGGGGAGAGTATGTGTTATGGTGAGCGCTGTGAAGACTGATGAATCACAGACCTGTACCTCTGAAATAAATAATACATTATATGTTAAAAAAAATAGTAGGAAGGGAAAAATGAAGGGGGAAATCGGAAGGGGAGATGAACCATGAGAGACTATGGACTCTGAGAAACAAACTGAGGATTCTAGAGGGGAGGGGGCTGCGAGGATGGGTTAGCCTGGTGATGGGTATTAAAGAAGGCACTTATTGAATGGAGCACTGACTGTTATATGCAAACAATGAACCATGAACGACTACATCAAAAACAAATGATGTAATGTATGGTGAGTAACATAACATAATAAAATAAAATAAAATAAATAAGATCTATACATATGTTCCTGATATAATGGAAAGAAAAAATAAATATCACCAAAATGAAAACTGCCTTAATCTTATATATATTTAATACAATACCACAAAGAATTCTCACAAATCAAATGAATAAAAAATATTCCTAAGGTAAGAAAGAGCAATTTACAAAAGAAGAAAACGTTGTTCAAAATATATGAATAGATGCTCAAGACTACTTATGATCAGGAAAATGGATAACACAGCAACAATGAAATGTACACAAAAAATATAGAATGAGTATTTCATATGCACTGAACAATTATATAAACATCTGATATCACAAAGTGTTGCCAGAATGAAGCAACAGGAACTCTTTTATACTAACAGAGGGATTGTAAACTGGAGACGCATGTGACAATATATTGTAAGGTTAAAAATGAGCATATCTATAATCTGACCATGCAATTCCTAGATAGGTAGATATAAATATAGATATATATCCTTGAGAGGCTGTCCTACACATAGACAATATGTAGAGATTTTTTAATAATGAAATTGTTTAGAATTGCAAAATAATTAGAAGCAACATAAATGTTTTTTAATAAGAACTGGTTAAATAAATAGTGTGGTTGTAAGGTGGAGTACAATATAGCAGTAAAAAATAAACTAAATGACACTGACTAACATGAATATCTCACAAATGATTCTGTGATAGAAAAGCAAGTTTACACAAGTGAATCAAATATGTAATATTTAAGTTAAACTATGTAAACAATTCCACATATTTTAAGGAAATTTAAAATGTACTAGAAATATAAGGAAGTACATAGGAATACTTAAACTCAGGATGAGTCAGGCTAATGAATTAGGTCTGGAGGGAAGGAAGAAAATAGACATCAAATGTACGAAATTTTTTTATCTCAGTATGGATAATGGGCAAGAAATTATTTATTAAATAAATATTCTTTGAATATCGATTTTTCACAATAAATTTAAAATATTTTAATTTAAAATTATTTAAACTATGTTTAAAATATTTAATTCAAAGTTTTTCAAAAAATTTAATTCAACATGGAACACTACATCAAAAACTAATGATATACTGTATGATGATTAACATAACCTAATAAATTTTTAAAAATTTAATTCAAAATTAAAACAAAATGCTTTATAATTATATTTTATTGTATATTATATAATATTTATTATATATAAATTATATATAACATAAATATAATATATGAATATTATATATAAATATATTTCATTATATATAAATATATTTCATATAAATACATTTAAATATAATACATAATCTGTATAAATATATTTATTATATACTTATATAATTATTATAATCAAAAATTAAATAATTTAATTTAAAATTTAATTTGATTTAAAATGTAATGGTATGATCTCAGTATTTTTGTACTCATTGAGGCCTGATTTGTAATCCAGTATGTGATCTATTCTGGAGAACGTCCCATGTGTACTTGAAAAGAATGTGTATTCTGCTGCTTTAGGATGAAATGTTCTGAATATATATGCTAAGTCCATTTGGCCCAGTGTGTCATTTGAAGCCCTTCCTTGTTGATTTTCTGCTTAAATGATGTGTCCATTGCAATATGTGGGGTGTTAAAGCCCCTACTATTATTGCATTATTATCAATAAATTTGTTTATGTTTGTTATTAATTGTTTCATGAATGTGGGTGCTCCCAAGTTGGGGGCATAAATATTTACAATTGTTAGATCTTCTTGTTGTAGATCTAGATCTTGTCTAGATCTTCTTTATCTCTTGTTATAGTCTGGTTTAAAATCTAGTTTGTCTGAAACCATAAAATACCTAGAAATAAACTAACAAAAGAGGTAAAAGATCTATAGTCTGAAAACTATAAAACACTGATGAAAGAAATTTAAGCTGACACAAAGAAATGGAAAAACATTCTACACTCATGGATTGGAAGAACAAACATTGTTAAAAAATATTTATACTACCCAAAGCAATCTACACATTTAGTGCAATCCCTATCAAAATATCACCAGCATTTTTCACAGAGCTAGAAAAACAATCCTAAAATTTGTATGGAACCACAAAATATCCTGAATAGTCAAAGCATTCCTGAAAAAAACAAAGCAAAGCTGGAGGCATCACAATTCCGGACTGTAGTGATTAAAACAATATGGTACTGGCACAAAAGCAGATACATAAGTCAATGGAACAGAATAGAAAACCCAGAAATGTACCCACAACTATATGGTCAACTAATCTTTGACAAAGCAAGAAGGAATATCCAATGGGAAAAAGACAATCTCCTCAACAAATGGTGCTGGGAAAACTGGACAGCAACAGGCAAAAGAATGAAACTGGACCACTTTCTTATACCAGACACACACACACACACACACACACACACACATATTCAAAATGGATGAAAGACCTAAAGGTGAGACAGGAAACCATTAAAATCCTAGAGGAGAACATAGGCAGTAACCTCTTTGACATCAGCCATAACAACTTCTTGTTAGACGCATCTCTTGGAGCAAGGGAAACAAAGCAAAAATGAACTATTGGGACTTCATCAAGATAAAAAGCATCTGCACAATGAAGGAAACAATCAACAAAATTAAAAGACAACCTTTAGAATAGGAGAAGATGTTTGCAAATGACATATCATATATAGGGCTAGTATCAAAAATCTATAAAGGTCTTATAAAACTCAACACCCAAAAAACAAATAATCCAGTTAAAAAATGGGCAGAAGACATGAAGAGACATTTTCCCAAAGAAGACATACAGATGGCCAACAGACACATGAAAAGATGCTCAACATCACTCATCATCAAGGGAATACAAATCAAAACTACAATGAGATATCACCTCACACCCAACAGAATGGCTAAAATTAACAACATAGGAAACAATAGGTGTTGGCAAGGATGTGGAGAAAGGGGAACACTCTTATACTGTTGATGTCAAAACCTCAATGAGATACCACATCACACCAGTCAGAATGGCTAAAATTAACAAGTCAGGAAACGACAGATGTTGGCAGGGATGCGGAGAAAGGGGAACCCTCCTACACTGTTGATGGGAATGCAAACTAGTGCAGCCACTATGGAAAACAATATGCAGTTTCCTCAAAAAGTTAACAATAGCCTGGTGATGGGTATTAAGGAAGGCACGTATTACATGGAGCACTGGGTGTTATACACAAACAATAAATTATGGAACACTACATCAAAAACTAATGATGTACTGTATGGTGACTAACAATAAAATTAAACAATTTTTTTTAATTTTTTAAAAAGTTAACAATAGAACTACTTTGGGGTGCCTGAGTGGCTCAGTCATTAAGTGTCTGCCTTCAGCTCAGATCCTGATCCCAGGGTCCTGGGATCGAGCCCCGCATCGGGCTCCCTACTCAGTGGGAAGCCTGCTTCTCCCTCCCCCATTCCCCTGCTTGTGTTCCTGCTCTTCCTGTCTCTCTCTGTCAAATAAATAAATAAAATCTTTAAAAAAACCAACAACAACAATAGAACTACCTTATGATCTAGGAATTGCACTACTAGGTATTTACCAAAAGGACACAAAAATACTGATTCAAAGGGATATATGCACCCCTGAAGTTTATAGCACCAAATTATGGAAAGAACCCAAATGTCCATCGACTGATGAATGGATAAAGAAGATATGGTACACACACACACACACACACACAAAGGAATATTACTCAGCCATAACAAATGAATGAAATCTTGCCATTTGCAATGATGTGAATGGAGCTAGAGCATATTATGCTAAGTGAAATAAATCAGTCACAGAAAGACAAATACCATATGATTTCATTCATATGAGGAATTTAAGAAACAAAACAAATGAACATAGTTGGGAAAAAAGAGAAGCAAACCATAAAACAGGCTCTTAACTATAGAGACCAAGCTGAAGGTTGCCAGATGTGTGGTGGGTGGAAGGATGGGTTAAATGGGTGATGGGGATTAAGAAGGGCATTTGTTGTGATGAGCACTGGGCTAGGTGTTGTATGTAAGTGATGAATCACTAAATTCTACTTCTGAAACTAATATTACACTATATGATAACAAACTGGAATTTAAATAAAAACTTGATGAAATCCCAGTAGTTCATTTTCGCCCTTGCTTCCATTGCCTTTGGTGATGTTTCTAGGAAGAAGTTGCTGCAGCTGAGGTCAAAGAGGTTGCTGCCTGTGTTCTCCTCAAGGATTTTGATGGACTCCTGTCTCACATTGAGGTCTTTCAACCATTTTGAGTCTATTTTTGTGTGTGGTGTAAGGATGTGGTCCAGTTTCATTCTTCTGCATGTAGCTGTCCAATTTTTCCAACACCATTTGTTGAAGAGACTGTCTTTTTTCCACTGGACATTCTTTCCTGCTTTGTCAAAGATTAGTTGACCATAGAGTTGAGGTCCGTTTCTGGGCTCTCTATTCTGTTCCATTGATCTATGTGTCTGTTTTTGATAAAAAGCTTTTGCACAGCAAAAGAAACAGTCAACGAAACCAAAAGACAACTGACAGAATGGGAGAAGATATTTGCAAATGACATATCAGATAAAGGGCTAGTATCCAAAATCTATGAAGAACTTATCACACTCAACACCCAAAGAACAAATGATCCAGTCAAGAAATGGGCAGAAGACATGAACAGACATTTTTCCAAAGAAGACATCCAAATGGACAACAGACACATGAAAAAGTGTTCAACATTGCTCAGCATCAGAGAAATCCAAATCAAAACCTCAATGAGATACCACCTCACACCAGTCAGAATGGCTAAAATTAACAAGTCAGGAAATGACAGATGTTGGCAGGGATGCAGAGAAAGGGGAAACCTCCTACACTGTTGGTGGGAATGCAAGCTGGTGCAGCCACTCTGGAAAACGGTATGGAAGTTCCTCAAAAACTTGAAAATAGAACTACCATATGACCCAGCAATTGCACTACTGGGTATTAACCCCAAAGATACAAATGTAGTGATCTGAAGGGGTACATGCACCCCGATGTTTATAGCAGCAATGTCCACAATAGCCAAACTATGGAAAGAGCCAAGATGTCCATCGACAGATGAATGGATAAAGAAGAAGTGGTATATATATATACAATGGAATATTATGCAGCCATCAAAACGAATGAAATCTTGCCATTTGCAACAATGTGGATGGAACTAGAGGGTATTATGATGAAAGAAATAAGTCAATCAGAGAAAGACATGTATCATATGATCTCACTGATATGAGGAATTCTTAATCTCAGGAAAAAACTGAGGGTTGCTGGAAGGGTGGAGGGTGGGAGAGATGGGGTGGCTGGGTGATAGACATTGGGGAGGGTATGTGCTATGGTGAGTGCTGTGAATTGTGTAAGACTGTTGAATCACAGACCTGTACCTCTGAAACAAATAATACATTGTATGTTAAAAAAGAGAAGATAGTAGGAAGGGTAAAATGAAGGGAGGGAAATCAGAGGGGGAGATGAACCATGAGAGACTATGGACTCTGAGAAACAAACTGAGGGTTCTAGAGGAGAAGGGGGTGGGGGGATGGGTTAGCCTGGTGATGGGTATTAAAGAGGGCACATATTGAATGGAGCACTGGGTATTATATGCAAACAATGAATCATGGAAGACTACATCAAAAACTAATGATGTAATGTATGGTGACTAACATAACATAATAAAATTAAAATAAATAAATAAATAAATAAATAAATAAATAAATATAAAAAAATAAATAAAAACTTGAAAAAAGAAAAAATAAAATGTAATGAAAAATTTGGAATAAAAATTTAAACATCAGAGCTTTATACACACATATTGAATGTATATTTTATTACATGAAGCTTCTGAAATAGTTCTCACTAAAAATCTTTCAATAAAATCAAGTCCATGAGGGCAGGAATCTTTTTTTCTGTTTGTTCACTAATTTCTCTCAACTGCCTAAATAAACAACTGGATATATTAGGTACTTAATAAATATTCATTGAGTGTTTTAGATATGGTACTTTGGCTTTCTCTTTTGTTTTGTTTATGTGATTTTGGATGTGCTGAAATTTTATTTTGATGGAATCAGTTTTATTAAAATTTCCCTTTGACATTTGTTCTGTTTCTTTTATATGTGAAATATTTCTCCATTGTGAGTTGTACTTAGTGATTAGATTAACAATTTACTCTTTAATCCACTTGAAACTCATTTTATTATAGAACATGATGTGGTTCCCTTGTTTAAAGGTATTTTAAATTCTTTCATACAAAAGGGTCTCTGTACTATTTATTTTGCCTCACTAATTATATTTGTCCCAGTCTCTTCTTTCACTAGAGATTTTATTGTGCAAAATCATAAGGTTTTTAAAACAATCACTTTCAGCAGCCTGGAATCAGTGGAGATGAAGAATTATTCGTGAATGTGGAGAGCCAAGGGAGGGACAGGGAATTAGAGGACTTTGCAGCTACCCAGTCAGGACCCTGTGTTTGTCTTTCCAGGTGAGAGCCATTACATACACCAGCAAACCACCCCAGAAGCCCACCCTCCCAATTTCATCCCTGGGCCTCCGTGTTGATGTAATAAAACTTTGGTTTTATCTTCCATTAATCTGTTTCAAATAAATTAAATTCTTAGCCCAGCTGCAAGACCTTGAAGGATATAAAAGAATTTTTCCTTCCTTTCAGTTGGCATGGTCAGGAGGACACTTTAATTCACTGGACACTGCTCTCTCTGGATGTTGCAGCTAAACAATTCTGGGACATCTGACCTTATTGTCAGCAGAAGGTAAGACTTCTTACCATGTCAGCATCCCAAATTTCTGTCTGCACGGTCCAGTGGAGTGAGAGGGGTGAGAGTCTTTTTCTCTCTCTCTCTAAATTCAGAACATAACTGTGTAGCTGGTTCCTTGGGCTTAATGACTCGCAGTAAAAATTTAGTAGAGTACTCTTTGGGTACTGCTCCATTTCCTCACAGAGATGGTCTTTGTTTTTCTTTGTGTCTTTTATGTTGTTTGTCATAAAAAGGAATTATCATAGGACAGAACGCAGATGTAAGTCCTATAAACCTGCTGTTCAAGCCAGTCCCACAGATTGATGAGTTCACGGTTCTCATCAGACCAGCGTCTGTTTGGAC
The DNA here is from genome assembly GCF_011800145.1 of Mirounga leonina. Lineage (NCBI taxonomy): Eukaryota > Metazoa > Chordata > Mammalia > Carnivora > Phocidae > Mirounga > Mirounga leonina. The sequence goes on along the minus strand of NW_023270780.1, from coordinate 4,068,923 downwards.
AAATTTTGCTGTGGGTTAATGTGCACATGAGGCAAAGGCAGTTGCTAAGAAACACCTTGGAAGTCAAAACTACAAAATTGGTGGGCAAGGGTCTAGCACTTAAAAGCTGTTAGAGCGCTCACCACCTAACCCAAAGTCTCCTATGTCAAGATAAGTTGATCAAGGCTAGATTGACACCAGGTCATCTGCCAAGACAAACTTCTGTGCATCAAGGTACACAGTAAAAAAAAGACAAAATCCCCAACTCTTTGACACATCCCTCCTAGGTATTACCATAGCTCCAAGACACCCAAGGCTTGGCCAAAGCTATCAGTGTGCATATAAGAAAAATCAGATGAGGTTTTCCCTTTCATCTTATTCTATGTCTTAAGATGTTGGCTTTGTGACCAGTGAGAATATTTTCCCTGGTCTCTGCCATCTGGAGGGTGCACTTACCACTTATGGGGGTGCACCCCAGTGACCAGTGGAATAGACTGGGGATCCAAGGCATGCAGTTACAAGGAGCTGTTGGCCATGGAAGCTCTCAAGGTTTGTCATAAGGGGTTCCAGCCCATAAGGGGTCTTTGTCGTCCCAACCTTCATTGCTTGTTACTGCAGGAAAAATCCCATTCCAATTCCAGTAGCACTGAGGTAACTGGGTATCATAGATCAGCAGATCTGTGACTGGAGGTGTCTCTCATTTGTGGGATACCAGAGACATTGGAGACACCACATCATTCTTACCATCTGTGTAATGGAGGTCTTTGCATTCTTTGACTATTCTTGGAGTAAACTTCGTGTGATGGGGGCTACATCATCTATGCCCTCTTCTGACACTTCTTGCATCCATGGCAAAGTTTTATACTAAGCCTGGAAAGTTGCCTCTGGGTCTTCCATAGAGAGGCTTATTGGATTGAGTTGCTATTGGAATAAATATACTAATGCTGATCCCACTTTTTAGTGGCCAGATGGTGGATCTTTTGAATTGGAAAAACTTCTATATTTGAAAAAATTTTAGAGACTTCTCATTCTAAGCAATACCTTATTGGTTTTTATGGGAAGATCAATTTGGAAATCCCTTGGATTCTTAACTTCTGCAGGTACTCTCCTTGTTAATGGGCATGTAATTGCTGTTACAAGCTGTTCCCCTCCCTTCTAAAATTGCCAGTGCTCACTGATCAGACCATATACAGAGGAAACTGATGGTACATCTTTAGGAAATGGTAGAGCTGACAGCTGCCCAAAACACAGCTCCAGATGGACCCCCTTATCCTCTCTCCATCCAGTTTCTAACCCAACCTATATCCCTGACTGATTTAATCATCAGACAAATGCCCCAAATCTGAAAAAGACGCTTGGACACAAAAGGGTGCCAAGAAATTATCAGATGGATCATATATTGGGCCAAACTGGACTCCTACATCCCCTTTTCTTTTAACCTTTTGGCTTGCACTTATCTCCCACAAATGGGACATATGTGCAAATGGGGGATAATTAAAGAAGTAAGACAATTGGCTTTGCCCCGACACCCACAAAATTTATGACCAAATCATTTCCCAGTGCACTACTTATAAATCTCACCAAATCTCTGGAAGAAATCAATATACCCCAGAAAGACCTCCTGGGCCCACACTGCCCTTTGCAGACTTGAAGTGGATTTTATAGACTTGACCCCAACCTTGGCTGTTCCCACTGGTTGATCATTGTCTGAATGTCTAGTGGATGGACTGAATGCTATCTGACTGGACATGCTGATGCCACAACAGTAGTAAAAAAAATTAATAACTGACATTATTCCTTATTTTGGCAGTCCTTTAGTGATTAAGTTAGACCAAGGAACTCACTTTACAGCAGAGATAAACCACATGCTTGCAAAAACTCTGGAGTACTCATTAAAATCCTCAATCACCAAGGCAAGTGGACTGTAAAAAATCTTTACATAAAAGGGAACTGAGGAAGGATTTGTCAAGAAACTGGACTTAAATGGCCAAAAGCATTGCCCTTGGCCCTTATTAATAATATTCCAAATAGGAGGCATGGATTGACACCTTTTGAAATAGTGTTTGGTTGTCCAATGCCTACTGGCACCTCTAAACTTTTCACTCGGGCATTAAGTGAGCAATGTGATGCTATGACTAACTATATACAAGGACTAACAGGTATACATGAAGCGTATCAACAGGTAAATGAAGCATGGCCTCCGTCAACTTATGGGCCCTTTCAACCAGGGACAGGGTCTACATCCAGGTCTTTAGAAGAAAACACTGGCTGGCACCTTGCTGGGAAGGGTTCTATGAGGTGCTGATGATGATCTACACTGCCACCAGAATAAAAGAGAAATCCTCTGGATTCATGAGAACCATACCAAAATAGACACAGATCAACAGCTGCAAGACAACTGGGAGACCACCCCCTACAGGTGACCTGAAAATAAGGATTTCTAGGCTCAAGTCCCAGGATCCAGAAGCATGCCATGATGTAGACAGCTTTTCCCAAAATCACAATCAAAAAACTTCTCTTTTCCCTACTCCTCCTTTTTAAAACTCATGTATATATATGTATTCCTATATATAAAATTATATATAATATATACTATATGTTGTATTATTATATGATGTAAATTTATACATAATATAAATTATTTATATAAGCATATTATAATATATATAATACTAACAAAATACTATATATATACTTTTTAATACTTTTTCCCCATTTATAGATTATTTGTTGGAAGGCTACCTGGAGAGTGTTTTTCTATCCTACTTCCCCTCTTTAAGTCTCCACTATGGATTCCTTTCCAACCTGTGTCTTGCTCTTACTAACCCTCTCTTTTTCAATAGGTCAGGCACAGACCAAACACTTCTGTATGCCAGTTTACCTGGCCACACTTATAAATCAGTCTGACTATTGGCTATGTCAACATCTAGATAATGCAAAAGAACCTGAAATGGTCTTCATTCCTGCAGATGTGAACACCTGGTTGTCTGAACATGGTAGATGGATAGATTGCAAGGTATGGTATCTACAGCCAGAAGAATATCACTCACTCTGCCTTTTTACCTGGTGAACTACTTGGGCTCCAGAAAATCTCTACAGAAGCTCAAGGACTATCAAGAAACTTCTCTTTTCCTACCCCTCCTCCTAAAAAATTTCTGAAAAATTTTTCTGAAAAAAAAAAAAAACTGAAAAATTTCCCTTTTGCATTGAAAACAGACATCTGTTTCAATGGACTGGGACTGGACTTCTCCTGAGAGATACACCAAAACTTTATAGCTACCTAATCCTGTGGTTTGATACTAAAAATATCATCTTTAAACTTAGCAAGGAGATTAAAAATAACTCTAGCATAGCCATTTGCCAAATCACCAGATGTTTTACAGATCAACGTACAACATGAGGTAGCTAAGCTACCCCCCTTGTTAGACTACTGAATTCCACAAACTATATTTGGGTCAATCAAAATTCTGGACTTACTTGGCTAGGTGACAAAACTAAGCTTTATCACTGCCAGAACCAAACTACGGGCCTCCTACATCAGCTACTTTCATATACTGACAGGACCACATGAAAAATGGAGATGTATGAATGTATGACATTAACATTATCAAAGGTCATGGAGCACTCCACACTTGAAAGTTCCAAACTAACCTTGTCTATAAACCACACTGGTCTTATTTTATGTGGCAACAAGGTCTACAAAATATTCCCACCTACGTGGTCAGGATGATGCAGACTTGGATACCTGGCTCCATTTGTTACTAAGTATTCCACCCTAAATGCCAGCCAGTTACAAACTTGGGCTTCTATGTTCATAAAATTGTGCTACATAAACGTGCCCATCAAGAAATTGTAGAAAATCCACTGTCATATCATAATTCCAAGTTCTTTCAGTGTTAAGGCTCTTATTCCCAAACTTTGGGGATTATAAATTAGAAAAAGCAATCCTAAATCCCTGTGTGGTGATGGGACAAGAATTCAATACCACTATGCAAACTTTGAAAATACTCCAATCAGAAGTTAAGAGCCTAGCCTCTGCGGTACTCCAAAATCATCATGCTCCAGATCCACTGAGTGCCTCTGCAATCATTGGTGAAAAGTTTTGCTTCTATGTAAACCAAATGGGACAAATAATATCTAACGTGAATCAGTTAAAAGAAAGAATTAACATTTTTGATTAGATAAATGAAGCACAGACTTTCTATTGGACCAATCTATTTCCAGGTTTAGGGAATTCGGTTTAATGGGATGTGGGGAAGTGTGCTCCATTTGTTCTTTTCTGCTTATTCATCCTCATTCTAGTCTGTGGCCTTTTTGTTCTTTGGAGATCTCTTAATCTTTGCAGATTGGTTTCTTCCTCCTCAGTCACCAGCTCAGCTTTAATATGAGAAACTTGCAGAGAAACATCCAGAGGATGGAACTGTACCCCCAAATATACCACAATGGTAGATTGATTACTTCAAAGTAAAGCTACTTAAATAACAGCCTGTGCTAGAAGGACACTCAGACTCTCCTCCATCCCCCTGAAAGCAGGAAATACTTCTCCATGTGAAAAGTACCCTCCCTGTAGCAGGAGGTAAAGAGACACCCTTATCACCAGAGGTGGGAAATTTAGAGCAGAGAAGTCTGTCTAAACAACTCTTGTTACTTTTTACTAATTTACCACCCCTGCCCAAACTCTGCTTAGAATCCCTTACTAATTGAAGCTCCTAAAGTTGTTTTCTTTGTCTTGTTAATGCCTGTCTAAAATGAGTAAAAACTGCCTGCATTGGTCACTTCTTTGGGCCTTGGTGTCATTCCTGGGCCTCCGTGCGCATGTAATAAAACTTTGACTTTTTCTCCTGTTAATCTGTCTCGTGTTGATTTAATTCTTAGTCCAGCTGGAAGAACTTCTACTCTTGAAGGGTAGAAAATAATTTTTCCAGCCCGTCAAAAACAAGCAGTGCTACATCAGGGCCCAGATGACAAGGGGAGACTGAGCTGAGATCAGACATGCTCATCTTTCCCAGTACATTTACAAGCAAGGGAAAAGCAAGCTAGAACAAGATGGTGAGCAGATTATTTTATTGTTTTGCTTCAGGTAGGGGACTGCCAAGGAAATTATCTGTGGAATGGCATAGGAATTACTATCTGGGGTTCCCAGGGCAGGCTGCAAACCTGGGATCAGAGTTCAGAAGATGAGTTTTTAAGAGAGGACACAGATATCTGGATTTCAGGTAAGAAGGATCCTCAAGAACAGAGTTTGAAGTCTTCACTAAAATGTCTCAGCAGCACAGGTAGAGCAACGGAAAATGACCTTGCCCCTTTCTGCCTCTATTTCTGCGCTCCTTGGCTCAGGGTCCACTTCAGCAGCAGCCTCCAGACGACTGACCGCTGCCCCCTCCACAGCAGCTGGAGCCCCCCCCCGAAGGCCGGCTGCAGCAGCCAGGGCTCTGGTGTCTGTGACGGTGGGAACTGCGTCGCCTGTGATGGCTCAGGCAGCAGCCGCCGCCCCCAGAGCTGCAGCAGCCGCCGCTCCCAGAGCTGGAGCCGCAGCAGGAAGAGACTGGGGGGCACTTGGGAGGGCACTTTGGGGGGCACTTGGGCGCGGGACACTTGGGAGGGGGCTGGCACTGCTGCTGGTTCTGCTGGCAGGACATCTCGGCTGGCGGGGTCAGGAGCTGAGGGAGAGTCACACAGCGAGTCAGACCTAGGACACACAGAGCCCTCCTGCCCCTTCCTGTTCTTAGCATCACTTCTAGCACCCTTATTGTGAAAGTCTTGAAATCAGACATAGGAAAATCATTTCTGACAATTTTATCACTCTTACTGGTGTACCATGTGCCTTGTTTCACAGAGTCACGTTTCAGTCCCATTTGGAATGTTGTCAACAATATCATGCCCAAATATGTAGAGAAAATTGATGCTTATTAACATTTCCTTAGTGTTGGAGAAAAGACCAGAAAATAAATTGGCTCCAGGCCAGCTTTCATTTTCTCACATCACTAAGAATCTTGCAGATATCTAGTGTAGGGACCATTTTAGCACTGAATGCCTCTTAAAGGAAAAGGCAAAGCATTCTCTCTTGGAAGGATTTCTTATATGTTTTGGTTTTGCAGAATATAGAAAATCATAACTGCAAAGGCCTTGGAGTCAATTTGTCCCAACCAATTCAATTTATAAATGAAAAAACTGAAAGGAAAAAAGGCAAACTCACTGGCCCAGTGCTAGTCACTAGTTTGTCTCAGTTCTGTTCCCAGACTCCCTGACTCCTAACCCAGGGCTCTAATGCACATGGTCCTTCTCCTAAGGACTGCTTCCCAGGCAAACCCCAGGGTTTCTCAGCTCCAGTGTGCCCCCAGTTCCCACTATGGACCTTCTTGTTGGAGTCTAAACAGATCCACAGGTGTCTCTGATTCTCTCTTCTATTAAGTACCAACATCCTCAACACACTGTCTCTGCAACTGGGTCTGGCTGTATTTCCAAAACTATATTCCCACTATGCAACCACTCCAGCATAATCTAGCCATCAATGTTTTCATTCACTAAAACAAGAGAAACATACCCAGCAACTGGGAACAATCTGCTGTTTCCAAAACTCTAGCATACAGCACACAAACCTCTTCCTAGTTGCTCTGGGTCTCTCTCACCCATCCCACCCTGGCCCTCCTGATTCAGATTTTCTTTGTCCTCATCCTTCCAACCACAGCCCAAGGCCTTGTCTGCCCCCTGCTCTGGTCTGAGCTCCCTCTATGGAAGGCTCTGCTCTCAGTCCCAGGGGGCACTTACTGGTGCACAGGCAGCACTGGATCCATCAACACCTCAGGAGAGGAGTGCTTGGAAGAGCTTTGGCCCCAAGGCCCTTTATGCTGGCCTTGGGCTCTGCCCCCAGCCTGTGAGACAGGGCCCCAGTTTGACATGACCCACCTCCTGCCACCCACATGGTCCTGTGACAGGTAATGACTGGCAGCTCCTCCCTGCCTCCCTCTAGAGACCTCAAGGCATCCCCCCCCCAGCTAGGAAAGTACCTGCTTATAATGGGGACTGTGTAGGTCAAAATGAACATCCCCATTCCTGGAGTCCTCTGTTGTATTTTTTTCTATGGAAGGCGTCTTTTTTTCTATGGAAGGCCTTCTAGTCACATTTATGGACCTGGTCATGTAGCCCCTCCTTTCTTTCCACCCTAGATAGTAATTTTTCACCTGGACCTTTGGGTGTTTTTTTTTTTAAGTTTTTATTTAAATTTCAGTTAGTTAATATACAATGTTATAATTGGTTTCAGGTGTACAATATGGTGATTCAGTACTTCCATATATCACTCAATACTCATCACAAGTGCCTTCCTTAATCCCCATCACCTATTTCACCCATCCCCCCACCCACCTCCCCTCTGGTAACCATTAGTTTGTTCTCTATAGTTAAGAGTCTGTTTCTTGCTTTCTCTCTCTGTCTCTCTTCCTCTCTTCTTCTCTCTTATTTTTTCACTTTGCTTGTTTGTTTTGTTTCTTAAATTCCACAGATGAGTGAAATCATATGGTTTCATCTAAACCTTTGAATCTACATGGCTTGGGTGAAAATCTACATGCCTAAGTTGTGAGGGGTGGTGTGTATAGCATAGTGGTTGAGAAAATAGGTTTTAGGACCTCACCAAAGTATTCAACTTCTTTGAACCTCACAATATAGATCTTTTAAATGTAGATAATGATAGAAATGTCTTTTTTGCAGGATCTACATATTAGTTAAGACGGCAAAGGGGAAGTAGGCAAGATAGTATGTGGTACTTGGTGACACTCAGGAAATAGATAGATGAATAGATAGACCAAAAAAAAAAAGAGAGAAATAGATGTAAACATGGATTTTTAATGGACGGGGAATTTTTTAGGCCATGGACACCTTTAGTAGCTACATCTTGTTCAAACTAAATGCCATTTTTTCCTCCCATATATCTCAATGAGTTTGGTTTGATGAATGTAGATCAGGAAAGGGATACTGAAGGTGAGCATATTGCCCATAATGCCTGAAAATTATAGCCTGAAAAGAATTCACAGTTTCCTGGAGGCAAATTGAAGGGAGGAGGTAAAATAAAAATGGAAAGGGTGAAGAGAAGGGAGCAGCCCAAGAGGTGACCTGATAGCACTACTTGAAGTGGTGCTGGTCTACCTGGCATACCTAAGAACAGACACACTCAGTATTCAAGTTAAAATTGTTTACATTGTTGCAATATGAATTACCTGTGTTTCCATGCTCAAAAATAACCAACTGGAAATTCTAAAAATGAAAAACATAGTCTCTGAAAAATTAAATATGTTCAAAAATAAATACAATGTGAAAAATTTATTGGATGTCTTAGTAGATTGTAAACAGCAGAAGAACAGATTGGTAAATTTCAACTTGAAGAATTGAATTGAAAAGAGGAGAAAAATACAAAAAAAATGAACAAACGAATGGTTATCTGTTGAATTATAGCAAATAATCCAACACTCACATATTTAGAGTTTCTGAAAGAGAATAAAGAGAGTGGGGGATATATTTTTAAATAATGATCAATTTTCCAAATTTCATGTAAACTGTCAAGATGCAGGCAGGCCAGGTCTGAAGACCCAGAGGGGGTCCCACATGACCAGCTGAGAGGATCCCTGGCTACACACAGGATAGAAATCAAATGTGAGGCAGGAGGAAGGGAAAGCAGAGTTTATTGAAGGCATAGGGAGAGTGCAGGTACAGACAGAGTGTCTAGGAGACTCAGAAAGGAGAGAGAGTCTCATCTTTGTCCAGGGTCTGGTATACATGTCCTGTCAGGTATCCAGGAACTGACTGGAACAAAGGTGATGGCCCATCTGTTATTCCTTGGAGCCAGGGTGTCTTGGCATCAAGATGTCTAGCACTAGTGGTCTAAAATATTCATATGATGACTTTATCCAGTCATCCTCACCTGGTCCTTCCTTAGATGTTATCTGTTCTAAATAAATCATTAACTCCTTGCCCCTTAGGAGGAGGACATATGCATTCTGAGGCATGTACAAAGTGAGGTGGTGATGCAGGTCCTAGCAAGAATAGAAGCAGGAAAAGGAGCAAAAAGCAGAATTTTATGGAGACCTTCAGTTTCCCTATCTCAATAGGACTAAAAAACTAATACATCCCAAGCAGGATAAAAAAAAAGAAATACAAAAGTGGTACAACATGTCCAGAAAAAGGATACAACTTAGTCTTGGAAAAGACGTGAGTGAGGGGAATTCTAAGGAAGGGTGTCTGGGAAAGATTTGTCAAAGAGGCTTTGACCCATGGAGGCTGGGGGTTGGGGGTTGGAGGACATTCCAGGGAGAAGCAGCAGTGTGAGAATAGATACAGGCAACAGGATGCAGGTGGTCTTTTGTGAGTGGTGAGTGATCCAGCCTGACTGGAATGTAGGGCATGTGTGCTGGAGCTGGGAGAAAGAGTGAGGACAGGGGAAGGCTAAAGAGAAATAAATGGAAGGCTGGGTGGTAGGGAGACCTTTGCCAGGGTCAGTCACTTGGGTTTTATTGAATGTTTACCAGAAACCCATGGAAGGTCTTAGTTTAATTTTATTATTGCAAGATGTATGGTTGTCATTTTAGCAGGTAAGGATAATCACATTAGCACTGGGTCCCAATACAGAAGGGGACTGTGTAAGAGACCCTGGGACAGAGGACAACAGCAGCAGGGATCAAGATGAGAAAATACCACTGCCACAATCCCCTAAATGTTACTGCAGATTCATGATCCCTTATTCCATCCAAAGGTCTCTGGAAATGAATTTCTTGTCCAATTGTTGATGACACCCATTTGGAGGCAAAAAACTGACCTGACCTGACATGAGATGGCTTCGCGTTACTGTGAATATTCATGTGTTTTGTTGCAGAGGTATTAATGGCCTTCTCAAAGGGGCAGGAGTCCTGAAGCCATGGGTTTGGGGGATCTGAACAACACACTGTGCCTACCCAAGATGTGGTAGACTCCTTGGTTTGAATTGCATGGTGATGGGGTTGCGTATGGCTAAGTCTGAAGTATGCCTGTAGTGTTACTAATAAATTCTGTTCACTGCACTACCCCTCTTAAAAAAATAGTTCTGAACCTCATCTGGTACCAAGGGTACCAGAGGCCTGTTTTGTTCAGTCAGAAATCCAGGAAGTGTTTCCAGTGAGCATAGTCTGGAAGAGATTATGGTCTATAGTATTTACATTCTTTGGTCACTAGAGGAATACAGAAATCTAACATTTTCCAAGAGTATCAACTTATGGCTAATAATCACTTCTTTAACTAAGGAAGCCTTGCTGTGCCAGTTTGTCCAAATTCTGAGTTGAGCAAGGCTCAGGTTCTCCCCATTTTTAACTGACAGCTCAAGATTTTCCCAACTCAATCACACCATCAACCTCAATTCATAATGCATTCTTATAGAGTATTTTTTTTTTTTTTTACTTATTCTCAACTATTGTATTGTATTCGGTGAGGAATCCAGGAAAACAGAAATGTGGGCATGCTTACTGAACACTTTCCTAGGGCCTTTGTGCATTTTTCTCTCTTTTACTTATGAATCCTATTAACCAACCATCAATAAAAATTTAATCTTTTCGGGGCACCTGGGTGACTCAGTCGTTAAGCGCCTGCCTTCAGCTCAGGTCATGATCCCAGGGTCCTGGGATAGAGCCCCGTATCAGGCTCCCTGCTCCGTGGGAAGCCTGCTTCTCCCTCTCCCACTCCCCCGCTTGTGTTCCCTCTCTCACCGTGTTTCTCTCTGTCAAATAAATAAAATAAAATCTTTAAAAAATTTTTTATTCTTTTTGTGTAAAAACGTCCTGTGTTCTTTTTTTTTTTAAGATTTTATTTATTTATTTAATTGACAGAGAGAGACACACAGAGCGAGAGAGGGAACACAAGCAGGGGGAGTGGGAGAGGGAGAAGCAGGCTTCCCACGGAGCAGGGAGCCGGATGTGGGGCTCGATCCCAGGACCCTGGGATCATGACGCGGGCCGAAGGCAGTCGCCCAACCAACTGAGCCACCCAGGCGCCCCAAAATGTCCTGTGTTCTGATTTTTCAAGACAATGTAAATTCTTGCTTACAATTTTTTTCAGATTGCCACTGGCACTCCTTAGCAGACCCAGCAGAAGAGTTAGAAAGGGAGTATTCTGAGCTATTGAATAAATTTGCCAAAAAATTATGACAGTCACAGCCAATCTACTCATAATCGCCCTAATAGCCAAGATAATCTACTCTTCCATAATCAATACTCAGTTCCCTCAATGAAAAATAAGAAGCTTTTGTGGAATCCTTTGCCTGTACTCCTGCCTTACATCAACAGAACCCTTTTATTGTTAATGGATGGGAGTCTTTTGGGATGGAGGTGAGGGCAGGATAGCATTCTCCGTGGGATTGGGAATGTCTTAAGGGCAAGGGCAGAGTTTCTTTCCTCTAATTCAATGGTTCTTATTAAAGGATGATGGGTAGATTTTGTATACTCCTATCCCATGCCCCCAGGAGGAAGAATTTGACAATCTGCAGAGGCCTTTAGTCATCACAGCTGGTGGGGAGGGGTTGTGTTTGATACTGTCATCTAGTGGGTAGAGGCCAGGGATGCTACTTAATATCCTACAGTGTGCTCCCATGACAAAGAATTATCCCTACCAAAATGTCACTAGTGCTGAGGGTGGGAAACCCTGCTTTGCTGCAGGAGGATTAAGACTATGCTCACTGGAAACACTTCCTGGATTTCTGACTGAACAAAACAAGCCCCTGAAGAATGTTGATGAGATGTTATGGAAAGAACTTATAATTTAAATGATTGCCCAATCCAGCCTTTTTATCCAGGCTGGGTCAAGTCAGAAGGCCTTTCAATGACTAAGGGCCCAATCTTGATTCAAGTCTTAAAAATATTTCTGATTGATTGAGAGCCTCCCCTCCCTGGTACTTCCTCTCCTGCTGGCTAACCTAAAGAACGATGTCATTGGCAAACTGGCTGAAGGGCATCAACACACTGATGACCATTTTTGATTGCAGCTCACCTCACTATCCTTGAAGCCAACATTCACCTTGGCATCTGAGCAAACTATCCCCAAATCTCTTATTCCTTCTAGATTCAGCTTCCCTCCTGAGCCATTTCCCACCACCCATCCCCCAACCCTCTTCTGTCTGCCCTCCCATGTCCCTTCACTCCTTCAATTCTGTCTCCTCCATGCCTCCCTTGACTTGCCCCAGCTGACCACATCCATTTCTGTTTATGCTTCCCCTGTCTGCCTGTCAGGCTTTCTTAGGCCTGGACTTGGCCTGCTTTTTTGGCCAACCTCCCTCATCAGATGGGCCAATCATCATCTCTTCCCTGTACTTCTCCCCTTAGGGGTGAACATTTCACTGCTAAAGGCAGATATATTTGTAGTGTTTTATAATATGCAAAGTGTATGTAACTTAAATAACCTATTTAATCCTGTGTGACACAGACAGGGGTATATTACATGGGTACATTTTTCTTTTAACCACATTTTATAAATGAAGGAACTACGTGTCAGGGAAATGGCCAAAGCTAAGACCTCTCTGCTAGTAAGTGGTGGAGTTGGGATCCAGCTCATACCTCATGATGCCTTTCCTATGCCCTTTCTATTCCTGCATGCTGGCTCACAGTTCCATACCACTCTGGGCCCCTTTCTCCCACACACCAGCTCAGTCCTCTTCCCCTTCTTATGCTGTCTGTGATGCCTGCCCAGAATATCTCCATTGCTATATTTGTTCTTATTTCCAAAGCAGTTTGTATATTTTAATGTTACATATTTTTTAAATATGTCCATTTTTTATCTGTTTTCCTCTGCTAGAATATCAGTTCCTTGAGAACAAGCATCTTTGTCTATTTCATTCATTAATATGTCTCAAGCATCCAGAATACTGCCTGATACATAGTAAAAACTCAGTATTTGACTAAGTGTTTGTTGAATGCAGGAGTAACAGTGCATTCCATTTCCACACAGTTCTGATTATTAAATTATTCCCTTTATTTCTAGTCAGAAATTTCCATCCATTGGATTTAAGCTCTTGAGTTTTACTTTTTCTGAAAGAAAGCCTTTCAAATAATGGAAGAGAGAAAGCAACATGCTACTTCTTGGAAAATACATTAGGGGCACTTGGGTGGCTTAGTCAGTTAAGCATCGGACTCTTGATTTTGGCTCAGGGTTGTGAGAAGGAGCCCCAGGTCAAGCTCCATATCCAGCCCCATGCTGGGCATGGAGCCTGCTTAAGATTCTCTCTCTCCCCCTCTCCCTCCACACCTTCCCTCCTCTCTCCTGCTCTCTAAAAAATAAAATAAAATATAACATTATTCTTCCTTCCACAGGAGGGAAAATCAAGTTTTGGAGCAAGATAAGCCTAGGCTTAGATTCTAGCATTATCAGGTCTTAGATGTGTGAACAGACAATCAGTAGATGTGTGTGTGACACACTGTCTATAAATTGGAGTAAATAATAGCATCTTTTCAAGTTGTGAGTATGAGGAAGGATGTAGGTTTCCTGTCTCAGGTGATGGCTGATGCATAATTGGCTGACACATCATCCTCCAGCCTCACTCCCATTGGACCACTGTGGACCAAGGAGAGCAACACTATCATGACTAACTATGAAGAACTAGAGCTCATCACCATGTGCCATAGACAATCGCACACTTGCCCCATGCTAAGATTTTAATTAACCAAACTTTTCTCCATATGTGTGGCTCTGCATATATCTACTCATCTTCTACAAGTGTGGGAGACCTTTAACTTAACTCAGAATTTCACCTTTATCTTGATTACATTTTATCTTGTCAGATTAGGTCCATTATTCTAACCCATGTTGACAGACATGTTCTTCAATCCTCCCTCATAACTTGAAATCACTCGAAATTTTAGGTCAGTTTCCTCTCAAGTCTTACTCTAAAATATTGATAAGAAGTTCATTAGAGCAGGATGAAGATGGACATGTTTGGAACTAGGAATGATGGTCATGTAAGGAGGAAATATTCCTCCCTGCATTGTCTGTCATTGATATCAGTTTAATGACAATGGCATACCTGTTATTGTCTCTTCCTGGAACTCTCTCCTCTCTCCTCCATTCATTAGATAACTCCCACCAATCTTTCACACCTCTGACTGTAGACACCTCTTCTAGGCACTTGAGCCACTTAAGTGCCCCTCCTACAGGTTTCCATGGTGCCCTGTGCCTCCCATGTTCAAGTTCTCATAAACTCTATTGTCTCTCAAATTCAAGGTAGGCAAGACACTGCCTTACTCACCATTGTATTTCTAGGACCAAGCACAATTCCTGGCAGATAGCTAGGTCTCAATAAATTTTTGTAAAGTGAACGGATGTGTTAATATAAGTTGATAAATGGTTCTTCCTGACAGATATAACATTCGAGAATAGAGGAAAGATGTTACCCTAGCTCAGGGTTCCTATGACAAGATGTGGTAAGGAACATGATGGGTGGGTTTGGCATAGCTTGGGTTATTCCTAGTCTTCTAGATACTTCTAGTTTAGTCTTCCAGATCAGGAAGCTTCATCTTTTGGAGGAATGAGTTTGATGGTCCACGGTGATGGGGAAGCCCATGGATCATCATGCATCACCCTCTCTTCCTAACTAGTTTCAAGCCACAGGCATGTGGATCCTCTGGACGTCCAACTCAGCCAGAAATCAGGAGTATGATATGGCCAGGGACCAAGTCTTGTTCACCACCTGGCTATTCTCCTATATGTTGTGTACACTGTCTGTCTTCTGATTACTACTATCTACATATCTATTCCATTATAAAGAGCTGAGCTATTCCCTTATGCATTACAGTTCTATTTGCTTATTCATCCAGGACCATTCTAGTCTGTAGGACAAACTATGGATTGTGGAATTCCTCCCTCTTAATGGTTAGGTAATGCCTGGATAAAGGAGGTATATACCAAAACTAGGCCTATCTTCTCCCAGTAAAAATCTGTAACATATATCAGACAACCCCTTTCCCTTAGCCATGCACAAGAGCCTAATTCTGGGTTTGGGGGGTGGCAGTGGTTATGGATTTAACAGAGAGGAAAGAAGAGACTCTTTGGTCCTGAGGTGCTCCTAGACTGAGGAGTAAAAAATTTGACTCTCACATAGGGTAATTACATAAAACTTTTCATAAAAAACAGTTAGTGGTCAGCCCCATTTTTGCCACCATGTCCACCTCCTTCTCGTGCTGTGGCCAGATGTGTGCAAGTTTCAATTCTCCTTGCAGATATTGAGTAAGCTCCCTCACACCCCTGGGTATCACTACAGCAATGGTTTCTATCTCAGCTGATCAGAATAATTTTCAGAGGGAGGTCCCAGATTCTCTCTCTAGAGAATATTCACTTTAAATAGGTCTGGGGATGGATCTGGGGGTTCTGTGTCTTTAAGTGGGTTCCCAGGTCATTCCACCCTAGCCTAGTACCTGTGACAAAGAGCAACTGTGGCTAACCCACTTGGTCTGGAAGGAACTTCTGAGAACATCTAGTGCAATTCCCTCATTCTACAGTGAAGATGCTAATCCCAGGGAGGAAGGCTTAGGAAGAGGGAAAGGATAGAAAACTACACACAGATATAAGAAGGATTCCAGGGTGGGAGGCATGGTCTTTAGACCCAATCTCTCTTACATTCATTCAGACCAACTAGCCCCTCATCTCTGGAAGACAGGTCCAAGGATTGAATGCCAAGCCTAGGAGCATGCTTGACCTCTGTTTCATACTGTTTGTGATTTGCCTGATGCACTGGCATTTCTGGGCAACAGTCTGTTCACCTGAAATGGAAAACAACACCATGCAACCTGTGCACTGCTTCAGATTGTTAGTGTGATATTCAAAGAGGAGATTCTCTCACAGGTCTTTGAGCACCTTTAACAGGCTTTTATAAATAGTCTTTTTTACTCTGGAATTCCAATCCCTGGCCCTTCAAGTTTTGTTCAAATGGTTGATATAGAAGGAAAAAGCAGGTCAAGCATGAAAGGGTGGAGGCTGGGGAGTTGAAGGGGTGATTGGAAGAGCTGTCAAAAGCCAAGGCTAAAGGGCCATAGGAGATCTTAACCCATGCTCCTGGGGTTGCAACCCATCACCGCATATATTTTAGAAGCCCCACGCTTTACAGCATACAAACAGATACAGCAGACCCACACTCCTGGGCACTTCTTCCTTCAGAGCTGCCATATGTGGCCTGTAGCTTTTCACAGGTGGCCTACCTAGAGGCTCAAACTTGAGCATGCTGTCAGAAGAGGTGAGAGGACCCAGTTCAGACTAGTGCCCCAGGAGAGAGGAGCACTGGGCTCTGAGCCTCTCTGGCTACCTACAGAGATGGCACTGAGACTGGCTGGTGCACAGCCCTGGTCTATGAGGGAGCCCCAGGCCCAGCCTGACTCACCCAGAGACACTCTATTCTGCCATCATACAATATCTTTCCATATCCAGGCCTATTTATCCTGGGGAGCCAGAGTCAATCTCCAGAGAACAGAGCAAGTCATGGGTCATTGCAACAAAGAGCCTGTGTGGTGACCTGTACCCTGAACCTGAGGGGGCTGGGGCTTCCTGGGAGTGAATGCCCTTCTCTCCCACCCAGGTCTGTGTTTCTTCTGTGTTTTGAGGGGAAGGACTGCTCCCCACTCATCCTCCAGACAAGAGGGTCCTTGTTTAAGGGTATGTTTGAGAGAACATGGGGAGAGATCTAATGAGAATCCCCCTCTGGGTATTTCAAGCCTCTCTCCACCCCCACTCAGGGGCCTCGGTGATGGAAAAATAGGGGTGTCTCATAGGAGTCATTTGGGCCCTGCCAGGCCCCTGGGGGCTTGTGCCACAGAGCAGATAGAGTCCTAGAGCAGCCTGGATTTGAAAAGAAGAGGCAAAAGTAAAACTGGTAAAAATAACCTGTCCAATAAAAGTATGTTGGAAAAATGACTGGGTTGATACAGGAAATATCTCTGGAAGAGACAGGGACTATGACTGAGATGATTTCCATGTGTAGTAGAAAAGAATGTAGGCTTGGAATTGAGTATGGCTGTGTGGCTTTGGGCTGTGTGCTTAGGTTTCCAGCTCTGCAAAATGGTGAGATAATAGTGCCTGTGTGATGGGTTATTCTGAAAATTAGAGAAGATACAGAAAATCACACACATACATATACATATATTCATGTTCTACATGTATAAGGTATTTTACTAAACTAGTAACAACCAAACATTCTTGGGCATCAGAAACACCTGAATGGCTGGTTAAAACCCGGCTTCCCAGGCCTCACCCCCAGAGTCTCTGCTTCAGTAGGTCTGGGGTGATGCATTTGTATTTGTCACAAAGTCCTACGTTGGTGCTGATGCTGCTGGTCCAGGTACTACCCTGAGAACCAGTGCTCTCGGCTGTAAGCTCTCTGAGAGCAAAGAAGAGTTATTTCTGTCCCTTTTACTAGTGCCTACTTGGTAGGTAGGCAATGAATATTTGCCAGTAAAAAAAATAAATGAACGAATGGACTTTACATAAAGAACCTCAGTTTTCCTTTGCCAGGTGTCTCTTGGGTCTCCACCTCTGACACTGCAGGACCAGATCCCTGGGGCAAGGGAAAGACATCCTCAGAGCCAGGTCTTAGATCTGTGGTGCCCAACTGTGGAACTGAATCTGTGAAGCCAGGCCAGAGCCACCCCCTGCTGTCCTCTTAAGAGGATCCCCTTTATCCTCTACAGACCCTGCTGGCCTCGGGGCACTGTCTCCATTTGGGGAAATGTTCTCCTCAAGAGCACTCATTCTACAGCACCCAACTCATAGGCAGTGAGTGGGGAGGAGAGGCACCCCTCTCTCTCCAGCCCCTCCAAGCCCCACCTTCATGCTGCCAAGACCACTCATGCTCAGTGGGATTCAGGAGCGATGGCAACCTTGGGTGCTCCCTTTTTTACAATGTCAAAAAAAAAAAAAAGAAAAGGGCAAATAGTTTATTCTGAACAAAAGAAGAGTGTATCCTGTGGAATATCACAGAGAACTTCCAGTTCCCCTCAAGCTCCCCTCTCCCTCCTGACACCCACAGCTGGGTGACCTGCCCAACCTAGACCTGAGTCCTTTACCCCCAGATTGAGGAGCAAGAGTTATTCTTCTTGTTCCCTCATTCCTCCTACCTTTTCATCCAGCTTCTCCCACCAGGAGAAGCCAGGAACACTGAGGGGAAACAGAAAATCCATAAGGAAGCTTACCCGGTTAAGGAAAGTTCAGATCACAGGTACAATACACTCAAGAAAAAAAAATATATATAAAGAAGCTCATCCCAGAGAGTCAGGAAGGGTAAAAAACAGACATTCTGCAGGACTCAGACTATGAGGGTATCATCTTTATTGTTACATGGCCTCCTTCTCTCCCAGATCCTGGGGTTGCCTATCAGGATAGATCATGGCTCAAGCTGCCAACCCACAAGCTTTGCTGAGCAGCTGTTTTCCCCAGGAGAAGCATGGGACTTTAGGGATATTCTCACTCCACTCAAATGGGAGTTTACAAACTTATTGGTCAGGAAAAACAGACACATCTTAAAAGTGAGATAATTCAAGAGACATTGCAAGGGAGTTGCCAAATGGCTGGTATGGACAATGCAATGGGTTCTAGGAAGTCACTGTAGGCTCCCGTGGGTAGGAACAAACAGAAAAGACTCCAAGGAAAAAGTCTTGAAAGATGGGTTCGATTTCAGAGGCTGGACACAGCACAGAAGTGGTCTATGCAAGGAGGGTGGGAAGTGAGCAGAGGCTTGGAGGCAGGGACACCTAAGGTATGTTCTGGAGCACACCCATATGTGCCCTGGTGGCCAGACTGGTTTGGCTAGAACTGAGGATGTGTACAGGGGAGGAGTCAGATGTGAGGGTGGAGAGGTGCCTGAAACCCAGGTGTGGATCCTGAGATGACATGTGATGGAGTTTGGACATCACCTCTGCAGCAGGGAGACTGTCTTTGGAGAGATGCACATAGAATGTGTTGGAAATTGAGGTTGTTGGGAAAGGAGGCGTAACATTTTCAGGGCAAGAGGTAGGGATGTGTCAACCATGCTTCCTTAAAAATAAGCCCCCTTTGTTCCAACAGAAGAACCTCGTTTCAGTCCAATACAGGTGCCTCCTTGGTCTCCACAATCACTGAAACCCTGTGGCTCTGGAATCCCATCACAAGGTCCAAAGCTGTCACCAGTTCCTTGCCACTGGTTATAACCAGCTGGGCCACAGCTGGGGGCCTCAATGTCTAGGCGGCATGGGCTAGACTCATGACAGCCTCAGTCTGCTCGGCATGGGATTGGATTTGGTCCCAAGCATGGGCTGGGACACCACCGAGGCTCCACACAGGGCTCTGGGCTCGGGCAGGGTGCTGGAAGGGGAATTGGTTCTGGAAGTAAATAAGGTTCTGGGAGCTCACAGGGCTGTGGACATGGACGTGACTCGGGAAATTCACGCTGCACTGGTCTAGGATGTGGGGCTGCGCATGGGTCTGGACATGGTTCTGGACACAGACAGGGTTCGGAACGTTGCCGCGGTGGAGGACATGGGCGGGGCTCTGATCTTGCACGTGGTTCTGGACGTGGATATGGCCGTGGAGCAGGATGTGGACATGAACGTGGGGCAGGAAGTGGGCATCGCTGGAGTGATCTCTCTGGACTTTGGTCCAGACGCCGTGGTGGACAGAAACTTGGGAGTGGACGTGACTCTACATGTGGCCTCAGCTCCGGGCAGGAGGCACCCCAGGAGGGTTGTGGGGCACAACTCTCAGAGCAGCGTCTGATGGGGGGAATCTGAACTGGACACTTTTGCGGGGGGACCTGCCTGGGGCAGCAGGGGGAGGAAATCTCTATCCGGCACTTGGGACCACATCTCTGAGAGCAGCCTGAAGTGGGACCCCGAGGACAGCCACTGCTATAGATGGGCTCAGAGCGGCGTGGTGGGGTGCAGTAGTTATAGGAACTCGAAGAACATGCTGATGGCAGCCAGCTGCTGTAGTAGGGCTCAGACCGTCGTGGAGGGGAACAGCTGCGGTAAGAAGGTTGCAGCTGGCGAGGAGGGAGGCATCTGCTGGTGCTCTGGGAGCGACGCTGGGCGGGGAAGCTCCCATAAGAGCCTCGGGCCTGGCACTGGGGTGCGCAAGTTCTAAATGAAGCCCGGGACTGACGCTGGGGGGTGCAGTTGTTGTAGTAAGTCCCGGATTGGAACTGTGGGGCGCAGTTGCTGTAGGAAGCCGGGGACTGACGCTGCAGGACGTATCTGCCATGGGAGCCCTGATACTGGCACGGGGTTGAGAATCTTCCCTGAGTCTGGGAAACTGGGGGACAAGCCAGGTAAGTCTGGACAGGCTGAGGAGCTGGACGGGGTACAAAGGTCTGGACTGGGCATTCCACATAAGTTTCTGTATAACAAACTGGAGTACATTCTACATAGCAGGTCTGAACAGGGCATGGAGCTTCACATTGCACACAGGACACCTCAGGCTGACATGGAGCCTGGCATTGAACACAGGAAATTTGAGATTGGCATGGAGCCTGGCACTTCACCTGGGTGGTCTTAGACTGGCATGGAGCCTGGCACTTCACCTGCATAGTCTGGGACTGGCATGGAGCCTGGCATTTTACCTGGGAAACTTGAACTGGGCATGATGTGGGACACTCCACAATTTGCATCTCACAAGGGGCTTGGACCACCGCCTGGCTCTTGGCACTGGGGAACTGGGAGGGGTAGAAGGAGGAACCCTTCACACAGCACTGGGGGAGCGGCAGGCAACACTGAATCTGCTGCTGGTCACACATGGTTCTGATGCAGGCAGGTGAGTGAGACCTACGGTAGAAAAATCAGTGTCAGGAGAGTAAGTTGTTGGGAAGAAGGGTCTAGGACCAAGGGGGAGACACCCTGCTTCTCCCCTGTACTTTCATCCCCAACTCTCGACCTTTACCCTAGAACACTTACTGAGTTAGATGGACCCAATATTAGTCACCACTGCCCATGAGACCTGTCTTGGATCTACCAAAGGACCTAACTGAAGTCTTGATCTGAGGGAACTTCAAAGGCACAGCCAGGGGAGCAGGCATCCAGGGTCTCCCCCTGGAGGGTGGGCATACCAGTGTCCGACACAAGAGGGTGTTGAAGACAACGGGATTCCTTGTCCTAAGTGGCAGGAGCGCACTCTATAGGAGGTAGAGGTGCTTCTAAGGCTGCAGCCCAAAGTGGGGTTTCCACACCCACAGGAGCTTGGATATCCTCACAGACATGCAG
The DNA here is from genome assembly GCF_011800145.1 of Mirounga leonina. Lineage (NCBI taxonomy): Eukaryota > Metazoa > Chordata > Mammalia > Carnivora > Phocidae > Mirounga > Mirounga leonina. Next base: position 4,047,735 of record NW_023270780.1, on the reverse strand, counting down.
TGGCAACACACACATGTGCAATCATGTAAAGATGAACATATGGGAGCAAGCATTCAGGCACCATGTGCTCGCAAAACATCCACTGGAAAGTAAAGGATCCAGTCAGTTATTGGGCAGCTCAAACCCAACATATCTACATTCAATATTTTTAGGTGAATTTGTTTAAATGACTCTCATGGACATAGGCAAAACACACACAGACAAAACACACCAGCCTTGGAAAGAACCACCATGGCAGCTTGCCCAGGCAGGTTGTTGTTGTAAATCACCTGAAGTTGGACAATCTGCTGGCTTCAGAAATATTTTACCCCAGCCACTCTTAAAGGCAGGGAATGACTGCCTAAGATGGAGTAACCCAAAAAGCGCAAGATTCCTAAATCACAAGACTGGCATTCAGGCACACATAAACCCCTATACAACAGGAGCATTACAAACATGACTTGGGGGATTCAGGCATACTTTCTAACACTACACTTATCCAGGGAGAAACAGAGGGCAGTCTCCATTCCTCTGCCCTCCCTAAATTCACCTGCTCATATACAGGCAACCCAGTGACCAGCACAGCAGGGTGGCTGATTTAACAATTAACTCATCCAACAAAACACTTCTCAATAAGCTCCAGATATACTGAAAATGCTTCTAATGAAAGGCAAAGCCTTCCATTCTCTATTAATAAAGAATATCTAAAAACACATGCCCTTAGGGAAAGTAACCCCCCTACACACATCTCTGCTCACAAAGTGTAAATTACTCATGCATCTTTTCCAGGGTGAGATGTCCTGATGTGGGAAAATGGTACCTGAGCAGGAAGCCAGCATTATCAAAGGCAAATACACTTACTTCAGACCCTCAGTTCTTCATACAAACTTCACAGATATTCTTCTTATGTCCTGTAAAAGTCTACCAGACTTTTCTCCTCAGGTTTAGGTACCACTCTTCCTCTGCTTGCAATTCCCGCCTCCCTCACTATGCCTCACCCTTGTGAATCTGGGCATCCCCTGAGACACATCCCTACCCCAATCCCAGGACCCAACCACAGACTCACCCTCCTCACAGCAGGCAGACATTCAGGCTGAAGCATCTGGACAGAGGGCTGTCTTTATATAAAGGGTTCTGGGTCTGGCTTACACAATGAGACAGCTGGTTGGCATCTGCATGGTTCATCACCCAGGTTGGCATTCCAGCAGCCAGTCCCCTCCCTGTATGTCTGTGCTTGCAGTCACCTACAGAATGTAGGAGTGTCTCACATCAATGTCAAAGCTTCTGGACCATGAAGGGGCAGATTCTTGTTTTCTTCCTCCTTCTTCACCTTATTGGTTTCTTCTCCATCCTTAGGAGACCTGGTGGTGGGGATAATGAGGGGTAGCAAAGGTTTTATCTGTCCTAAAAGATGATTCCAGGTCCCTGACTTCCTCCTTATGTCAGGTTCTCATCAGATAAATATAAAAGAGGAAAATTTCCCTAACTTGAAGCAATTAAAGTCACCTGAAAGATGCAACACTACAGAATGAAGAGAACATGGTCAGACCTGAAGCTAACATCACAGGTTGGCTACTTATGGCTGGGTGACCTTTAAAATCAACCTGAATATTAATATACTCAACTGAAAAATGAAGATAATTAAATCTTTCCAGAGTTGTTGTGTGGGTTAAGGCAATTATTTTATGCAAAAGCATCCAGCCAAGAATGATACTCAAAATCTAACATCCACTCAGAGTAAATGCTGACCGTAAGCAACAAGGCATAGTATTTACTCCTACTCCTGAGCTGAGCAGCCTGGTGGTTTTACAGCAGGTACTCAGCTAATGCTATGGAGTAGTCCTTGAAGACAGCATAGTGCAGGACAAAAGTACTAACCTGGCATCCTGTGAGCCAGATACAGTCAGGATGAGACATCTTTTTATTTTTTGCCTACATAATTTTTGTTTATATAGTTTAGTAAGTAATTATAAATATTTAGAAATAGAGAAATTATACTTAAGATTCTAGACATCCAGCTTTTCCGCTAATATCAAAAGATATGTCATAGGTGAGCCTAATTTCCATAAACCCAATAATTAATAGTGCCCCTCTTAGATAGGGCATATATTTTTATGTTCTACATCTACTTCTATGTTCTACAATTCTCCATCATTCTATAATATATCTGCGATGCAATGCAAAGTATAGTTTCTTTTTTGTTATTTTACTTATGCTCTTGTTTTTCTTTGGTGAGATTAAAGGAAAGTAGAATAATCCTTCTACCTGGATCATTTCACTTTTTTATGTAACCTTCCAACCTCTCTAGGCATTAAAGATTCTGACCAAGCTTATGAGCACAGACTTTAGACAGATTTGGGATTGAATCTGAACTCTAGTACTTGTTAATGGGTGAAAGCTACTTAACCTCCATAAGCCTCAGATTGCTTATCTATAAAATGGAAACAAGAAGAAGAAGGTGAAGAGGAGGAAAAAGAAATAAGAAGAGAAATAAAGAAGAGGAAGAAGAATTGGAAAAGCCATAGGATTATCATGTGACTTAAATGAGACAGCTGATCTAAAGTAGTTAGCACTCAGTTACCCAATTAGCTCTCTGGGCTTTAGTTTCCTCATATGAAGATGGGAGTAAAAATGCCTCACTAGGTTCTCATGAAGATAAAATCAGATAATGGGTATGAAAGTGCTTTGTGACCTACAGTGCACATACCAGTCCCTCCTATGGAGAAGTCTCTGCCCAGGTCCACCTGACTTCAGAGTCCAAGTTCTGGGTCCCAACACTCATTCCAAAGGGGGTCTCCAGATATCATTTCAAACTTGTGTATGATTATAGACTTTCAGAAGGTCAAAGCAACAAGGGTCCCCAGAAATTTTCCAGTCCCACCCTGTCATTCTACAGCTGAGGACTCCAAAGCCCGGAAAGATGAACCTCTCTGGGGCTTAAAGCTAATGGCTTTCTTGGAGAGATAAGGCTCCAGGTAGCTCTAGTCCCAGATCAGGACTCTTTCCACTACAACAGAGAAAGTAGTTCTCTGATCACACAATTTGGCCAAGGTGCTCTGAACTTGTATAGCCCTGGGCTTGATATTGGCCTAGAAGGTATTCAGGAAATCAGTGAAGAAGAAAAACTGAAAACATAGACCAGCTGGCCTCACCAGAATGTGAATTATTGAATCCCAGAGTCTCCCTCACTCATCTTTTGATAGGATGTACACTTTCTGAAGGGAATATTTCTATCTTTTTCATCTTTGTGTCTCTAGATTCCTGAATTAATATCAGTGTGTTCATGGATGGGTAGAGATGAATGGAAAAATGGCATGAAATTGGGCTTGTTTTACACATCTTAAACCACTGGAGAATGAATTGATATTGTCCAATCCAAAGACCAAAGAGCACTGTGACCCTTGTTACTTCCTGCTTCCTGCTTTTTTTCAGAGAGAGGTGGGAGGAGAGTCATGGAGGAGGACCCTGTGGGTAAGTCTTGCAAATGACCAGGAGGTCAAGTGTTAGTTTTCAACAATATCTATAGATAGATGGGGCTCTTTAGAAATATACATGGCTAGACATATAACCATATAAACCTAGGAACAGGTGACAACAATGTAGTGATTTATAAAATTGATATAAAGATATCAAAAGAGAGCTGAGTAGATATCTACAAAAATGATAAAAATAGAGGTAGATATAATGAAATACAGAGCAAAAGATAGAGATGAGTTAGAGATTAAAAATATACAGAAGTATAAATTGTACAAGCTGGGAGTGAAATAGGTCATGTGAAAGAGACACAGAGGCACAGGGATAGCAGCATATATGGATGCATTAATTTAAAAAGATGGAGGCAACTCAAAAGGTATGCATAAATCCAGAGATAACTGACTGAGCACTTGCTATATAACTGTCACTTGGCTAAGAATTTGACATATATTAACTCTCTTCATCTTTAAAATAGCCCTGGTGATGATAAAATAATTATCATTATTTTATAGCTGAGAAAATCAAAGTTCAAAGTAGTAGTAAATTGTTGGTGGTCACAAGCTTGGAAATGGCAGAACCAGGACTCAAAGCCAAGTTATCTAGAGATAGAGGCTCAGGAAGTAGATATACAATGAGACAAAGTTACCTTGAGTTACAGATACATAGAGAGGCACTCTATGTTTTGTTGTACTATGAGACCCTTTTTAGGAGTTATGGTCCTTTGGGGCCCAGGCTTGCTGAACCTTAACAGAATTCACTGGTGTGTTAGGATGAGTTGATCCTAAGAGCTAGAATAAATACTTATCCTCGCTTTTCAAAGATGTATGTTTTTAAACTGATTTGATAAAACTTCTCCCTTTGTATTATTCACATTCTTCTTTTCATTTAAGTCCCCTCCTATCACTATAATACTGGAGGTGCAGGGACTCACCCCTGAAATGGAGGTGATATTTGTCATCTCAGATACCTTTCAATCTTTCCATATAAATTATCAGTATCTTATGACCTCTACCCTCAAGAATTGGGGTAATCAGGGTTTTATCCTATCTCCAGGATACTACTGAGTTGTCCTCCCTAAGTCCAGTTTCAGTGGATCAGATGTGTATTTAAACCACATAGTACCTAATGTGTCAACTAGGGTAAAGGTAAAGGCACAAAATACTATCATAGATTGTCACCAAATAGCTGTTTAATAGATAAAGAAATAAGAACACCTCTCTGTGTGAGAGAGAACAAAGAAAAGTTAATACTAAACAGATCAGAAGAACTCCCCAGTTCTGTTTGCAACCACCTTTAACAGAGACATTAAAAATAAAAGAGGAAGCAAGCACAAGAGGGATGGTGATTGGGAACATCAAAAGGACATACAAGGAGATGTAAAGATGTAGATGGACACAGAGAGAGGCTGGAGTTGGAAATTCATGAACAGAAAATGTGTAGAAACCAGGAAGTAGGTATAAGACCCAAAGTAGAGTTATATATATACTTTAACTCTTTTTCACATTTTGCAAATTTGATAATGTTGCCTCAATTAAATTTAATAGTAATATATGTACGTTTCCTCAGCAGAATAAAAGCTAGGCTAGACAACTCGTACTCCTGCTTATACAGAGAATTTGGGGCCTCTGAAAGTGTTACTATCTTGTAACACTCATACCATCAAACAGTAATACTCTGAGTCTAGTGCAGAACTAAACCAACTACTCTTTTAATCACAGTAAACTCTGACAGTTGTCACCATGGCGAATGGACAGTCCTGCTTCATCAGATGCTCAGCCTTGTAGAAAATAATCAGTGTAGCATCGTTGGGTTATCAATATCCAGTGATTTAGAGAAGTGTAAAAGGGGTTTGCTGGCAAAGATACATCAAATGCCAAGCTGTCTTTGGTTACAGAGAAACCTTTTGCCACATCCTGCTGCTCAGTTATGTGCTCCCATTGTAAGCTGGTGCTTCATGTCTGATGCCTTTTCTCAGAATTCTTTCCTCTGCTCAGAACACTGTCTCCTGACCCTCTCTCCCCACCCACCCCATTCCCCTGTGTGCCAGACATCTGCTAGAATTAGTATCACTCCAAGGTCTCCATAAGCCTCACTTAACTCTACTATTACCATTGCCCCAGGTGAACTGAGCCACACTGGGGCCCCAACAGTCTTCTTTTATGGGACCTACAAATAATGCACATCTTTACCAATGGGTCTGTTTTTTTCACTAGATGATGAGCATATTGGTGGCAGAAGACTGTGTCTAGCAGAAAGCCATGTTCCTAGAAAGTGTCCACTAAATGTTTGTTGAATGACGTTATGAAAATCAGTCTAGTAGTAAGTCCCAGGAGCCAATTAAAAGAGCTGGTTGCCTGATAGGATACCAAGAAAGACTTCAGTAGATATAAGTTGGCTAGAAAGAAGATGAGATTTCACTAACTAAATTGAATATAAAGATATAGATTCCTCTTTTATGTTTGAATTACTTGTTTGCTGTGGGTTTCAGAGGTAAACTACTTCCAGTTTAGAGACTGGAACCTTATTATATATATATTTTTGCCAAAATATAGTCTTGAGGTTAACTTATTACTGTAAAATTCCTTTATTCATTATAAATCTCTTTTATTAACACAAAGAAGACATTAAAATTTGTGTGGCCTCCAGCAAAATCACTTAAATTCTCTGGGTCTCAGTTGAACTGGTAAATTCTGAAGTTACTTATGGTTCTAACAATTGATTCAAATTATAAAGATAGAAATAGAGTGAGAAAGAGAAAGAGAGAGAAAATTATAGATTGAGGTAGAACAATGAAATAAATAAATATAGAGCTGTGATAATAGTGTCAGCATTAGATATATATACAGAAAGATGAAAGGATAAATTTGTATAATAATGTTCATAAGAGTACACAGGTGAAATTAAGATTAAAATATATCATTCTTCATACTGTACATAAAAATTAACTCAAAATAGATTACAACCCAAAAGCTAAAACTATAAAATTCTCAGTAGAAAACATAGAAGTAAATTAGTCAACAGTTTCTTAGATACAACACCAAAAGCAGAAGCAATAAAAAAAAATAGTTAAATTGGGCTTCATAAAAATTAAAAACTTTTGTGCTGCAAATCATACCATCAAGAAAGTGAAAAGATGTCCACAGGCAATGATAACACTAATTTGAAAAGATATATGCACCGCCATGTTTATTGCAGCATTATTGACAATAGCCAAGATATGGAAACAACTAAGTGTCCATTGATAGATGAATGGATAAAAATTACGTCTGTGTATGTGTGTGTGTGTAGTGGAATGTATATATACAATGGAATATTACACAGCCATAAAAAAGATGAGATCTTACCATTTGTGACAACATGGGTGGGCCTAAAGTGTATTATTCTAAATGAAATAAGTCTGACTGAGATTTTACTCATATGTTGTATCTAAAAAACAAAAAATGAACAAATGAACAAACAAAAAGCAGAATCAGACCTATAAATACAGAGAACAAACTGATGGCTGTCAGAGAGAAGGGGGTTTAGGGGATGGGAAAAATGGGTGAAGGGGAGTGAGAGATACAGGCTTCCAGTTATGGAATGAATAAGTCAGAGAGATGAAAGGCACAGTGTAGAGAATATAGTGAATGATACTGTAATCATATTGTATGATGACAGATGGTAGCTACACTTGTATTGAGCACAGTATAACATATAGAGATGTTGAACCACTATATTGTACACCTGAAACTAATGTAACATTGTGTGTCAACTATACTCAAATAAAAAAATTTTTTGAACCTCAAAAAATGTGAAAAAATAACCCACAGAATAAAAGAAAATATTTGTAAATCATATATCTCAAAATGGACTTGAATCTAAAATATATAAAGAACACTTAACTAAATAATAAAAAGATGTTACAATTTAAAAATGGACAATGGATCTGAATAGATTTTTTTTTTCCATAGAAGATACACAAGTGGCCAGCAAGCACATAAAAATATGTTCAAAATCACTGGTCATCAAGGAAATGAACATCAAACCCTCAATGACATAGTGCTTCATACCCATTAGCATGACTATAAAAAAAAAAGAAAAGAAATAGGCAATAACAAATGTTGGGGAAAACATGGAGAAATTGAAACCCTCAATACATTGCTGGTGGAAATGTACATGGTGCAGCCACTGTGGAAAACAGTTTGGCAGTTCCTCAAGTTAAACATAGAGTAACCATTTGATCCACCAAGCCACTTCTACCAAAATGAAAATATCACCAAGCAAAATGAAAATATGCATCTACTCAAAAATTTGTACATGAATGCATTGTAGCAGCATATTTACAGTAGCCACATTGTGGTAACAATCCAAAGGTCCATCAGTTGATGAATGAATAAACACAAAGTGGTATACTGACACAATGGAATATGTATTTACCATAAAAAAAATGAAATTCTGATACATGCTACAACATGGATAGACCTTGTAAACATTATGCTAAGTGAAAGAAGCTGGTCACAAAAGACCACATATTATATGATTCCATTTCTTTTTTTTTTAAGATTTTATTTATTTATTTATTTATTTATTTATTTATTTATTTAGACAGAAGGAGTGTGCACAAGTGGAGGGGAGGGGCAGAGGGAGAGGGAAAGAGAGAATCTCAAGCAGACTCCACACTGAGTGCAGAGCCCAACATGGGGCTCGATCTCATGATTCTGAGATCATGACCTGAGACAAAATCAAGAGTCAGAAACTTAACCGACTGAGCCACCCAGGCACCCCCGTATGATTCCATTCTGTAAAATGTCCAGAATAGCCAAATCTATGGGAACAGAAATTAAGGCTTGGGGAAATGGGTGGGGTGTGACTGCTAATGGTTTCATGATTTCACAGGATTTCATTTTGGAGTGATGAAATATTCTAAAATTAGATTGCAGTGATAATTATACAGCTCTGTGAATACTAAAACATTGAATTGTAAACTTTAAATAGATGAACTGTATGAAGTGTGAATTATATTTCAGTAAAGATTATATACATATATTTACACATATATGTACATATGTGAACATATTGTATACAGACACACACACACACAGATAACACACACACATCCCTAAATCTTGGTAAAACCTAAATCACAGTCATGAAGCATAGAATCACAGGCTTTTGGAGATCCAGCCTCCCTGCCATATATGGTACCTCCTACAATATCCCTAGGGAACCTCAGTCAGACATCTTCCCCAAGCATCTTGGGAACACAAATCACCCAGATGGACATGTTCACTGGAAACTGACCCATAATCCAAGGAAATAGTATATGTATTCTTCTTAGTGATGACTTCTTTTTTATATCTTCCCTATTAATAGTCATCTCAAATACTCTATGCTAAAAGAATGTGATCTTATTTTATGAAGTGGAGTTTATTAAATATGATTCACTCAACAAGTATTTATAGATCACCTATTGGAATCCTAGAATTGGATTAGGGGTAGTCATCATCCATTCACTCAACAAACACTCTCTGAGCAGCTACTTACAGCCTCTGCCCTCAAGGAGCTTGCAGTCTAATGAAGAAAACACATAGATGAGTAGACATTTGCAATGCAGGGTGATAAGTAAGAGCTTTGATAGATGTAGGCATAGGGTAGGAGCCTAGAAAGAGGGGGCGCTTAAAGAAGGGAGAATCAGGAGCACTGCCTTCCAAAGTCTTGACTTTCTCTCTCTGGAGAAAATGCCACAGATAGTCACCAGTGGGAGAATGGGACTGTGAACCTCCAAACACGAAACTGAGTGGCCCGTAGCATAAAAAGACAAGTGTTTGTGATAGAGTCACCAGATTTAGCAAATAAAAATACAGGAGGCCCAGTTGAATACAATTTCAGATAGATTACAAATATATTTCAGCATATGTATATCCCAGGGGCTGGAGCAATTAATAAAGATATTTCAATACTAATACAGATTGAAGGGATTATGGTGATAATGTTGGTGATGCTGATTCCTTCATTTGCCCCCGCATGCGTGTTTCATTCAGCTGGTGGGTATTTACTGTGTATAAAGCATTGTGCTACACCCTGGGGCTACAGTGGTAAGATAAACAAACAAAGGAATGTAGCGCCCCCCCCCCCCTTCTTAGCTTTTGGTCAAGTGGAGAGACAAACATTAATCAAAGGGCCACAAGGATAGTCAATGATATCCCTGATCAGCATTTGACAGGAGAGGTTCACCAAGCGTGAATGCTGCCAGGGAGGCCAGGAAAGGCTTTCCTGAGTAAGAATACGTGGGGCTGAGATCTAAAGATAAGGAGAAGCACTGAAGCACGTTGGAGCATGCTAGAACAAGGGAACAGCACGTGTGAAGAGGCAGCAAGGAAGACAGGAGGGATGGTGGCACATTCACAGAACTGAAAGCTGCCAGTGAGTGTGGACAGGAGGAAGGGACCACCAGGTGTATATCCTCAGATGGCAAGCCACAGTTCTAAGCAGAAGTATGGCAAGAGCAGACTCGGTGTCCTGCTGGGAGTGGTGTGGAGGTTACTGGAGCAGAAGCAGAGACACAGGTGTGGGGACTAGATAATGGATTGTTGATTCTATGCTAGTGTTAGGCACCTTCAGACACAATCCACATTTTATGTTACTGGATCTCGAGAAGTAAAACCAGTCAGGAGACTGAGACCCCCAGGAAAAAGGCAAGGTCTCTGGGGGCAGACATGCCTGGGTTTATCCTGTAGCTGTCCCTCCAAGCAGCTGTGTGGAACAGCAAGTCACTTACTCTCTCTGAGCCTTGGTTAGTTTTGACATATATATAATGTAAACAATATCTGCTGCATAGGTGGTTGTAAAGTCTAAATAAAAGGTATGTGACAAGTCAAGCCATGAACAGGCCCTCAATAAACACAATTATCATTATTATCACAATCAAATTGTTATTATTATTACTTAACATTACAGCCACTTTTATTACATCATGATGCTCACCTAATGGAAAAATAATCATTTCTGAAACAGTTTGCAATGAGCCAAAATTATCTGGAGTATGAAGTCATTTAGGTCCGGTCATATGACTTCAGAAATAATTAAGAGTAAGAACTGGGGCTTCACACCATGGTCTCAGCTCTCACATGTCCCATCCTGTGGCCCACCTGAATCTCTGTATCTTCATATCTCAATGCTGTTGGTTGTTTCTCTTGTTGATTTATCAAAGAATGTTATAAAAATAAATTGTGATACATGTTATGAACATTCTTTAATATAAATCACAGGAAACCTGAGAGCAACTACCCTGCACATGCATTCTGGTCTCCAACACTGAGGCTGACAGAAGGGAAGAAGATCCCTTTTCCAGATTAAAGAACAAAGTCACTAAACTTGGTCTGGATCTTTGTCCTAAAGTGTTGTCTGGACAAGGCTGTGCACTGGCTGGGATGTTCAGAACTTGAATTGGGCAGCTTTGCCTAGAGAAACTCCGATGGCACTGGTGGGGCTGGGGTGCAGGAAGGTGGTACTGAAGGATCATCAGGGCAAGGGGCAGGCATGCTAGAAGGAGAAATTTTATTTTCTTCCATGATGGGATTGGAGGGAGCACTCTAGTAAGTGTACATTGGAGGGAGCACTCTAGTAAGTGCTCAAAATACAAGAATAATTATTCCTGCCTTCGAGGCCATCACAAGCCAGCATGGAAGACAGATGAGGGTTCACATGACTTCTCCATTAGACATAAGCCCTGGGTGCTATTGGAGCTTAAGGAAGGTATGTAACCCAACTGGAGAAGGACATGGATTCTGGTTGATGATATGGCAAGAATGAGGTCATCATATTTTCAGGATCACAGAGAACTGGGGACTCTAAGACTTCATTGATGGACAACAGGTGAGGAAATAGAATGGGCAGCATAGGAATGGTCAGTACTAGCCTAAGAAAAGGAGAACAAAAAGACTTGCATTCAAAGAGTCCTAAGGAGAAGGTGATCATCATTGCAAAATTTCCAAAGGAGTCCATTCCATGTGGCCGTTAGGACATCAATAGTGACCTCAGAGAGACTGATTTCAAAGAAGATGTGTGAGTAGAAGTCATTACTTATCTTTCTGTTAATGAATTGCACTTATAAAGTGGTAAATAATTGAGAAGTGGAAAACAACTTTATAAGGAAGAAGAAAGGCCAGAGATGCGATAACCACTATTTCTTGAGGCTTGCCAAAACAAAAACTAGGACAGTATCCAATTGAGTGTGGAATGTGCAGAACTGATCACAAGAGTTTTAGATATTCAGGAAAGAAGAGAATAATGTGGGCTGGGTTAGTTATGGAGGTTGGTTCAAAGGACCAAGGTCATTGATGGGAGTAGCCATATAATGGTGATGATGCTGACATTAATGATGAAGGTAAGTTTGATCATGATGGTGGTTTGCAGGAAAACTGTAATCTGTGAAATAAATGTGTTCCTGAGGGTCTTGTGTCACATGAGAGCAAATAGTTATTGTCCTGTCCTAAGCCATTTAGTTGCACATAGTAACTCCTTACAACAACCCTATGAGTTATGTGATTGTGTTAGTCCTTTCTGGCAGAAGAGTACACTGAACATAGAAAAGTTAGTGACTTACTTCAACATTATACAACCAGAATTTCATTGAAATAATATGTAAGTATTTAGTTCATATGTATTACCAATGAAAGAAAGATTTCAATAATGTAATAAAACACTTAAAATGACCAACTTAAGTGGAATTAATCATTATTTCACAAAAAGCATTCCTACACATTTGTCAGAGTATAATTTAATTTAGTGACACTTCCACCTGTCATTGGCCAATGAAGAGGAAGGGGGGCACAAGAGAGACAATTATCCAGATGTCTTCAAGCTTTGAACTGGGCAAATGATGATGCTGTTCTCTGACTTGAAAGCAATAGAGAGAAGGTTTGATGGATGGAGGGCTAGGGAATGGTTTTATAAGATTTTTTTTTTTTTTTGAGAGATATTGTGTGCTTGTGCCCATAAGCAGGCAAAGTGGAGGCCTGGAGCAGAGGGGGAGGGAGAGGGAGAGAGAATCTCCAGAGGACTGGGGACTGAGTGCCAAGTCCTAAGCTTATCTCAGAACCCTGAGATCCTGATCTGAGCTGAAACCTAGAGTAACAAAGCTTAACTGACTGAGCCATCCAAGAGACCCTAGGGAATGGTTTTTATATTATAAATTTTGAATTTGAAATGAGAATGGTGCCTTTGATTGGCAAAATCTGCAAGACACCCACATGATGCCCTCTGAAACTCAGGAAAATGTGTGAACTCTGACCTAGGAGCCAGGTAGATAAAAAACATTTTTCATGCATCCACAATATTCCATTCTAGATATAGGAGAGATGGTATTGGGCAAAGTAACAAGGTTCACTCTCTCAGGAAGTTTACATTAAAATGGGAAGAGGAGGGCACAAAAGTAAATAAATAAGAAACCAGTTGTTGGTGATATGTGAAATGAAGAACATAAAGCTTAGTTTGTGCTTGAGTGCCAAGGGGGCTATTTTAGATTCAAGGATCAATGAAGGGCTCTCTAAGAAGGGCTTCTTAACTATCAGAGTAACAGTGTTAACTGAGGCCACAGGAGATAACACTGCCCAGGAGAGGTGAGGAGAAAGAGGAGTGAGCAGGAGTGAAAGGCTCAGACACTGCCAGGGAGCTGGCTTTGTTCTTACTGCATGACCATGGATGACTTATTTAACTTCTCTGGAACTCAATTTCCTTATTTATAAAATTAATGGGGAACCAAAATTATGCATTTGTGAGAATCAAATTAGAAAATTATATAAGTTAACGAATTTCTGGCAACACAAGACTTCAGATGTACAGAACTAGAGAAATCAGATACACTGTCCTCCCCCTCATTAGTTTGTTGACCTGTCCATCTGTTCGTTCATTTGTTCATTCATTCATTCATTCATTTTAATAATATAAAAAGACTAGGGAGCCCACCCAAATGAAAGCTAGGATTTGACAATAGCCTACCTCTAACCATAGGTTCCTGTCCCACAAACCCCACCATTCCCTCCCCAACCAAAATACTTATATTTCCAAAAAAAACCTTTTATCAATATCACATTTTCCATTTCACATGGTTATTTCCAACCATATACAGTAGACAAAAATGAGATATTTCGCTTCTTTTAAACTTAGAAATAGGGCATCATGCTGCATATAATCTTTGGGGAATTGCTTTTTTTCACTTATTTATGTATTGTGTGTTGCTTTAATTCATTCATTTGAAACACTGACTCACAGACCCTGTATGACTATGTAACAATGACTCATCCACATTCTATCTGATGTGCCTTTGGCTTGCTTCCTACTTTTGCTGTTAGATATAGTACTAGTGATAAGGGAAACAAAGGCAAGAGAAATGTAGCTTAAATTAAATTTCCTTACAGCTTGCAGCCCACCTGTAACATGCAGAGTGTGACCTTCCTCAAGGAACTCATGGCTGCCTCAGTGCCTTAATGTTTAAGTTTTATAAAAGACTAAAAGTAACGAGCAGCTAGCTCCTCAAGGTCCTGAAAGCCTTGCTTCCAAATTCCTTAAAGACTTATGCTATCCCTAACCCCCACTAATTAAAAAGTATATAATCACTCACTCCTCACAATCCCAGTGCAGCTCTTTTTGTCCATGGGTCCTGTCCCCATGCTATAATAAAATCACCTTTTTGCACCAAAAACATTCCAAGAATTGTTTCTTAGCCATTTACTCACAAAGCCAAAACTTCAAATCACATCATTTCATCATTTGGGCGCCCTTACATGGGGCTTCGAGTCTTTTCACCTGGACTCTGAGCCTCAGTGCAACGTGGTAATTCCTCTTCTCTTCCCTTACTTTCATTTCAGGGGCTTTTCAAGGAGTCTTACTGGAACACTTCCATGTAGAATGCTCAGGCTGCAATCCTCTAGCCCATGGCTACTCTGTGGGGGAGGAGAAAGCCTGCCTTTTGGCTGGAAGTTAGTAGCCTGACCAGAATGGTAATAAGACCCAGAAAATTGATGCCCTTTCTTTATTCCTATTCTTATATAAATTGTCTTTCTGGGGCACAGTACAGCCACCTAAGTCACTAGCACAGCTGCCAATCTAAATACTACTGTGTGAGGTTTCCTCCTCATTGGTCAATGTGATCCCTTCCACATCTCTGGTCTAGCCACTTCTGGCCATAGAGCCTCCCTTGGGAGCCAGCCAAAACTAGTACCTGACTGAATTAAAACCGAACCAGGGACTGTTTCCTAGGGAAGTCAGCTGTAAGGACTACATGTGTTGGAATGTTGCTTAGATCATGATGGATTTCTATCTTTACTGTTTTTCATTAGTGTCCCCTACTGACTACTTAAGTTACAAAGTTGGGTAATTTCTCCTTGTAAAACTTTTCTAGTGTTTTCCATGCATTAAAAATGGTGGGTTCTTCACAGCCTTCATAACACAACAGGACTTTTACAGCTTGACAAGACCCGACACTCTTTCAGTCCACTCACCAGCACTCATTTGTAGCTTAGGATGCAATGGGGAAGGGAGGGAATGCCCGCATTCCTCCTGCAGGGCCTTTAGGGCAGAATGGCGATCAATAGCAATCTTGTTCAAGGG
This sequence comes from Mirounga leonina, assembly GCF_011800145.1. Lineage (NCBI taxonomy): Eukaryota > Metazoa > Chordata > Mammalia > Carnivora > Phocidae > Mirounga > Mirounga leonina. The sequence continues at coordinate 4,032,693 of NW_023270780.1, read as the reverse complement.
ACACCTCTGGTCACTTTTGACACCCGGAATCTCTGACATATCCAGTGTGGGAGTCAGGGGGATTTTTGGTAATGGACCTTCTCTAGGCTTCTACTTTGGTTGCAAAGGACTCTACCTTGGCATGCCTTTTAACCCACTGGAATCAATTTGGATTGCAAGATTTAAAAAAGGACAGGTCTTCTTTGACACTGCACAGCCTCAGTACTCCTTAGGAGATGAGGGAAAATGGCTCATTAATGGGACATTAAGCTTCAGTATGGCCTATCATTTAGATCTCTTCTGCAGGAAACAGGGCAAATGGATTGAGATACCCTATGTCCATGCCTGAATGGCCCTAAATCAGGACCCTGACCTAACCAGCCAGGTTAATAAAGCCCCTCTGGACATATTGGATGATGACTGTCTAAACAGGCCTCCTCCAAATAAACCCAGGTTGCTGGAGAAAACACAAGCCATCCCTAATGAAGGGGACACTCTCTCTCTCACTGTTCCTCCTGATAGACTCAGGTTACTCTAGCTATATGTGGGGGCTTCTCCCTCATTCATTTCCGGGGTTAATGGCTATCATAATTGGAGTCAACTGTCTGAGGTTAGTCTACCTTGGGACAGGGACTTTAAGGAATATCCCCAAGCAGCTGCCCAAACTCCTTTTGTTTGGGGGAAGTTCCCTGTCTTCTCCAGCCTGACATGGACTGCATATTTCCACTTGTTGGTGGAAAAAAACCTGTCTTTTCATCTGTCCAAGCTGATGAGCTTTATGACCAGGAGATCTCTTTCTCTGCCCTCTGGGCTTTTATCTGCCTCCAGCCTTCTTGGCACCGCCTTACCTCTTCTGTCTCCCCTTCTCCCCCGCCCTGTTTCTGCACTACCTTGGGTGCAGCCTGAAACTGGCTCCTATTCCATCCTTGGTGCCTCCTGCACCATAGGCTCCTCCTCCTCCCCTCACTGTCAAGGAGCAGAGAGCACCCCCTGGAACTACACGGCCCACATCAGATTTCCCCACCAGTGTTCCAAGTAAAAATTGACAATGAGGAAAAAAATGATTGACTTTTAAGTGGACCCAGGTGAAATATGTTCAATATTTAAACTAATTTAAGTTTGTTGGTTTAATTAAGATAGATACGTCTTTAGAGTTATCAGGATTATGAAACTTTTATTCTACCCTGGTTTGCTAAAGGTCAAATAAGTTCATGTTTTCTCCATTGCAATTTGTCAGCAAAAAAGATGACTTAAAATGGTTGTTAATTTTGTCTGTCTCAAAGTTTTCACGGGTAATTGTTAAGATAGCTTTCAAGAGGAAGTTTTATAAAAACTTGGTAACCCAAAACTTTAAAGTTTTGCTTGGATGATAAATTGGATTGAATTTGTTGGACATCTAGGTCTTTTCCAAATAGGATGGAGCTCTGAAGCATCGGTATGTTTGTGCTTTTGACTTCTTATTGCAGAGACGCTAAAAATACTTAGGTCTGTAAGTATTGTAAACATGATTTGTGCTTTATTAAAAGATTGTACTATGAACAACTTTTTTAAAATTATAAAATATATTTATAAATTTCAGATCTAAGAGAATTCTGGTGTAACAGATAGCTCTCAATCGGTTACTACTTAGTTTTCACTGGAGACTAAGGTTTTTAAGAGTTAAAATTCTGCTAGATATAATTAAAGCTGTTGGGGGAAAAGGGCTTAGGTCAAAATCTGAATGAATTAAAACGTTGTACAATGTTTATGAAGGGAAATCTTTGGAAAAGAATTTTATGTGCCATCAGGACTAAGGTTGAAATAAAATGATTTTATTTATTCATTTATTTGAAATAAATGGATTTTAACAGTACACTGGTATAAGATTGAAATTCTGCTTTTCTCTGTTAAAAAAACAAAATTTTCTTGGATTGTTGGTCTGCTCTTGATAAGAAAATATAAACAAAGTGTCTTTTTTCTCTCTCTCTGTCTTTTGTCTGCTTGGAAAACCAAAGTTGGTATGTTTTGTTTCAATCGAGTCTTTGATTACTTAAGATAATTAAAACTTCTCAATTATAGGGGCGCCTGGGTGGCTCAGTCATTAAGTGTCTGCCTTCGGCTCAGGTCATGGTCCCAGGGCCCAGGGATCGAGCCCCGCATCGAGCCCCGCATTGGGCTCCCTGCTTGGCAGGGAGCCTGCTTCACCCTCTCCCACTTAACCCTGCTTGTGTTCCCTCTCTCGCTGTCTCTCTCTCTCTCTGTCAAATAAATAAATAAAATCTTAAAAAAAATAAAACCTCTCAATTTTAAAGGAGCTAGGTTTTGCTAACAACTATGTAACCCTACATATTTACCTTTGGAATCTCTTATTGCCACCTTGGTTAAATAAATAATTAAATTTTAAGTTTTATAACGATCTGTAATCCTATTTAGGCTCTCTACTACTTTTAACTTTCTGAGGTTTTTAACAAACTTCCCCAAGATTTAAATTGTAAATGAAGTCTTTTTGACCAAATAAGCCTTTGGTGATGTTTGGGTAAATGCTCTAACTGTTCTAGAGATATATGCAATTTCTAAAGTTTTAATATGTTTTGGTATAAGGCCATCACTTGATATTATGATTATTAAAATGTTATGTGTCACAGAAATAACCAGATTTTCTTGCCAGCTATATTATGTTCTCTTATCAGATCTTTAACCATGCCCATTTTTGAGTCTTTTGTCATTTATAGTTATTGTTTTGATGCTCTTGCAAAACAAGTTTCATCTTCAAGGAGATTGGTAACAAAAAAAAAATTAACAAATACAGGGCTTGGATATCTTTAAAATCATAAAACTAAAATGGGTAAGAATTTCGAAAACTAACTAAAAGCTGCATTCAAACAGAACAAGAATTAGTAACATGGGACTAATAAACTAAAGAAAATCATTATATTTTTTGTGACTCTTGTTTGAAACATTGCTGGTTCTCTAATGTTTGCTCTTCCAGATTAAGGAAACTCTCTCTTAAGATAGCTATGATGTATGAAAGTATGATAAACTATTCCTTTGTAAACAAATTTAAGCATTTAACTTTTCTCTCTACCTAAACACTCTGAAATTCAAAAACATTCAGTGAATATTCTTTCTTTCGTGGCAATCATAGTTATTTGCATAAATTCAATAAGAGTCTGTTATCCTTAACAGTGATGGGGTTTTGGAATATAGGGGAGGTTTTGGAATATAGGGGAGGTGGGGTGAGGTCCAGAGCCAACAACAAAGAAAAAATTCTTGAGATGTCTCTGGTGCAAAATGGTGGTTTTATTAAGGCACAGGGACAGGATCGGTGGGCAGAAAGAGCTGCTGCCCAGGGTTGTGAGGGGAGGCTGATTATATACTACGGGGTTGGGGGAGGTAAGGAAAAGGGAGGTTTCAAAAGGATTTTCATATGTTAAAGAAGATTCACAGGGTACCCGAGGACTTGCCATTGTCAAGTTAAGGTTGTTTACCCCTCTAGTGAGGCATTAACATGAAGATAGTTGGGAACTTCCTGGAGGAACATTACACTCTGCCTGCTTCAATTATCTGTCAATGGGCTGCAGGTTATAAGGACATTTAATTGTATCTACATTTCCTTCTGGAAGCTAGGCCCTTGATAGAAATGCTTTGTTCTTGTAAGTTGCTAGAGCTTTTGTAAACTGAGGGAAACTTAGGTCTTGCAGGATTGTGGTCTCTATAGGTTAACTATTTGTTTTTCCTTTCCTTAACTTTAGGGCAGCCAGGAGTGCATGAGGAATGTCACATATACCCCATCTGGGGGGAGGGGGCATTGTGGGGTGTCAGCTTCTGCTTTGTCTTCAGCTTGCCTTCTCTTCCCTCATCAACAGGACACCACTGGAAATATTTATCAAGGCTTTGACTGGAATGTCATACTTGAGAGAGACATTCAGACTCAGATATGACCAAACAGCTATAAGGCATTAAGGTTGACTTAAAGGAGCCAATAAAGCCCCTTAGAACTGTTGGTCTGATATCTTGCTTATAGAGTTCCCAGCATCTTCACCAGGTGAGTAAAGAATGTCACTTCCTGGCAGGTGCGGGAACCTCAGGATATTTTGGGGACCTTGAAAAGAGGAATTTGCCCAATCTACAGGTATTGCAGGCATGTCTGATGGCAAGTATTTGGCTTGGTTTCTGATGTAGAGAGGCTACTGAATGTTCAATCGAGATTCCTTATAAAAAGTTCCAGTAAAGCAAAATTTTTTAAAAGATTTTATTTATTTATTTGAAAGAGAGAGAGCACAAGCAGGGAGAGGCAGAGGGAGACAGAGAGAGGCAGAAGGAGAAGCAGGCTCCCTGCTGAGCAGGGCCACTGATAGGTGGCTGGATCCCAGGACTCTGGGATCATGACCTGAGCTCTGGGACCATGACCTGAACCAAAAGCAGACACTTGACTGACTGAGCCATCCAGGCGCCCCTCCAGCAAAGCAAATTTTAAAAGATCTATAAGATCAATCACTCTTCTTGCTGAGCTTACATAAATAATTAGGCCAAGTTTGTTAAAATTGGGCTTGTTTTTAAAATAGTCTTGATTTGGCTATCTCTCATTAAAAATGAGGGTGAAGCTAGAGAAAAAAATGTTTCAATAATACATCTTTGTAAATATTATATTTTAACACTATTTCCTGAATTCTTCCGGTTTCCTCAAATATCTAGCTATGGTTCTCCAAACTAGGTTTCCAATCTTCTTTTATTCTCTTGACTTAAAGTCATTAAAAGCTAAAACTACTTTTTCTTAAAGCCCTAAAAACTAATGCTGGACGACTTGAGGTCAGCTTCAAAAAAATTGCCACAAAACTCTTGTATAGACAATCTTTGTACCTATTGCTCTATGGGCCATTCAAAAGGATCATCGGAGATGTTTGAATTACAAACCAAAAAGCCCATTCTGATTCTGGCTGCCTGTTCCCACTCCATCTGAGAATGCTTTGAGCCTGACATCTAAAAATCTCACTGGCAGCACTCGAGACTCAGACACTGGGTTTGTAACCATCAACCTATATTTTTCTTTTGTTTCCATAAAAGTGCCTCTTATTAATTACCTGATTGCTTACTAAACAAAACAGAGTCTATAAGATGGTTAACACCACCTGCTACACAATTAAGACCTTAAATGACTCTCAAAATAGCATTATTATTATTAAACACTGAAATAATTCAGATGCATAAAACAGTTCTACAAAATAAAATGGCATTAGATGTTTTAACAGCTGCAGAAGGTGGAACATGTGCCATTATTAAAATGAAATGCTGTGTATGTATTCCAGATTATCACAAAAATATAACAGGATTGCTAAAAAATATAAATACTCAAATTGGTGCTTTAAATAATCCCTCCTTCTCCTTTAATAATTGGTTAAACTCCTGAGCTGGAGGAAGATTTTGGTGAACTAATAAAGGTCTTTTATTGGGCTTTTTTTTCTTGCTATTTTAATCATGTTTTACTGTTTTCTCCCATGTCTTTCCACCTGGTACCAAGACTCCTTCACTGCCGTAACTTTAAGCCGACATAGGGATCATCTGCTCAAGGAGACTCACATCTATTATCAACTCTAGATACTGCTGCCTGAGCCTTTCTTAACTCCTATTAAATTCTCAACTGACCTACCTTGACCCGTAGGTAGGAACATCTCTATGCCCCTATTCAGCAGGAAGAAGCTACAGAAGATGAGACCTTCTGCCTTCTATAACCTTAAAGATTTAAGGGTCAAAGTTGTTCAGGGGGGGAAACAAAGACAAGAGAAATGTAGCTTAAATTAAATCTCCTACAGCTTGCAGACCACTGATAGATACCTATAACATGCAGTGTGACCTTCCTCAAGGAACTCATGGCTGCCCCAGTGCCTTCATGTTTATGACTAAAAGTAACCTTATCTTAACAGCAACTAGCCCCTCAAGGTCCTGAAAGCCTTGCTTCCAAATTCCTTAGAGATTTATGCTATCCCTAACCCCTACTAATTAAAAAGTATATAATCAGTCACTCCTCACAATCCTAGTGCAGCTCTTTCTGCCTATGGGTCCTGTCCCCATGCTATAATAAAATCACCTTTTTGCACCAAAAACATCTCAAGAATTCTTTCTTAGCTGTTCACTCATGAACCCAAAACTTCCAAATTTCATCACTGGTGACATTGGAAATAGCAGTTTTAATGGTGAGGGCTGAAATTGCTTTATTATAATTTTTTAAAGGAGTAGGATAGAAGAAGCAGAGATCACAGTTTCAGAAAGTTTAAGAGATTGATGAGTGATGAAGAAGAGAAAAAAAATAGAATGAAGAAACCACTGTTTGAATGTTATACAGAGTGGTCGATGTTGAGGAAAAATAAAAATCAGACAGGCGAGAGACCAAATAACACTCGGAAAAGTAGGAGAACTCAGATTTATTTTATACCGGCGGACCCAGATGAGCTCGTGCTCGAAGTTCTGGGCCCCGGGCAATGGGGTTATAGAGCTTTTATAGGGGACTGCAGGCAGTCAGGTTCCAAGGGCTATGCGGACTGCTGGTAGGTGGGTTTAAACTGGGGGAGGGGGGGCTGCTTTGAGTGGGGACAGTAATGCAGGGAGCCTGTGGTGGGAAGCCTATTTACAGAAGCAGAAATGGCAGGTTATCTCTTGCTCCCGGTAGGGCTTTTGGTTATCTCTAGCTTATTGTTAGTAACTTTCCATCTTCTGGGGCTTCCTGGCCTGGGCCTGCTCTGGGTAATTTTCCTCTTCAAAAGTAAAGTGCCATGATGCCAAGTTGGCTGAGATGTGGGGTTGGTTCAAAGATTGACAGCACTTCAAAGAGAGGAGACCTTGATTTGCACCAGGATTTTGAAGAAAGAGTTTTTCAAAAGCCATGATAATCAATGAAAGTATGATGTACTGACCCTAAACATACCTCTAGTCAAGAGAGGCTGGAGCTGACATTAGAGGGGCAGAGGATCGGCAGCAAAGAGGGTGCTCTGAATTGGAGGTATTATTCAGGAGAGTTTTGGATTCAGAGACTGAAGTTAGCATGCCTACTTCTCCATGGACAAGCTATGCTGTCTTCAGCAAGCTACATATATCTTCTAAACTACAGTTTCATGGTCTGCAGAATAGTGACCATTGTTCTGCTCATCTGTAAGCATCACATTAGATATTGCCTATGAAGCACTGAGCATAGCACCACACATGTGGCTGGATCTAAAAAAGTGGTAGCCCACTCCTCTAACTCCTCTTACTACTATTCCAATTAATACGATCATTTCCCATGTTTTGGTATTTTAGTGGCATCATTCTGCCTAGCAAGATTTCCTGGTCACAGAGGAGAACTGATATTATAGACGTCTTGTTGTTCTATTTTCTTTGTTAGACTCAACTGAGGCTAAATGTGGATACTTCTAAGGATAAAGATGGCAGAAGAATGAGGGGTAAGTGTGTCTCATTGTCTCTCATTTATGAAACCCATTCTATGTGCAAAGTATTGCACCAGGTAAGAGGGTGGATTCAGAGAGATTCAGAAACCACCCTTATCTTCAAAGATGGTCTTATAAAATTACCATCTACAAGGCCCAACAGACAAGTCCTCTACCAACTTCAACATGAGGCGGACAGAGATTATTCTAGGAGAGGCTATTCTCTGTGAAACCAAAGTGTGAATGTCTGGAAGTCAAGTTTGAACAATGCAAATGAACAAAGGAGGAGATGGGAACAGTGGTTGTAGAGGAGCAGAGATACATATTCACAGCTACACTATTTAACAGCGAGATGTAAAGATGTGCAAAGTAAGAGGGATCTGGGAGTGAAAAGCTTCTACAGCATTAGAGGGATGATAATATGAAAATAATGCAAAAGAGTTGGTGATATAAGGTGATATAGGTAAGAGGTCTACAACTCTTTGCTTTTAACACATAAAGGACGGCATATACTCTCTAATTGAATTAATGATTTTAATTTTGTGGGAGTTCAGAGAAGGAAACGATTCTTAATGGATGGAAAAATTAAACTTACTTTTATGAGAATTATAAATAATGAAAAGTATAGTGGGATTGATATTAGTGGTGGTTTCATGTCCATGATTCAGTGGGCTCAAGCAGGGCAAGGATTATATAAACTGAATTTATGTTAACCTGAATATTTCCCATTATTTCTTATATTAAGAGTTCGTTCCCCCCCTCAAATATATCTGCCAAACTCCCCATTAAAAGTATAATAGTTCTTTAAAAAGAGTGATTTTAAAATACAATTCTGATGAAACTTTATAGTTATAATAAGTGAATTTGGTTTTTCCTGATACAAGGAAGCCTAACTTAGCCTTCTTAAAATATGTGAGTATGTTGTAAAGAAAGGGTGAGGATTTCTCTCCTTACCCCACCCTGAACCATGAAGAAGCCCTGGTTCTTTTTAAGACTCCTGCAGGAATGTGAATGTGTATCAAGACATGGGCATGAGGATGCAGGAGATTGAGCTAAGGGCACAGAGCAACAGTTTACCTTCTCCCTATTCCAGAGTCAGAACTCTATCCCGGCTGAGGAAGGATAGTCAGGGAGCTCCACCCAGAAATAAAGAATAGAGATTTCTTTTCCATAGACCTCTTTATTCATGGTCAGATATTTGCCAGGAAATAGGAAATGAGTGGGAGGAAAAAATCCACAGAAAAACCCTTCTGACCAGCTAGTGTGGGCAATTAAGAAGTGACTTAATTACTCACAATAGCCAAGATACAGAAACAACCCAGTTGTCTGTTAGTGGATGAAGAGATAAAGAAAATGTGGTGTATATGTACACAATGAGATATTATTCAACTATAAAAAGAAGGAAATCCTGCCATTTACAACATGGATGACTTGGAGGATATTATGCTGAATGAAATAAGGCAGACACAGAAAAACAAACAATACCTGATTTCACTCCTATGTGGAATCTGAAAAAGTTAAATTCATAAAAACAGAATAGAATGGTGGTTACCAGGGACTGGGAGGGGTGGAGGTGGAAAATGGGAGATGTTGGTAAGGGGTACAAACTTCCAATCATAAGATGAATAAGTTTTGGGGATCTAATGTACAGCATGGTGACTGCAGTTAATACTGTATTATGTACTTGAAATTTGCTAAAAGAGTACATCTTACATGTACTCACCCAGAAATACACACACACACCAGTCACTGTGTGATATCATGGATATGTTAATCAGCTTGATTCTGGTAAACATTTCATAATACATATATCAAGGTATCATGTTGTACACCTTAAATATATACAATTTTTGTCAATCATACTTCACTAAAGATAAGGAAAAAAACTTTCATTTAGGATACGACACAGAAATGCTATGGCCCTTTTGAAGCTTCTTTGAAGAGATTTTAACTGAGAAAGTTTAAAAATAAACACTTGTTAGGGAAAGTGCACACCAATTCACAGCTGTGTGATAAATTCATAGTGGGTTCCTCTATTTGGGACTGTATCTTCAATCTGTTGAGGAGGTTGGAAGAGCAATCTAGTTGGAAGGCAAAACAAACAAATATGTGACATAGTATTAGTAGTAAAGCAGTCTAGGAAGAAAAATAAAGCAGGGTAGGGTGAAGAGCTGGAGCAGGGCTCTGTCTGAGCCTGGTGGTCAGAGGTGGGATATATGGAGGGTTTAATACTGAGACAGGTTCAATGAACAGTTGATAGTATTTAGCTTGACCTTTTTCTGTTTGAGAAGTCCATAGAAACTATGCCTCTGAGTCTTTGCTGTTCCCTGGGTAATCAGACTGGATTAAAAAAAAATACAGGAAGTTCCCATAAGATAGACATATAAATAAGGAGGATTCATTTCTTTATTTGATAAGAAAATATTGAGTCCTACCCTGTACTAGACTCTGGGGACATCAAATCAGATAGGACCTAATTTCCCTCTCCTATAAACCTTCTGTCTAGTAGGTTAAGATGAACACATCTCCCAGCAGAACGTGAATGTGGGTTGGACACAGGGCTGGCCATGAGGATCTCTGAGAATATTAACCACTGTCTGCTTTTCTCAGCCCCTTGGAGCCACACATACTATTCCACCCCTTCTCCCCGCTGTGGGGAAGGATGCCTTGCTGCATCACCCACCTGTCCCACACAGCCAACTTGCTAATTGTGCCATCTGCAACCATCAACAGGGTGGAGATGCTTACATTCCAGTGACAAGGAATGACATCTGATTGTGACATTTTCCCCAGCTACCTTCCGTCTAAAGACCTGGCCTAGATTCTCCCTTATTGTCAAGCACTGAGTCCCAGGGGAAGAGCTGTTAATCTAGGTGCCCCACTGACTATGTCCCCTTAAGGGAGGCCACCAGTTAGCTATCAAACCTCTACCCCATTTCCATTCTCTTGGAAAGCTACGCCGTCTGAACTTTGAGGAAGAGTCAAAGAATTGGAAGTACAGACTGTCAGGGCTAGAAACGGCCCTTGGTGATTGTCTCATCCAACTTCCTAATTTAATAGAGGTGGACACTGGGGCCCAAAGAGGCAAAGTGGCTTATTCAATGTTAGAGAAAGTGCTATGGCAGAGCTGGCATGAGAACAGAGGTGGAAGAGGCTGGTAGACTATAGTCACTCGAAACATCAGTACACATTTCATAATCAGATCCATAAATAAAACCTTCTCTCATTGCATTTTACTTTAGAGCTATAAAATTTCAAACCATGAGAATCCCTTAATAGTCTTTATCTGATATGATTGTCACTCTCTTACTCTAAGTGGCTTTCAGGTTTACAGACATAACCCCTCCAACCAGGGACAGGACAATGGCTTCATGGATTGTGGGCCTAATATGTGCTGGGCACTATTTCAGGCAGTTTTATGAGATACCATCCCTCTGGGTAAAGAGATCATACAACCTGTCTGACGTCATAACACCAATAAATGGGCCTGTCTGACTTGAGAGTCCCAGTTTTAGCATAAACTTAGCTGTTGCTCCTCCCACACCTGCCAGGCAGTTCAGATCAGTCATCTCATCGCTCAGATAAGAGAGGCATCACATGTAAAGCAACTAGCACAGTGCCCAGCACATAGTAAGCTCTCAATAAATAAAGGACAATTCCCTCTGTCCTTCCCTGTCGATGTTAAGAATAGATCTGAGTCCTTTTTCTTATGGGTATTTAATCATATTATACATTCATAGACAATATATGTATAATGCATTTTAAAATAAAAAAACTTAATATTTGACTATATGTTTATTTCTTAAATTTGGAAATATTATGAGGTCTATTTGTGTGTATTAGCCTTACTTATGAATAATTTTGGCATAGACATTTTCCTGAGAGAAAACATTATTAAAAACTATTCTACACAGGGAAGTGGGATTAGGATTCAACTCAGTAGATTTTTCTATTCCAGAAAAACTGTGGGAAAGCAGACTCATGGAAGAGCCCAGGAAAACAGCACCTTAGCACGTCCAAGAACACTGTCCCCAATCTCCCAGGGGTTTGCTTCATGTTCTGGACTCACCATTCCCTTTAACTCATTCCCAATAAGTCCTCTGTAAGTAGTGTAGAGGGATCAGAAGTCAGGAAATCTGGATTATTTTACATGAAAAATGATACATCGAGATTTTTTTAACTACAAAAAACAAAACATGGTAGAACTTTTGATTAGCCTTAAAATGTCCTGAAACTGAATATTCTGTGCTTTTCTAACCCATCAGTTTTAGAGATGAGAGCACCAGCTGTGAGCAAAGACCACCGGATGCTGGCGCTTGAAGGCACCCTTACTCACAGAATGGCCTGAGCTGTCATATGATAGCTATATAAACTAGACCCAGAACTGGGCAACTACACAGGACAGGGTAGGAAAGAACCAGGTAAATTAATGTTACTGGGCAGTTGTTTTAGATTATCCTTTATATGCACTAAAAATATGAATTTATTTTGCAGAGAAAAATAAACTTTAAGAGGCACAAATAATATAGTAACTGCCACCTGCCCCCTTGAAACCTTGCAACAGCTCCCTTTGGCTGAATGAATATCTCCAGCAACACCATCCTTTCCCACCTGTAGCAGTACGCATCAGGTACTCTTGCCCTTCTGTCTTACTGTGCACTCTCTCCCTTCAGCTCCTTACTCCTTCCAGGCCCCCTCTCCCACAGAGTTCCTGGCTGTGCTCTTGCCTCAGCCTGGAGAAGCCTTCCCTTGCTGCTCTATAATTAACTCCTACTCAACCTTGAGATCCATCTGCACTTTCTCAGAGAACTCCTTTCTGATCTCCCTGACCAGGTAAAATGGGTATATTGCAGGATGTCAGAGCATCTAGTACCCTTCATAGCTGTGCACCTTTACATTTATTTATTGGGTTTTTATCATTTATTCTCCCTTTCTGCTGTAAACTCCAACATGATAGAGATGGTGTCTGGAACAAAATAGATGTTCAGTTACTATTTATTGGATGAATGAATGAAAATCAAACACAAAAGTTACTTCTAGACCTTCCAGACTGGCCAAGCTCACGCAGGCTTCTCAGGTCCTGGTGTCTGGCTTCTCAGTTTCCTGAGGTCTGTGTAAGGGAAGGGGAGTCCAGCATCATATATCAGGGTTCTTTGGGAGGTGCTCCTTGAAAGCCTAGATTCCATTGGCTGTTTCTCCTCACACAGTCTTTCCTACATAAACACCCCTGGCACATAAGCAGCGCTCTTCCAACGCTTCTGGAGTTATAGAAGGATATTTCTGTTCTTCTCCACCTCATGCCTCCAAACTTAGTCCCCTGCTCTGTGGGAATCAGGGATTTTTATTTATTTGCTTTCAACATGACATTAACTTTCTGGGGTCCAGATGGTAGTTATACAGATGTGTTCATTGAATGATGAACTTGTGTGTACTTTTCTGTGTGTTATATTTCAATATGGAACGTTTAAAATATTTACAAAGACCTTAACAGCAAATCATAAATAATGAGAGACAGACAGAGAGATTGAGGCAGAAACCAAGAGAAAGAAAGACAGAAGGAGAGAAAAAGAAAGAGGGAGAAATCAAAATATATGTCATAAAAGGCAATAAGGGGGTGGTTAAATATATCACTGACTAGCCACACAACAGAAATGTCAGAAAGCAAACAACAAAAATGTCAGAAAGCAAAATTGAAAAAGATACAATTATATGCACTAACCAAAACTGATGTTGACTATTCACTATTAAACGAAAACAGGTCATCATAGAGCAATACATACTGTGGTTCTACACAATAAAAAGGGAGGGGGGAATCTTCACGATATGTAATGGGTTGAGATTTACTAATGCATGTGTTTGCTTTCTTCTCCATTTCCTCTACTTACACTCCTTACCAAGAGAATTATGTGTTTGCCTTTTAAGCTTTATAGCCTCTTCCCTCTTCCCTGTACAAAACCAACAAAATGGGCTAGAGCTGAAACAGCTGGGGAAAAAGGAGAAGCTTTTGTTCCTAGGTGAGTTCCTCTGGAAAGGAGAATCCCAGGATTGGGTAAAGGATAGAGAAAACTAGCAAAGCAGCGAGGGAGGCTCAGGCTTCACAACCAGGACCAGACTTGAGTCAGGTGGGAGGTGGGGGTGGCAAGGGAGAAAGAGACAAAGAAGCCACACTGTCTGGATGTTAGAGAGGACTTGGGGGCTTTTAGTGAGGGAAACTTGAGCGTCTGTGCTCAAGATATGGGAGAATTGAAGAGGAGAGAAAATGGGAATTTTAGAAGAATGTTATGAGTTATGAAATGGATTCCCTACAATACTTTCTGACACATCAGTGCTGGGCTGGGCTTTTAGGATGCCATCCATTCTCCACATACATTGGGTCACTGGGTGCTAGGCAAAGATCTAATCCAAACTCAGTATGGTCATCCCTGGAAAAGGTTGTGGTATTGGAAATCAAAAAGTAACTAATTTTTTATCTGTAAATGTCATGCAGTTCACCCTTGAACAACCTGGATTTGAACTGTACAAGTCCAGTTACATGTGTTTTTTTTTCAATAAATACAGTATTATAAATGTATTTTCTCTGTCTTATGATTTTCTTAATACTTTTTCTCTAGCTCACTTCATTACAAGAATACAGTATAGATAGAATACACATAACATACAAAATATGTGTTAATTGATTATTTATGTTATCTGTAAGGCTTCTGGTCAACAGTAGGCTATTAAATAGTTACCTTTCTGGGGAGTCAAAAGTGTGGATTTTAGACTGCGGGGGGGATTGGTGCCCCGAACCCCTGCATTGTTCAAACATCAACTGTACTATTCGAATGTTTACAAAGTTCGTGCTACTTATGTAATTTTTAATTAATAAATATAAAGGCATTGCATGCCCTGGTTCATTGCTGAAGGAGCAGCACATAGACTTCCAACATTGCCGGAGCCACTGGGTGGTACAGGAGATCATGGTGCCCAGTGATCTGGCTGCAATGGGTTTGGCTGCAGGGACAGAGTGTGATTTGGGGGATCATGGGTGACTTAGATGTTCAAAGGCAGCACAGTAGTCCAGATGACACTCCCACAAGTGTCCCAGGGTAACCTGAAAGAGGTTGCTTAGAAACAAACTCAAGGTCCCCAGTTCTTGTTGGAATGTTCATTTACATATTCACCAAATATGCTGCCTCCTCTGTTCATACACCAGGGCTTGTGGGGCTGCTTTGAACAGCACTTACCCCTTACCTATTTCTTTTTTACTGTGTGGGTTTACAGTCTCTAGCTATAAAAATCCACCCCAAACCCCCGGGGTTAGCAAAGTAATGGAAGAGGAAGTGCTAATGAGAAAGGGAGTCTGGCCCAGACCCAGACGCTTGTGCCAAGAGGCTCACCTTCCTCTTGGCAACCTCTCCCTCACTAGCAGGGCTGTCTCCCAGGCTAACAAGGGGAATTTCCACTTGCCTCAGGTGAGTCCTCACCCTTTCCCTCAGGTCTTTAATCTGGGGTTTCATAGGGACAAACTCATCAGATGAGAAAATGGAATCCATAGAGGCCCTCCCACAGAAGCAGGGGCATCATCATGAGGCACCTGAACAGATCTGATTTCACAGACCCTTCAACAACCAGGAAGCTGAACTCTGACTTCACATACAACAGTCATGCTACCATGAAGGCCTCAGCATAGCCAAACCCTCTCCTCACACTCATCAGAGGGCAGGAAAAAGGCATCTCCCGACCCTAAAATCTCCAGCTAACTTGCATGGGGAAGTTTATTAGTGGCATTCTAGAATGCTCGGGGATCCCAGGCTGGGATCGTACCAGCTTGGTCCATGTAGACCTTCCTCTTGTTGAGAAGCAAGAAGAAGAGAGGAAGAGTTTCTGATAGAAAAGCATAAATAGGGTGCCTGGGTGGCTCAGTTGGTTAAGCGACTGCCTTCGGCTCAGGTCATGATCCTGGAGTCCCTGGATCGAGTCCCGCATCGGGCTCCCTGCTCGGCGGGGAGTCTGCTTCGTCCTCTGACCCTATCCCCTCTCATGTGTTCTCTCTCTCTCATTCTCTCTCTCTCAAGTAAATAAAATCTTTAAAAAAAAGAAAAGAAAAGCATAAATATGGACCAAATAGACAGGACATCTCTATGAATTGCTTTCAGAGCTTTATTCTTGCCAAAGTTTGGGGCACATGCTAACTCTGGCAGGCTGCCTTCATAGAGAAGCAAAGTACATGGTGAAGCAATAAGATTCTACATAACTGGGAATACAGAGAGGGGGCCGGAGGCTGCTGAATGTTCCAGAGCAGGGCTGTTTTGTATTTAGCAGCAGCAGTCATCCTCACGATCACAGCACGCAGGACCTCGGGACCTCATGGGGATAATCCCCAAACAGCAGCACCCAGAACCACAGCCCCCACAGCTGCAGCACCCAGAACCTTCACAGCAGCCAGATGATCCTGAGCTGCAGTCCTGGGGTCGCTGGACCCAGCGTCTCAGGGGACTCACCCCGAAGGTCCGGGGAGCCAGGCAGCAGTAGCTGGTGGAACAGGGTGCAGAGCATGGATCAGGTACACAGCATAAGGTGGTCAAGCTACTCGCAGGAGCCTGAACGTAGTAGGTCTGGCCGGAAGAAGGGCCCTGGCCATAGCATGCCTGGGTCTGGCAGGGGGCTGGGCACTTCACATAGGTTGTCTGGCATGGAGCTGGGCACTTCATGTATGTCTGACAAGGAGCTGGGCATTTCACATAGGTTGTCTGGGATGGAGCTGGGCATTTCACATACATCTGGCCAGGAGTTGCATATTTCACATAGGTTTGAGTCTGGCATGGCACTTGGCATTTCACACAGGCTTGAGTCTGGGATGGAGCTGGGCATTTCACAGAGGTACATTTGGTACTCTGTACAGCTCCCAATCCTGAACCTTTCACACAAGATGAGGGGAACTGTGGCTGCTTCTGCTGGTCACACATCTTCCTGTGGCTTTGCAAAATCTGAAAAGAAAGGTCTCATCAGAGCTAAGAAGGTTTCCAGGGAAACCCCCAGCATCTCGTATGAATAGAATTGTCTGTAAGCAGGAAATTTTTTGAGAAGGTCACAGGCACTCAGACCTGACATAGGCTGGACTCAGAGCCAGGGATCTTGCTTGGATCTTGTGCTATGCCTGGCTGTGTGCCTCAGTTTCCACAGTGGAAAATGAAGCGCTGGAATGAGTGATGTCTGTTTCCACCCAATTCTCCAAGCCTCCTTTCTTATTACTCACTTTGGTGCCTGTATTGCAGATTCTCCTTGGGAAATTTCTTCCCAGCTGATTTCTCCTCGTCGCCAAATTCTCTCAAGACTGGCTTCCCTATTCCCTCCTGCCAGGCCAGGCAGTACCCAGGGAAAGAAAGTTCTTGTCGGTAGACCAGGAGCCACTCTGAGTCTCAAGCTGAGCCCCATAGAGCCTGACAAGGCTGGAGTCTGAGTTTCCACCATTTGCTCTTCAGGCAAGCTGGACTATCACTTCACCCCATAAATGGACCCATGAGAGGACTGCACAACTGCACTCGAGGAGAGAGAGGGTGGCGGTTCTCTGAAGACCCCTTCTCACACAGGACCAACAGCTCTGCTCCAGTTCCTTACCTCTGCCTCTCCCCCTCAGGCCCCAGCCTCCGCGCTTCCCATCAGCTCTGCCCCAGCTCCTTCAGCAGCCACCCTCATGCCTAGTCCTGACTGTCCTCATCCCATCCCAGTGTCACCGCTCCTTCCTTGTTGTGTCCCTAACCCAGGCATAGACTTACCCTCTTCGCTGACAGGAGCAAGATGGGGAGAAGCCAAGGATCTGAGGAGCTGGCCATTGGGGAGGCCTTTTATAGTGTGGTGATGAGGCAATTTAATGGCATCTGAATGAAACAGGAGAGGTCACGAGGACCAGAGCTGGCACTGCATTCCTCCCCAGAATGCCTGGCTCTTCACTCAGGGGCCGGGCATGTCTCTGCTTGACATTGAATTTTCCCGAACACAAGATAAATGATTCCTTTGGCCTTCTTCATGAAACAAGTCAGTCTTCTTTTTCTAGAAGTTATGAGAGATGAGATGCCTATGAGATCTGTACCTACGAAGCTGTTTCTAGGTCACTTGAGTCTTCAAGGACTTGTTCAAAATATAGTTGGCATCTCTATTTTTCATACACTGGGCCAAAAGCTAGATGGTGTATTTTCTCAGCCTAAATAGTGTATTCTTTCTGAGGGGCGCCATGATGGCTTCTGCCTGTCTGGGTTGCTGGGCCCAGTGGTCTCTGCCTCCGTATAGCAGCAAGGCCCCCCAAGAACTCCAGGTTAGTTCCATGGAGTGGCAGGTTATTCTGTTAATTTGGGAAACTGGGTGGGGGCTCTTTATCTAGGCTGTCTCTCCTCAGCTTTTCATGCCCTAGGACCCACATCTTCAGCTTTGCATGCCACATAACTTCCCCATCCTCACCTTTCTGGACCTTACTACTAGGCCTAGATCCCCAAGAACCCAGCATAGTGGGAATTCCAGCCAAATGAACACTGTGTGATAACAATAATAGTAGAATCTGACATTTAACTGAATGCTACATCTGTGCCAAACAGTTCATAAGGGATGTACATTTACAGATGCCCCTGTAACTGAGGCCCTTAAAGATTAAGGAAGTTACCCATTCTCACAAAGCAATTAAGCAAGAAGCTCGAATTCACATGCAGGCAGTCTACTTTCATAAGCCATGGTCTTTATTGCTACAACATGTTGCCTTTTATTTCTGGACATAGCACTGTCCTTGAATATCTGCCTCCTTCCCTTTCTTCAATGCAGTAAATACAGCAAGAGAAATGGGAATAATATGTATTAAGCACATCCTGTGAGGTAGGCTATGCTAGCCCTATTTTGACAAGGAAACTAAGACCCAGAAGCCCAACTATTTCACCAAGGTAGTCCCATTGGTAGGCAATGGAGTATCACTTGAACCCAAGCCTGTCTAGTTTCAAAGCCCACACTCTTCTCACTAATCCATGTCAGGTTGCCCAACGCAAAAAGGTATCTTGATCCTGAGCCAAGCCCTGGTTGCAAACTACCACTCCCTCAGATCAGCTCGTACAGGCCCCAGGGTGGCCCCATAGCCTCTAAGGAAAAGATGCTTCTGCATTTGTCCATAATGGATCCCAATTTCTCCAGGACCATAAACAGCTCCCAAATTTCCTCAATAAAGAAGACAAACCCCCACTAGTCCACAGACACTTCCCTAGCCCAAGCCAGGTCTTGCAGGGTCTGCCCCTGAACAATTTGGAGGAAGCAAAGGGGAGATTCTCTCCCAGACTTAGAAAGTTTCCTGCTTTGCCCCATCATTCCTGTATTGGGTGGGCTTGTAGCACTCCATAGCTTCATCTGTAAAACCCACCAGTCCTGTCCTAAAGGGGATGGTGGAAGTGGTTTTAGGCTGTTCCATTACCTGTTCTCTTGTGTCCCACCTCAGCTGGCACCCAGGCCTGATGTTTTATGATGGGAATGGGACGAGAATGGTCTTTTATTGGGGCCATATATATCACAGGTTTAGCTCATCACATTTAGTCTCCATAATAGTGTCTTAAATATATAAAAAAAACAAACTTGCCCAAGCTCACATAGATAAAAGTAGTTGATCCAGAATTTGAACCCAGGTTTATTCTTCAATTTTTTTTTCTGCCACAACATGCTTTTTTTAGTGTTGAAATACATGATGCTTTAGGAACCATAGCTTTTAGCCAACCAACAGACACAGTCATTAAGAAGTCCCTATATCTCAGATGTAGGATGGGACAACCTCACGCTATAGGGAAGAAAATGTCGTAGAAGGCCAACTATCTTAAGGCATGTCAACAAAACAAGATAGAGATAGTTCAAGGCACAAATAGAACTCAGCCTAGTTCTGATTCTGCCATTGCCTCATAGTGTGGCCCCACTGTGCCCTTCTATCTCTAGGCTCTTTCTTTTCCACCATAAAATAGTCAATGAAGCCCCTCCTGGCTATGATATTCTATGATTGTAGGGGCTTATTCTACAGAGGAAGTGTACTTATATCCTCAGTGTCCATGGAGTTATTCCCACTAAACCATAATCTCTGTGCATTGGTAACTGTGGACACATTCACTATATATCATCTGGCTCTAGCACAGGACCTGGGGAACACTAACTAGACCAATAAATGAACGTTTGAATGAATGGGGGTGCTTCCACAGACAGTACAGCCTAAACCAACCTCCTTCCTCCATGTGGCCAATGGCCATCCTACTATTAGCCAATCTGTGCACCTTGTGCCATCCGTGAGCTCTGATTGGCTCACTTCATACTTTGTGGGGCCATGCTATCACTAATGGGTTTAACATCTTCAGGCAGCACTAATATCTCTGGTGAGAGATACTGTTTCCATGTGCCACCAAAACAGGTGGGTGGGCTGTGTCCCACCCATTTTATAGGCTGGGAAGGTGAGGTGTGGAGATGTCAGATGACTGGTACAAGTGCCAGGGTGAGTCACAGGGTTATCCCCAAAAGGCCCCACTTATCTCTTTGGACACAGCTCATAGAAACAGAGACCTATGGATTCATGCAATAATAGTCTGGTAGACTCACAGGATAATAGATAGAGAGAATCATGGATTCACAGAATACAGAATCACAGATTCAGAATCATGTCATCTCTGAGATGGAGGGGACTAAAACATGTCATGGGGTCTGGCCCCTGCCTCAACACAAACCAATATCTGAGTCATCTGGCCTAATGGGTTGTTCTTCTTAGGAAGATCTTCTGGTCTTTAAAAGCTCTCTGCAATCCTCTGGTTAGCTCATTTCAGGACTTACCATCTGGACAGACAGAAACCATATACTAGATTATCTTAAGGTCCCTAATAGCACCAGCATCAATGAATCCTGACATGAGTTACATGTTTGAAGTTGTGCCCCTGAGTGCATGAACCAAACCAAGATTTCCAGTCAGTGGTACCCCAACTCTGACCAGGAGACCCAGAGCAGGAAATACCCAATTTGACGTGTTGCTCCCTGAAGGCAGGGCCCAGGTCTCCTCACATCCTGGGAGCTGTCCTTGATCAGAAACTGTAGACACTCAAGGTCAAAATCTGGGTCCCTCCTTTTTTGTGGAAGAGAAGTAGGAGGAAGTGAGAAGCCAGACACCTGGGAGATGGAGGGCACAGCCATACTGGTATCCAGTGAGAAATCTCACTTCTGTGTCTGAGAAGACACTACAGATGTTCCCTCCTTTAGATCCCATGTCTGTGTGTGTCTCTGCTCCAGGCTCAGCTCTGAGACTTTTGCCAGAGATCCCCTGAACCATTTTTCCAGTGACAATATGGGATTCCTCCTAGATTGTCAGGAGATTATGTCATAGAACCATGGAATGGAGGGCTGGCGAGGGCCTTCACAGGCACAGAGCTTGGCCCCTCTATATTGGGACTGAGGCCCATGGAGGAGGGAAGAAATTTGCTCAAGACCACACAGCCTGGTAGGAGCAGACATTAGACAGGAATTTCTGAATTCCATCCAGGGCACATTCCATTACAACACGTGGCCACTGCACAGGCTTGCTAGGGAGCACCCTCACCTGGCCTCATCCTTGCCTCCTTTCCTGTCCCCAACCCCACCAAAACTATCACAAGAGGACCCAGTAAAAGTCATCAAAGGATATCATTTATGGAGCAAAGACTGTTTTCACATATGTGGGGGAGGGTCACACAGGTCTCCCACTGTGTGCACATGTGGGTCACTGAAATATGAAAACCCCAACCCCACCTAGATCAGAGTCTGGGCTGTGTCTGGGCCAGAAACACAAGGCAAGACAGCAGTAGGACCCTCTTGATTCTACAGAGGCCAGGGAACACTGGTGCACATATATCCCTCTTTCTCCTGGAATGACCCACTGGGGTTAGTTTCTTTGAACTTCTGCCAGCCCTTCTGTGACACATTTATTCTCTTACAACATACACAAGGTCACTAGTCCCTTGGGTTTATGTACCACTTTGTAGAGCTGTTTAATTGCATTTGGTCTTAAGGACCACCCCCTGAAATTTTCAGGAGAAACTGCCTCATCTTTGCATTTCAGGATGCAAAGGGATACAGGGAAGTTCTGTATTTCCCTAATATATTACTGCAAAGAGAATCCACTGGATCATATTCCCTTGTGAATCCCTCCTTCTCAACCACTCCATCCATTTTTCCAGTGCAAATAGCATGTTTTTTCCTTTATCCCAATCCCCCCACCCCAAGACCTCCACACAAAGGGCCAACTGCCTTCCTATGAATTTATGCCTTTTCCTGTCAAAGAGTATATGGTTCTCCTCACAGTCCTGCCAATTCCTGGTTGCATGATTTTAGGCAACCTGCGGAACCTTCTGAATCTCAGTTTCCTCATCTGTAAGATGGAGATATTAATCATCAGATTATGCAACACTTCTGCTAAAAGCATTCTAATAACTTCTTACTCTGTTCATGGTGAAAGCCCAAGTCTTTCCAATGGCTTTCAAAGGGATGCACAGACTGGACTCATGACCTCACCACCCCTTTACCTCCCTGACTTCATGTCCCACACTATCCCCCCTCTATCCCTTGCCATACTGGCCTCTTGGCAGTTCATCTGATTTTCCAGACACACTCTTGCTTCAGGGAAATTTGTTCTTGTTTTGTTTCTTTCCCCCAAATGTTCTTCTCCCAGACGCCCATGTGGCTAACTTGCTCACCTCCTTCAAGCCTTTGTCCAGTTATGAACTTGGGGAGGCCCTTGCTGGTGACCCTGTTTAAAATCATAATCCTCACCTACCTGGCAGACTCTATCCCTCTTCCAAGCTTTATTTCTCTCCATAGAGTTTACAACCATCTAACACATGACATATTGTATGTGTTTTCCATTTTCTCACCTTAAAATGTAAACTCTATTAGGTAAGAATTTCATCCCTTTGGTTCACTGGTTGATCCACAGTGCCTTCCTCAAGCACTTGGTGCCCTCAAATTATACTTGTTAGATGAGCAAATAGCATATTTTTCCTTATTCATTTTGTTTGTCATCTGTGCTCTTTTATTAGGATAAATTAAGTGAGGGAGAAATTTTTATCTGTTTTGTTCACTTCTATATTCTTAGATCTTAAAACTGTTCTTGGAACATAGTAGGTACTTAATACATATCTTTTGAATGAACACTCCAGACAAATATTATGTGAAATAAAGCATGTGTCTAACATATGAGCAAGTACTAACTGAATGTGGGTCAGTTTTGCTAGGATTACTATTATCCCACATCAACCCTATGTAGTAATCACAATTGCATTCAGTCCTGAGCAAAAAAGACTGACAGAGATGGGCAGGGTAAGAAGTAGGGGTTTTCTTCTAATGCAGATGAAATGCATTCCAGAAAGGCCATGACCAAATCACCCCAGTCCCTGGCCATTCCTACCACTGTCTTCCACCCTTTCCTCAGTCCAGGTGATGTGGGAAACAAAGGCAGAAGAAAAACTATTAAATTTCCTTACTACCTACAGCCCATTGACAAGTCCTTGAAACAGAGTGACATTCCTCTAGGGACTCTACTGCCTGGATGTTAATACTTTGCTAAGGGCAACAATCTTAGCCCAAACCCCAGGGTCCTGTAAGTCTATTTGAACATATAAAAATTCCTTTATCTCTAAACCCCCAAGATACATGTTGGCAATCATCCCCCAAGCATAAGGCCCACTGATATAACATCTGAAGGGATTCATGACTAAGGTTTTATTAGATGGTAATAAATGACCTTTTCCCAGCAATAGCTAGCCCCCTCAAGGTCCTGGAAACCTTACTTCCAAAATTCTTTAGAGACTTACACTGTCCCCCTCTCCCAGCTTGACCCCAGTGCAGCTTTTTCTGCCCACAGGTCCTGTCCCCATGCTTTAATAAAACCACCTTTTTGCACCAAAGATTTCTTAAGAATTCTTTCTTGGCCATCAGCTTAGAACTCTAACATTCTTTCCTACATCAGAATCACAGTGACGTAGTTTTGGAATGTTGGGTGAGTTTTGGAGCCAAAGGCCAAGAAAGAATTCTTGAGGTGTCTTTGGTGCTAAAAAGGTGATTTTATTAAAGAACGGGGGATGGGAGTGCCTGGGTGGCTCAGTCAGTTAAGTGTCTGCTTGGGCTCAGGTCATGATCCCAGGATTCCTGGGATGGAGCCCCAGGTCGGGCTCCCTGCTCAGCGAGGAGTCTGCTTCTCCCTCTCCCTCTGCCCCTCCTCCCTGCTTGTGGCTCTCTCTCTGTCAAATAAATAAATAAAATCTTAAAAAAAATAAAGCACAGGGACAGGACTGGTGGGCAGAAAGCTAGCTGTGAGGGGTGACTGATTATATACTTGGGACTTGGGGGTAGTATGGAAAAAAGGGAGGTTTCCAAAAGGACTTTCATGTGCTAAAGACTCTCAGGATCCTGGAGGCCTGGCTATTGTCAAGCTCAGGTTGTTCTTCCCTCTAGCAAAGCATTAACATTAAGACAGGAGTTTCCTGGAGGAATGTTACACTCTGCCTATCTCAGGTCCTTGTCAATGGACTGCCAGTTATAAGGAAATTTTATTTCATTTGCATTCCCTTCTACCTTTGTTTCCCACATCACTATGGATGGGTGGGTGATGTTAGAGGTCCAGGAAATTGAGTCTATTGTCTCTGGAAGTTAGGTTACGGATAAGAATGCTTTTTCTTATAAATCACTGAGGGAGACTCCTGTTCTGCAGGACTGTAATCTCCATTAGTTAACCACTTGTTTCCCCTTCCTAACTTAGTTTTAGGGCAGCCAGGAGTGCCTGAGGAATGTCACACATATCCCACCCAGGAGTGGGGGTGATGTAGGAAACACCTTAGGGTTCAAAGCTCATGGCCAAGAAAGAATTCTTGAGACATCTTTGGTGCAAAAAGATGATTTTATTAAAGCACGGGGATAGGACCCATGGGCAGAAAGAGCTGCAATGGGGTCATGAGGAGTGGCCCATTACTTTCAAGTTGGGAGGGGCTTAGTGATAGTGTCAGCCTCCGAGGTATTTTGGAAACAAGGTTTCCAGGATCTTGAGGGGGCTAGCTAGTCTTAGGAAAGGACATTTATTACTGTTTAGTAAAAACTGAGTCATGAGACCCTTCAGATGTATATTGGTGGGCCATTTGTTTGGGGAATGTTTGCCAACATGTATCTTGGGGGTTAGAGATAAAGGAAGTTTCCAAAGGAATTTTTATATGTTCAAGTGAACTTACAGGATCCTGGGGGTTGGGCTAAGATTGTTGCCCTTAGCAAAGTATTAACATCCAGGCAGTAGAGTCCCTAGAGGAATGTCACTCTGCCTGTTTCAAGGACTTGTCAATGGGCTGTAAATTCAGTAACTTTTCTTCTGCCTTTGTTTCCCACGTCGGGGGAGGGGGCTTGGTGGTTGCAGGGTGTCAGCTTTATGCTTTGCTCTCATCTTGCCTTCTGCTCTGTCATCAACAGCAGCCCCCAGAACTAGAACCACAGTATCCTCCAGAGCTGACACTGCAGCAAGAAGAAATTGGGAGTGGGGGAGCACTTGCATGGGCACTTGGGGAGACATGTAGGAGTGGAACACTTTGGCAGGCATTTGGGAAGGGGTTGACTCTACTGCTGGTTCTGCTGAGAGGACATTTTGGTAGGATTTCAGCAAACCTGAATGAGAAAACAAACATACCCAGAACTCAACCTCCAGAGCCATTAAACTTGTCCCTATTTTGAAATCCTTCCTCAGGGTTGGGGAGGGATAGCTAAAATATGTGCACATCTTCTTTATCCATTGATCAGTCAATGGACACTTGGGCTGTGATTATCTATCTATCTATCATCTATCTATCTATCTATCTATCATCTATCATCTATCTATCTATCATCTATCTATCATCAATCATCTATCTCTCTCTACCATTTATCTGCCTATTATCTATCTATATCATCTATCATCTATCTATCTATCATCTATCTATCTATCTATCTATCTATATGATGGATTATTACTCAGCCACAAAAAGGAATGAAATCTTGCTATTTGCAATGACATGGAAGGAGCTAGAGAGTATAATGCTAAGTGAAAGAAATCCATGAGAGAAAGACAAATACCATATGATTTCACTCATATGTGGAATTTAAGAAACAAATGAGCAAAGGGAAAAAAAATAAAAGAGAGAGGCAAATCAAGAAACAGACTCTTACTTATAGAAAACAAACTAATGGTTACCAGAGGTTAGGTGGGTGGGAAGATAGGTGAAATAGGTGATGGGGATTAAGGAGCTCACTTGTGATGAGCTCCGGGTGATTTATGGAAATGTGGAATCACTATATTGTACACCTGAAACTAATATTACACTGTATGTTAACTGGAATTTAAATAAAAATTTTAAAAATATGTGTATGTAAACTTATGTGTTGAAGCATATGGTAATAGCCCTGTTGTTAGCTCATTGAAACTACACTGGGTATAATGTGTCATTCAAGTAACATTTTCATTCATTAAGATATGTTTATAAACTTATATGTAGAAG
Source organism: Mirounga leonina (assembly GCF_011800145.1). Classification (NCBI taxonomy): domain Eukaryota; kingdom Metazoa; phylum Chordata; class Mammalia; order Carnivora; family Phocidae; genus Mirounga; species Mirounga leonina. The sequence goes on along the minus strand of NW_023270780.1, from coordinate 4,006,805 downwards.
CATGTGGGAACAGACTTATGCTAAACTTATTAAAACTGCACTGTGTACAAAATAAAATAAAATACATGGACAGACAGAAACCTATGTGAGACAGTGAATGTGTCTTATTTACTTTTATAGCTGCAGAGTGGTCCAGAGTTCTTCATTCATAAGTGGTTTATAACTAATACATCAAGAAATACCAAAAATGCTAGAGTGAAATACTAGACTGGATATTTCATGTCCTTTCAAAGCCATGTTGAGTTCATTGCAATTCTATAACTTGAATCTATCTAGAAATGTTTTCCAGAAGTTGCTAGAAGAGGTGTTATCTTCATATATATATATATACATATATATATATATATATGGAATCTGCACAGTCAGGGAAAAGCTTCCTTCAGAGAAATGGGTTCAAGGTTAGCAGGCCAGCCATTATAAGACTGTAACAGTTCTAGGTCATATACCACCTCCCTGTCTGACTACAGGGACAACCCTTTCCAGGTGGTTGCTGGTTGGCCCAGAGCAAACATAAGTCCTGACTTTCTGTCCTTGCCCATTATTTTGTCTTTCTCCTTCATGCTCACCTCTGCTCCTCTCCCAGAGTGATGCTCCAGCTCCATCTCCATCCTGCTCAGTGTCCCCTCTGGGTCCCATAGAAATACCCACTCTGGTCCCGGACAGCCACAGACACATCCCTGAGGAGCCTGAGCTGATGAAGTGCCAGCAGCAAGGACCCCTTTTATGTGGGCTCCAGGGCTGGGCTTCAGGTGAGCCATACTTCTGGAAGGAGCAGGACATGGCTCTTGCACAAACAAAGCAAATTCAGGTTCTCCCTGACATTCCCTTGCCCCTTGGTTCTCTCCACACTGAGCTGGCAAAGGGAACTCCCAGCCTGCCCACTTGGGAGTCAGGGCTTTGGGGGAGCAGTTGTGTATGTAGCATCCTATAAATCATACTCTTTCCCTTGGCTATAGCCCAGGTTTGGGGAGACCAAGTTGCCTTTAGATAGAGGATTCTAACACTGTGGTCTCTGAAATTTCTTTTTTAAGGAAGTTAACCAATGCCCATCTTTCCAACTTTTCCGTCTTAAAGTCACTCTTGTCTATCTTTGAGAAACAGCCCTTTGACCATATGGGGTCTAGATCTACCTCTACTTTGGGTCCAGCAGCCATTATGCAAGTTTTACTAGGTGCCATGAGGCTCTCCTTCCCAACAAGTCCAGTCTGGTCTGGTGTCCCAGTCCAGTGGTGGGCTGGACAGCCAATGTGTGCCTCTCTTCCCAACTCTGCATTCAATGCCATCAGTTTGGTAGCTTGAAATCTGCCAGGGTGGGAATATTTACAATATTGAAATGGGCACCAATTCATGTTGTCTTTTCCCCAGAAATCCCAGTGCTAAACATTTACCAACACACCACTTCCCAAGGCTGAGTTCCACTTCCCTGGAGTAAACATTGCCCTTTTCACTGGGTCAAGTCCATGTACCTGTGTGTGGGAATAAATTCCTTTGATCAGTGCACCAAAAATCTTTTACAGAGCTGCTATTCTAAGAGTCCCTCAGATTGGATCCTGAGGGCTAGCATATTTGTACTTGTACTTGGGTCAGCCTAGGGAGGTGGGGATATAAAATGGGCTTATGTATGGGCATGTCTTGATTATTGTTGGGAGTTAGCCAACAATGGGTTGGCTGCCCTGTCCCATGGAATTCCTCCATGGAGACTACAATGAGAGGCCTGGTAACCCTGTCCATGTTTCTACTAACTTGTAACCTTTCTCAGAAAGTCTCCCTTCCTCCCCTCCTTTCCTACTATACCATCTCTCTCCCCCACCTTCTTTCTCCTTCACTATGTCTCATTCTTTCTCTTGTGCACATGCATGCACACATACATACACACACAGAAACACAGGCACACATGCACTGTGGTAACTATTAAGAAAACAAAGTGAGTTTTCTTAACATACAAGAAAATGAGTATACAGAAGGAATTCTTCCCATAATTAAAAACCAAAATCAAAAGGCAACACAAAAACATAATGTTTTCTTCTACCTCAGATCACAGATACCTAGAATTAGAAAATTTAGTGTTGAATGTTCCCATTATGGAAAGTTCCCCTTGGTAGCCAACTCTTTTCATACATTTTCATAAGATACATTTATTTATTTACCTTCTCACAAGGCACCTCTAGAAACATCAACCATGAAAAATAGATGTCTAATGATGACAAAATTGATGCTGGTGTTGATGATGAATTTGATAACAAAGACAAGGGAGATTACTCAGTTCCAAGCTTGCATTCCCCCACTGCAGATTACCAGGAACTAACTGCCTTTGTGTAACTTCAGCAACCAACTCAGAATGAATGTGCTGGGTAAGGTGGGAAAGAGTTTCCTGGCAAGTATCGCTCTAGGAATGACCTCCTGTCACACAACGTTACATTACTTTCTGGTTTACAATACAGTGATTTAACATCTCTATACATTATGCTTTGCTCATCCCAAGTGTAGTCACTGTCTGTCACTACACAACATTATTACAATATTATTGACTATATTCCCTATGCTGTACTTTTCATCCCCATGTCTTATTTATTTCATAACTGGAAGTTTGTACCTTTAACCTTTGTCTGCACAAGTAAGTATCAGAAACGAAATAACTAAAAAAAGGAAAAAAATAATAGGAAAGCTCAAGAGTGTTACTACTTGCATACATGATTGCTCTAGATGTTAGAGACCCCTGGGAAAAATGCAGAATCAAGATGCATAGTCTCCTAACAGGACAGACTCAGGGGCAACAATGAGATCTCTGATAAGACTTCTGTTGATGTTTTTGATGAGCCAGATGAGGAAGATAAGATTGAGAAGGTAAAATGTGGGCACAAACACTAACTAACTCGTAACTCAACAATTTTTAAGTAATTCTGCTCCCTTCTATCTGGAGCAGGGAGCTGTAGTTCCAAGTGTGGGAGCAGAGTCCTGTTTCCAGCTTCACCACCACCTTCATTCATGACTTTGCAGCAGTGATGCCACCTCTCTGCACCTCAGTTTCTTCTGTTATCCTCCTTCCAAACGCAAAGAATCTGTTTTCTAAAGACCTCAAATGTCAGAAAAATATATACATAAGTGTCCCAACAAATTCTGAAAAAATAGATTAATAAAATTCAATATTAGATCTCAGTAAAAAGATCGTAGAAAATTCAGAGGAAAAAGATTATCTGTGAGATGATGAACATAATTTGTTGCAAGTGAAAAAATCATAATGTGCCAATTACTATTATAAATTAGTTTTGTGCTGAAATTCTAACAAACTAAAAAGTACAGAAACATGTACATGTTATGTATATATATGTAAAGAAAGGGGCACCTGGTTGGCTCAGCCATTAAGCATCTGCCTTCAGCTCAGGTCATTATCCCAGGGTCCTGGGATGGAGCCCCACATCTGGCTCCCTGCTTGGCAGGAAGCCTGCTTCTCCCTCTCACATTCCCTTTGCTTGTGTTCCCTCTCTCTCTGTCTCTCTCTCTGTCAAATAAACAAATAAAATCTTTAAAAAAAAGACACAAAACTGTCATCATTTGCAAATAATATGATTACAGACTGAGAAAGTAAAATAAAATAACTGATCTGAAAATGGTTAGAATTAGTAAGAAAATTCTCTAAATTGACCACATGCTATAAATAAGCAAACTCTGGGTTAAATTTATGAGCTCAGTGGCCCTTTACATAAAAGCCACTAATCATGAAACATTTAAATCACCTGAATAAAAAGTATTCAGGACTCATATGAATGAAACTACAAAATCACCGATAGAAGAGTTGAATCATCAAGAATCATGCCATTCCCTTCTAAGGGAAGAGCAACTTATATAATTAATAAAATACCAACCAAATTTGTAGCATTTGTTGGAGACATAAATGACTAAATTATGTGACTTAATGACTTTCAAAATCGCATGTGAGCAATAAGAAAATGTAAGAGCTTAGAGATTGGGGCACCTGGGTAGCTCAGTTGGTTAAGTGACTGACTCTGGATCTCGCTCGGGTCATGGTCTCTGGGTTGTGAGATATAGCCCCACATCAGGCTCACAGGCTGGGTGTGGAGCCTGCTTAAGATTTTCTCTCTCCCTTTGCCCCTCCCCCACCTCTAAAAAAATAAGAACCTAGAGATAAATGGGAAATAGTTATTTAAAAATTCACAAAATAGAGAATTCAAAGAAACAGTAAATATTTGGGAAAAATGTTCACTCTCCCAAAGAAATACAAATGAAAACAATAAAATATAATTTGAACCCATTATTATTTGAAAGAGATACTCTCTAATTCTGGGTTAGAGGCATTAAAACCACCCTCTTACACAGTTCTGGTGCAACAGCTTTATAATCAATTCTAAATCAGGACATTGACATAATATTCTAAAATTCAAACAGAACTTCAGAATTTTAAGATGTTAATTTTTGTGTTATTTACAATCATAAACATACAAACTCTAGAACAAGGGTAGAATAATAAAGTGTTAATTAAATAATAAGTGGTCATGACATAGGAAGTAATTTCTCAGAGACTCGTGGGGGTTCCATTATGCCACTGCATTTCTGGGTCTACCCACCCATGGTCTGTACCCCTGCCCTGACAGATACATCCGTACTTTTGCTGCCATCATCTGCATTTGCTTCACACTACAATGGAAGAGGTCCACTGAATTAAAGATCTCATTGTAACAGTTTCCAAGGATTCTAGCTCTGAGAAGGAGCGTCAATAAAATAGAACAAAATACAACTTTGATCACACAATTTGAGTTTTATTGTTGAATAAGGTTAAAAGACCAAGAGCAAATCTGGTTCCATACTAACCTTTGGGGATTATAAATCCACTGAGAATATCAGCTAGAAAACCTCCTTAATCTACATAAAGTATGATGAACCCAGGAGGTAGAGAGAGCAAAAGGTCAGAGAAGAGAAAAAAGCATTTGGCTGGGAAAAGCCCGGGAACATCTGGCTCTTCCTTCTTTGCTTTCCCGTGGTCCTCAGGGCCCTGGTCAGCAGCAGCCCCCAGAGCCGTGGCAGCAACTGGAGCCCCCAAGGACTCACTCATAGTCGTCACGGCTTTGGTGCTGGCTCTGATGGAAGAGATGGGGCCTGCGGTGACCCAGGCAGCAGCTGCCACCCCCAGAGATAAAGTCACAGCAGGAAGAGACTGGAGGGGGACATGAGGCTGGGCACTGGGATGGGGGACACTTTGGAGGGAGTTTGCACTGCTGCTGGTTCTGCTGGCAGGACATCAATAGAGCAGAAGTTCAATGCAGCTGAGAGAGAACACAAAATATTTTCATGTGCATTAAGCTTTATGTAATGTTACTTCCAGTCCAATTTTGTATCTTTCCACCAAAAAATAATGAGTTAACCTAGAAAAGATTTAAGAAGTCATCCTACAATTTCAATAAGCTTTATGTTGATCCATGTACTAAAAAAAGCTATTTCATTCTACTTGCCAAATGAATTCTGTGTCTGCAGGGAATTCAGAAGAGGGAGTGGCGCCAGTCTTTCCAGACTTGCATGGAAACCTGGTACCCAGGTAGAACAGGGCAGTCTTCTGAGACAGGCCTTTGGGAAGCCAGCCCCAGGGCAGAGTTGACATAGACTCAAGTATAGCTCCATCCAGTAAGGGGCCAGTTTCAGATGAGTTTCGTGACAAACGTCATCTAGAAACATTGCACTTCTATATTCCTATGTCAGAAAGCTAGTTTTATTTCAGATATAAATAAAACCATTTTACATATTTCTTCACATATCACCTTCTCATGGTTGCCTGATCATTCCACTCATTCCTCCTCTGAAAATTCACCAGGTGTATCTCTACCCCTGCCCAGAGCCTACCCTGGGTTTCCAGAAACATTTACCCTGGTTATATACCTGAACACAGACAAGTGAGCAGGTTTCAGGACACCTGGAGGGGATGAGGAGCCAGTTCCAGGGACATCTTTTACAGGAGAGGCAGGCCTGGGCTTTAAGGTGAGTTGTGACCCTGGGTGAGGTAGGTGGCAGCACCACACAACTGAGTGTGTGCTGGGTCATCCCTGACATTCACCTGCTCCCCTAAAGTCCCTCATCCACCTGCCCTGAGGCCATGGGGTCTTCAGCTGCCCAGTGCTGGAGTCAGGGTTCCTGACTGGGCATTTCTCATGATAGAATCCCAGTGTCTGAATAATGCAATATATGTTAAGAAAAAAAAAAAAAGAAGAAGAAGAAGAAGAAGAAGAAGAAGAAGAAGAAGAAGAAGAAGGAGAAGAAGAAGGTAGCAGGAGGGGAAGAATGAAGGGGGGGGGAATCGGAGGGGTAGACGAACCATGAGAGATGATGAACTCTGAAAAACAAACTGAGGGTTCTAGAGGGGAGGGGGGTGGGAGGATGGGTTAGCCTGGTGATGGGTATTGAGGAGGGCACATTCTGTATGGAGCACTGGGTGTTATGCACAAACAATGAATCATGGAACACTACATCTAAAACTAATGATGTAATGTATGGGGATTAACATATGAATAAAAAAAAAAAAAAAGAATCCCAGTGTCTGAGCTCTGGGACCAGGATCTGTTTGCTCGGGTCACCATAATCCTTTGTCTAGTATTACATAGCATGGCATGTGACTAGCAGCTTTGATCTGGGTCACCTGAAAACATAAACCAGATGTATAGCTGTGCAGGGACAAAGTAATATATAATAAGAATACAGAGTCATGTCTCTGAGCAGATTATTTTAAATTAAGACTCAAAACTATCATAATTGACAATAATGTATATGTGTTGGCAAAACAATAAAACTCAGCTAGTGAGTTGAGAGGTCCCCAACTATGAAAATATAGTAGATGTGGTCCTCTCTCAGCGCCATTTTGTGGCAGCGAGACCTGCAAATAAAGGGGAGCGGCGGTAGGAGGAGCGCGGGGGCTGGGGGTAGTGAGGTCTGGAGGTCTGGGCGGCGAGCGGGCAGTGGGGCCTTGGCCTATGTGACTGGGCGGCGCCGGCGCGGCCTCCGTCTGGAGAGGATTCAAGATGACCAACGAGGAACCTCTTCCCAAAAAGGTTCGGCTGAGTGAAACAGACTTCAAAGTTATGGCACGGGATGAGTTAATTCTAAGATGGAAACAGTATGAAGCATATGTCCAAGCTTTGGAGGGCAAGTACACAGATCTTAATTCTAATGATGTAACTGGGTTAAGGGAGTCTGAAGAAAAACTAAAGCAACAACAGCAAGAGTCTGCTCGCAGGGAAAACATCCTTGTAATGCGACTAGCAACCAAGGAGCAAGAGATGCAAGAGTGTACTACTCAAATCCAGTACCTCAAGCAAGTCCAGCAGCCTAGCGTTGCCCAACTGAGATCAACAATGGTAGACCCAGCGATCAACTTGTTTTTCCTAAAAATGAAAGGTGAACTGGAACAGACTAAAGACAAACTGGAACAAGCCCAAAATGAACTGAGTGCCTGGAAGTTTACGCCTGATAGGTAAACAAATCATACTCCCCAGTCAAGACTTCCCTGACAGTCCCCACTATGAGAAAGCTGTGGTGGGACAGCCAAGTACTCGTTTCCACACCAAGACTCAGACTTTTTGAGCCAAAAAAAGCCACATTCTTATACTATCCAGCTTGTAATGGTTAATGTAAAACTTACCAGATGAACCTTGTGTTTCAGCTTTTTTCTCTTTCCCCTCCCCTTGCTTCAGAGGCCTGATGGCGTCGGACTATTCCAAAGAAGTGGCCACCTCCGAAAAATTCCCCTTCTAGAACATGTAGACACTTGAGAAATGTTTCTGTTTGAAGAAAATAGAGGGAGAAACAGAAGTTTTAAGTCTGTGGCACACTGTGTCTTCAGACAGTTTGGAGGAATGAAAACCTAGAGATTTAAAATCATGAATTGAACATGTAAAATTCCAGTAAAATGTAAAAATGGAATATGCATCGCTCTTAACCTTGAGCATAGTGACTTAGAGACACTGTATATCAGTTTTGCCAATAAGACTGTGGACTTCGTGATTGTTGTTGAACTTCTGGGTCAAAACTCAAATGAGGTGAATTTTGCCTTTAAAGAGTTTATTTGCTAAGAACCAATTTAATAATAGTCACGAGAGAATCAAATAATAGATGTCAGTACAAGTAGTTCATATATTTAACCATTTAGTTTGGGGCTCTATATTACTTGATTGAGCCTTAAATCAATGTGGTTTTAATCAATGGTTTGTTCTTTGAATGGTTGCTAATGCTGTAGATAATCTTATTGAGGACTGTACAAACAAAAAGGTGTGGTATCAAACTTCAGGTTGAAAATGTTTGAAGCATTATAAACATTCATTTCACTACTAGATTGTATAAGGATATTGGCTGTGATGAGACTCACTGCATTATTTTTTTTAGTAGTGAAATTAAATCCTCATTCCATTCAACAGGCACATGTTGAAAGAGCATTGTCGTTGGTGTTAATGGGGGAATGTGTTTCCTTCATTGTATTTGGGCCTTTTGTATTGCACTCTTGATATTAAATTAAATGTGCCTTGAAATTTAAAAAAAAAGAAAAGAAAAGAAAAGAAAATATAGTAGATGTTCCCAGAAAAAACAAGAAAAGGCTAAAGTCAGTTAAATTTAGACCCTGTAGACTTTTAGGGTGGACACTCTGAAGGTTTATCTCCACCTAAGCTTCTGTCCTTCCTCCCCCTCTGCTCATCCTCTTCGGCCTGATTCTCTGAATCTTCCTTCCCTCTGAGGGGTGGATCAGGACCTCCCTCCTGCATCAGTGGCCAGTGCAGGGTGGAGAGGAGAAGGGAACCATAACCCTGAGCTCTGCACTGCTACTGTTTTCCCTTATTGATAAAGCCAGGTCAGGGTGGCTGCCTCCAGGGAGCCCCTCAGTATGCCCAAATGCCACAGAGAGTCAGCCTTTTAGTTTTGTTTTCTGGGAAACCCACTCTGGGTGCCTCACCCACCCTTCCCCTCTGATTTGCCTCAGAGCACTTGGCCTTTGCTATTGTTAGAGCCCATGGCAGTGGCATTGTGGGTATAAATGTATGAATTTTTATGTTGAAAGGCACTCTTGTGACTCTTCCAAGTGTACTGGAGCACAGCTGGTGAGGTTGTTGTTCTGCTTCCAGATACCCTGGGATCCAACGACGTTTTCTAGAAGACCCTACTCCAGAAGAGGAAAAAAAAAAAAGGCAGATAATAATGGTTAGGTGCCCAGACCTTGGAACAAGACTGCTTGGATTGGATTCCCTACCATGCAACAGCTGTGTGACCTTGAGCTAGTTACTTAACTTCTCTGTTCCTCAGTTTCTACCTTGCTTTTCTTTGCATGACAGCTATTCATTTTTGTTGATTTCATAACCTGCTATTTTGCTAACTCTTTTTATTGTTTGGCAGCAGTGCCATTAACTTTTTAGGGTTTTCCAAGTATATATTTCATTAGCAAATAGAGCTAATCTTACCTCTATCTTTCAAATTCTTATGCCTCTAATTATTTTCTCTTGTCTAATTTCATTGGTTAATATCTTAAATACAATGTTGAAAGGCATTGGAGACAGTGAGCATATTTTTTTCTAAATCTAATGGAAAAGCCTCTAGATTTCCTCCCATTCTATACTGGATTTTGGCCTGAGTTGTATGTATTTAAGGCACGATTTTTTTTTTTTAAAGTACAAGTAAAAGGTGTAGAGGCTGCTTTTAGGCAAATAGACTTGAGCGATGGAATGTAGAAAGGACCCACAGAGAACCACCCCAGGCTGAATACAGACAGGCCCATCAGGTGACCCATCTCAAAATACCCATAGGCCCTCACTGAGCAATGGGCTACTTACAACCAGGCCCGGTTACCAAAAAAGGGAAGATTCCATAGGTTGCCATGCCTCCTCACCTTCCGCCTTTAAAAACAGACCCACCCACTGCCTCCCTGCCGAAAGTCTCTCTTCTGCGGTCCTGCCCGCCGCTACCTTTCGGGGGATTCAATAAACTTCTATCTCCTCTGTTCTGCCTCAGGTGAATGCTTTCCCCGTCCGTGCCACCGGCTTCCACCCAATCATCGCCCCACATTTGGGGGCCCTCGAGAGACACCACATTTAGATAACACAAAAGGGTCTTTCAGTTTCCTTATTTTCTAAATATTCTCTGATTTATTTCATTGTCATCAGAGAATGTTTTCTGTATTCTTTGTACTATGGGATTTTCTAAAGGTTATCTTTTTACACTTATAATGGCCTTTTATTGTGAAAGTTTCGTGGACGTTTGAAGATTAGCTGTATTCTCAATTGTCAGGTTAAGTGTTTGGTGTGTATATTAGATCTACCTTACTAAGTATTGATTCTCTATATCCTTTAGTGGACGCTCTTTCTTTTTCCTCAGGTATCCTGTAATTCCTCCTCTATCCAAGTTTCTGTATACTAAGTGGCACATATAGTTATAACATTTTTCAGTGTTAATTATTTCTCTTAGCAAAATAAAGTCTTTGTCTTCAAAACACTTTAAAACTTGAATTATGCCTTGTCAAATAGCCAGATGACAACCCTTACTTTCTTATTTACATTACTTTCTTATGTACATTTACCTGGTGTACATTTATCTGGCCCTTTATTTTCCACTTTCTGAATTACTTAGTTTTAGATGTATTTCCTGAATACAGCATAGAACTGAATTTTTCTTTTTGAGCCAATCTAAATTGTTAAACTATTTTCCAGGTGAATTTGCTTGCATTTATTCTTATGACATGGTGACATACTGCTCCTAGGTCAGGCACATTATTTTATGGAAATCCTTATTTTTTTTTTTTGTCCCTATTACCCTCACTCTTTTTTTTTTTAAAGATTTTATTTATTTATTTGAGAGAGAGAGAATGAGAGACAGAGAGCATGAGAGGGAGGAGGGTCAGAGGGAGAAGCAGACTCCCTGCCGAGCAGGGAGCCCGATGCAGGATTCGATCCTGGGACTCCAGGATCATGACCTGAGCCGAAGGCAGTCACTCAACCAACTGAGCCACCCAGGCGCCCCCTACCCTCCCTCTTGATTATGTCTTTGATCTGACAGCTTACCCCTAGTCCATTTGCTGGAGCTTTCTCTGACATGATTCAACAGGCCAGAGGTCATCTGGTTACTTCCTCAGGAAGAGTTCATCAAGCCAAAATCACTGTAGTCTTGCAAGTTTAACACTGTTTATTGCCTTTGTAGTTGAAGGACAACTGGACTGAATCTAAATTCCTTGGTTCACACTTTGTCCCTATCTTGTAGGTAGAATGGAATACCATTGCCTCTGGCATTGGAAATTGCTGTGGAGAAGCCATGGGAATGACCAGAATTCCTTGAACGAGCATTGTATGTTGAGCTTTAGAAAGTCACCCTGTTTCCTCAGGTCAGAGTCCCACAGAGCACTCAGGAGATTCCTGGATGCTGGAATCAGGAGTTTTTTGCTCAAGTTACTTTTATGCTAAAAAATCAGAGGTGTCCTGGCCCCTTATCTTCCTCCTGGGGGAAATGTCTCCATCCAGGGGATAGTTCAGTGTCTGCTTTGGGCCCCATAGCTTCTAGGCTGTTCTACCTCCCAGCTCCTCCCTGTCCCCACTCTGCTTGCTCTGCTTGACCCTTCTCCTGGGGTGTTACGACTCTACTTCCTTCTTCTGCAGTCCTTGAGGGCTGCCAGCGACATGGGTCCTGTGCCTGCTAGCCGGGACAGTGGAGGAAGAAGGAGGAGGAAACAATGATGCTGAGCACTCCATGTTCACAGTTTGCCTCCTCCCCACACTGGACTCTTGGTTGATGTTGATAATATAGAGGTTCTAAAATTAAGGAAGAGGAGAGAATGAATACAACCAAATAGTTGGGGACAACTAAATAGTTTTGATTACAGTATGACTTTCTAGGAAAGAACGGTGGGACCACTGGACATCTAGAAACAGTGTTCTGGGTGTGCTGCCTTGTATCTGACAGATCACACCTGTGACCTTCATCACAAAAAGTGAGGAAACTCATACCTATGATGACACCTCCATGGATTCAGACATTAGGAGATGCCAGTGTCCTGGGGTGAGGGTAGAAAAGTCGATTTAGCAATCACCTTAGGAGTTTCCAAGGGCGTGGCTCTGAAAGGGGTATGCACTGCATTTTGGGGGTGGGATGGGACACTTTTGAGGAGACAAACCACTCAACTTGGCCATATCTTTAATTGATGAAAACTATGAAAATGTCCAAAAGTAGAGCTTTAAGAAAATTCAAAGGGCTCACTGAGATGGTAGACACCCTTTGCCATGCCTCTTCTTTTTTCTGCCTGAGTCCCAACCCAGACATCACAGGTGGAGCCCCAGCATGACAGTGATGTTGGTGATGTTTGGTGCTCTAGCGGGTTTACAGAGAGAAACTGGAACTAAGAATGAAGGAGGAGAAAAGGAAAAGGAGCCCAGATCTTTGATGATATCATGGAGTTACAAATAGCTCTTGACTATATCCCTCCAAATGTTCAGCATGTGAGATAAAATTAATCCTCTAGTTTATATAAGCACTGCTATTTCAGGTTTCTTTTACTAGAAGCCAAACTAAATTTCTAACACAGATACATATACAAACATAAAAACAAGATATGTTACAAATGCAGACATACCAGAGCTTATACTATACATATGTGAAAGAGGCAGATAAATAAAGGAGTTTCTCCTCACAAAAGCACCTCAAGAAGACCTAAGTCACACTGGGGGGAAAAGGCAGGCTGCTCTCTCTTAAGAGAGAAGTTGCTGTAAGTGGACTTGGGTATGCAGCTCCTTTTAGACCTTCTCTGACCTCAGACCACCTTGGACTTTTCATAAAGTGCTCGAGTACACAATCTGTATTGGAACCGTTGAATGCACTGTCTTCCTCACTGGTCTAAAAGCTTCATATTCAATGCACAATGCCTGTTTCATATGAGGTGCCCAGTGTATATTTGGTTAACAGACAGATAATAAAGGAATGAATGAATTTTATAGTGATTACAGGAAAGCAAGTTATGCAAATTAGATATTAACTTACACGTTTGTCGATGCTGCAGCTACTGATGATGATGGTGACAGGGATGTTAGTGACAGCAGTGGCCAAAATCTCTTTGCCAAGCCTACTCTTACTCCCACAGGTGTTGCTGTCACCTGGTGGTGGTAAAGGGCATGTTCACTGAAGGTCATAACTTTTCAATGATACTGGGTCTTTCTTCTGCCCTCTCCTCAGATTCCTTGACTAAGATGTCAGTGTTTGTGTATCTCTTCTCTTAATGTTGGACATTGAGACTGTTTCTAATTTTTCCTTAACTATAAAATGCTGCTGTAGACCTGATTTCATGAGTGTCCTTGTAGGCATACACAAATGTTTGACTACTTAAGAAACCAAAATTTAAAATTATTGACATAGAGAGTATGTCATTTTTTTGTTGGAATAGTTATGGAAAATTTATCTGTGACAGTCCCACTAATTAAGTGGGACTCCCACCATGTCTGTACAGATAGCTCTTTCCCAAACTTGGTAGTATTTAATATCATAAAACCATTGTTTCTAATATTCGCCAAATTGAAGGGCAAAAATGATATCAAACTATTTATTTAACTTGTAGTTCTCCTAATACCGAAGAGGTTTGGCATGTCATTTACACATATTTGCTACATGATTTTCTTCTCTTGTAAAAGTCTTGCCCATACATATACTTGTCCTGTTTTATTAGGATAATTTTTATCTTAATGAGTTATTTCTATATTCTGAATTTATTTCCTTGATTACAGTGTGTCATAGAAATATTTTCTCTTAAAATATTCCTTATGTTTCAACCTTTTAAAAAATAGCATTGGCAGCAAAGAAAAATTTTGAATGTAGTCACATTTATTAGCCTTTTGCTTTATAGTGTTTTCTTTTGTATCTTGTTTTTAATAGCCCACATTACTCCAAGGTTAAAAGATATTCTCCTGTGTTTTATTCCATAAATTTTTAGGGTTCTTATTTTTCATTTAGGTGTTTAAGGTATCTAGAATTTCTTTTTGTGACTATTAAGGGCTTCTGTTTTCAAATACCAACTTTGTCATATATTAACTTCCCATATATTCATGGGTCTGCTCCCATCCTGTATTTTATTTTACTGATGCATCAGTCTGATATTTGTTTTTATGGCACTATGAAACAGTTCTAATTATTAAAAATTCTTTTTTTAAATTTTAATTATTAAAAATTCTTAACAAAATTTTTAAAATTTAGTAAATGAAGTTTTCTTTACTCTATTTTTCAAGAACATCCTGACAATTCAAGCTAGGCATTTAAGTTAGAAAAAAAAAATAAAACACATAAGGATTAGAAACAACAAAACATGACTTGCATTACTTTAGATGATCTGATTGTGTATGTAGAAAAATAAAGCAAATGCGTAGATACACTATTAAGATAGACGTTATTAAGTTTCCATATGTAAAATGAATATATAAAAATCAACCCATAGGTAGGAAAAGTTTTTTAAAGTTCTAATTATGCGATTGTTAAAAATATAAAGTATTTTAAACATTTTTTTTTTAATTTCAGAGAAAGAGAGAGCAGCACAAGCATGAGGGGGTTGGTGAGAAGCAGGATCCCTTCTGTCCAGATGCAGGGGCTTGATCCCAGGACCCTGGGATCATGACCTGAGCTGAAGGCAGATGCTTAACCCACTGAGCTACCCAGGCACTCCCAAAAATATAAAGTATTTTTAAAGAAATCTAACCTCTAAATTTGAAGACTTGCAAGATACCTTTTAATAAAATTTGAGAGACACTGAAGATTTAAGCACATAGAGAAATAGATCATGCTTATAGCCCAGTGGACTTAGTATTACAAAGATGCTCTTCCATACAAATCAAACTATAGATTCAATTAAATTCTATTTAAAATTGTAACTGATTCTTTCACAGCTTTATTGAGATATAATTCACACAATATATTATTTGTCCATGGAAAGTGTACAATTCAATAATTTTAAGATACTCAGAGTTGTGAAGCCAGCATCACAATCTAATTTTAAAACATTTTTGTGACCTAGTATGGAGGTTCCTCAAAAAATTAAAAGTGGAACCGCTGTGAACACTCATGTACAAGTTTTTATGAAGATGTACATTTCCATTTCTCTTGGAGATGTACCCAGGGGTGGAATTGCTGGATATGGTAACTATGTTTGACATTCTGGGGAATGATCAAACTGTTTCCCACAGTGGTTGTACCACTTTACACACCAGCAATGTATGAGGGTTTCGGTTTCTCCCCAATCTTGCAAAGGCTTGCTATTTTTGTCCCTTTTTTTTTTTTTTTTAAATAGCCATCCTAGTACGTGTGAACTGAAATCTCATTCTGGTTTTGACTTGTATTACTCTGATGACTAATTATGTTGAACATGTTTTCATTGCCCATTTACATATCTTAGAGAAATGAAAATTCAGATCCTTTGTCCATTTTTAATTGGGTATATGTCTTTGTATGTTCTGTATACAAACTTTTATCAGATTTATGATTTACAAATATGTTCTCGCTTCCTGGGATACACTCCTCCACACATCCATCACCCCCAGCCAGCCTCTCATTCCTAAGGGCTGGGTCCCTGGGTAGCCTGCAGGTCCCTGCTAACAAGATCATCAGATGCATTAAGGTGGTTTCCTCAGATCCCTTTGGTAGTGATGATGATTGTGACTAAACCTGTTCCTTTAGAAATCAAGATGCTTACTATTTTACAAAGCAAGAAAATAATCTCTTATTATATGTATTTATTATAAGGAAATAGTCTCTTGAATTGGCATCAGGAGATCAGGGGTCAAATTTTAGCTCTGCTTTTTATGATCTGGTGATCTCAAAGACTTTGTTTAGACAATATAAATCTTCAACTGTAAAATGTGCAGATTAGTATTTTCCTCACTTAATGCTTAGGACCATTAAAAGGGGCTTAGCACAGAGTACCTGGGTGGCTCAGTTAAGCGGCTGCCTTTGGCTCAAGTCATGATCTCAGAGTCCTGGGATCAAGCCACACATCGGGCTCTCCAATCAGTCAGTGGCAAGTCTGTTTCTCCCTCTCCTTTTGTGATCTCTCTTGCTTTCTTTCTCTCAAATAAATGAATAAAATCTCTAAAGCGGGGGGTGCTTAGCACATGAGAAGGCTCAAGGAAGCTGCTTCAATAATATCAATTTTTAAAAACCTATATGCTGGATCCAGGCACTTTGCTTAAGTGGTATGTGAGATGGAAAGATGGAAAAATATTCATTTCATGTCCTCAGAAAATTTATTTCAAAATAGAAGCAAGCTAATAGAAAACTCTCCTGGGGATACACATTCATGCCTTCAGGGTTCTAAGAAAAATAATTATTTCTAGTCAAGAGGGTAATGGAAACCAAATGGTTCATTTAAATTTGCTCATGAATGGGAGGAGAATAAGGAATCTGATACAGTCTTGAATTAGATTCATTGTTCCTTTAGTTAATTCATCACACATGGAGTGGTGGTAGGCAAGGGTTGAAACCAGACTGAGCACATCTTCACTGGCAAGGCCACGAAACAACCATGAAATGGTAACATGGGTAATTAATGGAATTAATAAATATTGATGGATTTTGCCCATTATTTACAAGCATAAGGAAAAACAAGCACTTGTTCTGCTGTTCAGTTCACATTCAACTTGACTTAACTCTTGTTGAGATATCCTGCCTGTCCACCCAGTTCCTGCCAAGGGCCTGCCAACATGCCCATCAGTGTGGCCAGCTCTGGCCTCTTGTTAGCCCTGGGGGTGGTATGGATACAGGTCTGGCAGCAGCTATCTAATGCTTGAGCTACCACAGGCACCACCAAGCCCACTGACATGAGCTGCAGAGCTGTGTCAGTGGTAATGACAGTCTGGAGACTCTGGTTGCTGCCACAGCTCTGAGGCATTGCCCTCACAGGGTCAGTTATGAGACCCAAAAAGCCAAGAATTCATCCAGGCCCAATGTTTCTTTCCTACCCTCCCCAACTCCTAGGTTGGCCCTCTGGGGACTCAGGGGGTTTACCAGATAGAATTTTCTACCCAGTCTGTAGTTGGAAGTGCTATCTAGTGATTCTGGCATAAATGACAATTATTATGTCGCACAAATCCTAAACACAGGCAAGATGCCAATAAAAATGAATCATTGGACTGGAAACCTATGTATGGAAGTCTTTTTAGGGCAGGGATTCTGCTCTCAGAATGGAGTGCGAGCAGTCCACATCACAGATCCTGGGAAAGGAAAGGCTCTGCTCCTTCTTAAGTCAGAATTCCCTGAGAGCAGACCCAAGGCCACCTCCTTGTGAGATTCTCTTACCCCAGAGCAACCTAGGACCCCTGCTTGGTGGGCCCATTTCATACTCTTTTATTTGAGGGGAAGTTGCTTTGTTTACCAACATGTAAACATTAAGGACAATGGAAGTCTTAACCAACTCAAGAAACCTTGAAACAGTAAAAGTAAAGAAAGACATATTTGGTTACACGAAAACTAACAGTGTTTCTGTAACAAAATATATTATAAATAAAGTCTATAAAATCTGAAATATTTTAATAAAGACAGATCAAAGTTAATATCCATGATAAATCAAAGTCTTGAACACTGGAAAGGAAATAACACAACAGTATAATACATTTTGTAGAAATGGCCGATAAACATACTTTAGCAAGCTCAAAACTAGTACTGGTCAGGGACTTGAAAATTCAATTAATAGTGAGACTGCCAAACATAAGGAAGAGCACAAACAAGCGAGAGTGACAGAGGGCAGAGGGCAACCTGTAATGGACAGTCAGAGCTCTGGCCAGTTGCACTACTGTCACTCGTCTGCTGGTAGCAGTGAGTGTGGGGAGGGAACCAGGCATCTTAACTAGAGGTCCACCCTCACAGGAACCTCTCTGCCCCTCTGTCAACCTCATGTGCCTCTCAGCTTGAATCTGCAGGGCATCAGTTCTTAGTCCCACTGTGCCCTGCTGTCTCCCCTCCCTAGACATCTGCCACCCCTCCCTCCCAGAGCAAGCACTTCCTTGCCCTGACATCTGCACCACTGAGCCCAGAAGACAGGTGGAGAAGGACCCCTATCCTTTCCTTCCAAAGTTACACTTTAAATATCCCCACCACTCCTCATGTGGCACCCATGGGATCCACATGCTGGCCAGGTGACAGGACCAGGTCCTGGGGAAGCAGATCAGATACTGGGAAGGGGGACCAGGGATCCCAGGCAGATCTGAACCAGATCCCTGCCCTCAAAGGAGCATCAACGACCATGATTGTATGTTGGGGAGAGCGTCTCAACACTCGCCCAACTACTGCCCCTAACATAGGGCAGATCCCTGCAGTGGAGGATGGTCCCTCTTTCCAGATGTCCACAAGTCTACACAGCTGAGCTGCCCAACCCCTCTCTTCTTGGGCACACACAAAGGGCAGGGGAACATTTGCATAGCATGGTGAGAAAGATGGGGCTGCTGTGGCCCAGTGGGCCCTCTGCAGCTCCACCCTCCCTGCAGTTATAGGGCATCCACCCTGGAGCAGCTTTTCCTTCTCATTTCCCCAGCTCATTCCCTGCATCTTGAGGAAAGGCTTTGAAGCCTTGAAATATGGGGACACTGGAGATCACAAAAGGAGGGGAACCACTAAGGGCCTTGTGAGTCAGAAGTCAGAGCTTTATGGTAACATGGAAGGGAGGTCTGTACTGGGCTGAGCTCATTTGGGTGGCCTAGTCACAAACAGAGCTCTTCCCAGGAGACTGTGGGTCTTCCTGGTCTCTGTCAACCTCTGGATGGGACAAGAGGAGGTGGGTGGAGGGAAACATCAGGCTGCTTACTCCTTGGTCATTCAGTTCCCCCAGCAGCTCCTCTACGGGGCAATGGCCATAGCCCCCAAGAGCTCATGCTCACAGTCCTGGGGCTCTGGTTCCAGCACCAGTGGAAGGGCCTGGCCTGGGGGTGGCTCAAGCATCAGGCTTGAGCTGGGCCCCAGCAGAAAGAGACTGGAGGAGGCACGGGGTCAGGACCTGGGTGAGCACTTTGGGGGGACACAGGTGGACATTTTGGGGGGCACTTGGGAGGGGGCTGGCACTGCTGCTGATTCTGCTGTCAGGCATATTGGCGGGAGCCAACCTAAAAGATAAAAAGGAAACTCTAAATACTCCAAATCAAAGGTCATAATATACTTCTTTTCAAATCAAAATACCTGTGGAAGAGGAATGATGTTGAGATCCTACAGCCACAGCTGAACCTGAAACAACACTATCTTTCCTCCAGATAAAATTACATGGATTAAATAATTAATGGAATGAGCTTCTTGTTCTTCTTTCAGAGGGAAGGTGGGACTGCTCCATTCTACAAGCCTGCATAAAGTACTCCCACCCCCTGATGGCCCATTCTCTCAATACACGCATAGGCTCCCAACTAGGTGATGCAGGACACACTAGAGTGCTCTGGAAAATGTTGAAAAACCAGCATTCTGGAAAAGAAGGCCCGGTTTGAAGCATTTCCCAATTTCTATTACATGAATACTCCCAACTTGGTTACTTTCAAGCTACCAACAGTGAAGACACTGAGCACAGTTGGGGAAGACCTGTGCACTTAGCCCCCAGCCTGAGCTCCAGTCATGGGGTCAGAGACTCAGGCATACCAGGTCTTCTTCCTGTGCAGTGTGGCACAAAGCACACACATAGCCCTCTTTCCTCGGCCTCCTCCACCCCTCTGTTCTGCTTTTGCCTCCCAGCACCCCCAGGTCCCTCCTCCTCTCCCTCTCTTGTCCTGCTCAGAGTCCCCTCTGGGTTCCACTCCCCACCCACTCTGCTCACAGGCAGGAGCACAGATGTATCCCTGGGAAGTCAGGCAGTTGAGATACTGGAGCTGGGGTGTCTTTTACAGGCCCCAGGCTTGTCTCCAGGAGGAGCAGAGGTGGCTCCTGCACAACCAGGTGGCTGCTGGGTCATTTCTGACATTCCCTGCCTCCGAGGAGGCTTTGGGAGCTCCAGGGACCCCTCTGGGGCTGGGGTCCCAGGGGCTTTTCCAGCCATATACTTCCTGAGGCTGGAGCCTGTAGAGTCCATTGGACCCCTAGGGACCAGCGCCTGGCAGAGGGGTTCCCTACATTCCTCTGGGCCTATCCTCTGAGGAAAACTCACTTGTGAGGCACAGTTTCTCCTGTTTTTTTTTGTGGAAATGTTCTGTGCAGGCCCTTCCCCCTAAGAAGTTTCTCTTCTGTGTCCTGTGTGGGTGCAGCTCTGTCAGGCAGTCTCCACAGCCTTGAGTCTGGGCCAACCTCCCTATCAGTGTCCCCTCCTGTGTCTTCTCAGCCCTCACTTGTGTGTCTCTGTTCTCCTCAGGCTCACTCTGCAGAGCCCAGTCAGTGGGTTCAATTTGAGTGTATTCTGCTGACCAGGGTGGAGGGCGATGGGAATCAACTATTCCTCCAAAATCTAAGCACCTGCCTTAGTCAGAGGAATTGTACTGGATCCGATACCAGAATCAGGAAACCTGCAACTTCCCAAACGGGTGATTTTGAAAAGTGCTTGAATATGATGTGTACTAGCTCCCAAATGTCAAACAGGCATGATGATACCTAGCTCACTGAGTTGTTTTGAATATTACATGAGAAGTGGGAAGGGCTTAGTTCAATATTCTGCACCCGATCAATGCTTAATAAGCATATGTTTAATGAAGACTTAATGCCATGTATCGGGTACTTGCCCCAGTACATATGAGATTGATTTTCTGATATAGAGCCCTGGCTTGGAAATTTGGACTCCAACAGATACCTAGATAATTTTTTTTAGAGAGAGAGAGAGAAAGAGAGAGTCAAAGAGAAGAGGGGCAGAGGGAGAGAGTGAATCCCAAGCAGGTACCACACCCAGTGGGGAGCCTGATACAGGGCCCCATCTCACAACACTGAGATCATGACCTGAGCCTAAATCAAGAGTCAGACACTTTAACAACGAAGCCACCCAGGTACCCCAATACCTAGATGATTTTTAAAACTTCCCCATTAAGGATAAATTATTCCTGGGGCTTTTAAGGAGAGTGAGTTAATTTCCTGCCAGGAAGGGATGGCCAACCAGGGACCCATGTATTCAGTATTTTTATTCTGGGTTGCACTAGATAAATTAACCCATTTATTTTTCCATTTGTTTTAAAAGAGAAAGAGCCTGAAAACATGGTGCTAAGTGAAAGAAGCTGGTTGCAAATGCCACATGTTGGAGGGTTCTGTTTATATGACATGTCCAGAGTTGGCAAATCCGTAGAGATAGAAAGTGAATGTGCAGCCTCCAGGGTCTGGGAAAGGTCAGGAAGTGACTGGGAATGGAACAGGGCTCCTTTCTGGGTGATGAAATGTTCTGAATTGTCATGATAATTGCACAACTCTCTGAATATACTTAAAACCTTGAATTGTACACTAAAAATGGTGAACTGTATGAGTTATGTGTTAATAAAGATGTTAAAAGTAAAATTAGAGTTAACAAAGATATACTAAAGCCTCCTGCTTAAGACAGACAAACAGACTTACCCCCACATTGTCTGATGTCTGGTGGGGGGGGTGGGGAGGATGGGTAGAGAATATTGCCCTCTATTGTCTGTTTTTAAATGGACAGATTCTGTTCTCCTATTGATCTAACCTTATTTTCAGAACCAGTTCCTGCTTTCTGAGAGCTTTTAGTTCAAAGACAAAGTAAATCAACAGGGAGAACAAAGCATTTAATTCAGAAGACATTCTTTGAAAGTCTACATGGTAAGTATGGTGGAAACGTGAATCAAAAATCATGGGACCAAGGTAATTTAAAAAATATTTATTGTTGCAAAGCAGCTCATTCAGAGCAATCACATTCAAACATCAGGAATGCAAGTGCAGCCAGCCCTAAGGCCACTGTACCAATGGCTGCTTCTGAGGCACAGGTCCGTAGCTGACACTCATCAAGGGATGACAAGGGACGGAAGGACGAGAAGCACGAGACTGGTGCCAGTGCTTGGCTTTTTGGTTACTCAACTGATGCTCAGATCCCAGGTGGGAAGCAAACCCAAAGTGGGGACAATAGCTGGAGCTCTGGCCACAGTCAGCTGAGGCCACAGCAGCCCTGGGGCTAGGGCCACAGCAGGAAGAGGTTGGAGCAGGGCATCTTGGGAGGGCTCTTTGGGGGACACTTTGGGGGGCAGTTGGTCATGGGCCCTTTAAGAGGAGGCTGGCACAGGTGCTGGCTTTGTTGGAAAGACATCTAGCTGAGAGTTCAGTCAACCTGAAACCGATACAGTTGTTTAGGAAACAACTTGTGAAATCTTAGGCCATTGTTTCCTCTTTGGAATTGACCCCAAAGCTGCTGATATCTGGAATTAATCATGAGTACACACACACACACACATACACACGCACACTCACACACACACACTCATACTTACACGCTCAAGCCAAAGCTTCCATCTTGTTCATTTTTATATCCCTAAGACAAGGCACAGTCTTGTCACATAGACCATGTCCAATAAATGTGGGTCCCCCACTAAAATGGAAGCTCCATAAGAACAGAGATTGCCCCACCTGGTTTGCACACTTCTATATTCCAGTGTCTAGAAGAACAGCAAGTAAATTGGTAGGAGCTTAGGAAATAATGGTTGAATATATGAATCATATATGAATGAATAAATGAATGAGAATAGAAAGGCAGACAAGAAAGTTGGCAGACTGACAGGAAGGAAGAAAGAAAATTATATTCAAGATTAAGCCTCCAGCTGGCATTTCATGGTAATATTGGCTGTCACCATTTTCTCTGTGTGCATCTGCCATCTTCTCCAAGCAGCTACGAATGTGTGTGTGAGAATAGATGGCCTAGGATTTGCCCTTCCAGTCAGCTGTCTCAGTTGCCAGAGGCCAGATGTTGGCAAGAATTTAAGCTGGCTAATCCCTCACCATCCAGTCTTAGGGGCTGTAACTCCCAGGCTGGATATTACTAGACCCAAGCAGAATCTTTCCTCCTTCCCTTCCTTCCCCGTGATCTCCAACAGCCCCTCATCTGAAAGACTACTCACCCTTGTCAGGCCCAGATGTGGACAGGGCAGTCACAGAGGTTCAGGATGGATGACGAGTGGGTATCTGAGATGCTTTTTATAGGCTCTGCCCTGCCTGGGCTGTGGTTGAGCCATGGCTCTGGGAAGAGCAGGAATGGGTTCCTCCCACCCTGGGTACCTGCAGGGTGACATTCTTCTCCCTGCTTCTTCAATCCATCCCTTCTGGGGAGATCCCAAATTACACTTCTGAAGTTGCAGACCCAAACCTCATCAAATTATATTCTTTCCTAGGCTCAGACTCCATGAGGCTGTGTGAGGATTCCTGGCCCCTGGGTCGAGAATCTGGTTTCTCAAGACTCTATGACCCTGTTCTTTCTTGGACACAAACAAAGAAACAAACTTTCTTCTCTTCCCAATTCATCCCATGGCCAACCTTCCTTGGTCCTTCAGGAAATGCCCCCTTAAACCCATGGCCCATAAATGCATACAGTGCCAGGGCATGGGCCCCACGTGCTGGCTCCAAATTCCGTTTCTATTTCACTTTCATTCCCAAAAGATATAGAATTATTTGCTAGATTATTTGCTAGATCTGGCTGACAGTTTTGTTTTAGTTTTTTTTTTTTTAATTCTTTAAAAATAATATGGTGTTTATCTCCAGCCTCTCCTGTATTCTAAATGAGAGAAGAAATTTGCATAATTTGAATATCTGTCTTTTTTTTAGGAGATATATCATTTCTCTTGTTTTCAGGATTGTTACTGTCTTTGGTTTTGAGCTGATGTGATTGGGTTTCTTTGAGCTTATCCTGTTTTGAGTTTACTCTGACTCTTGAATCTGTATGTTTATATCTTTCACTGAACTTGAAAAGTTTCAACCCGTATTTCTGCAAACATATCTTCACTCTGACATTGATTTTCCTTTCTTTCTGGTACTCTGTTAACATAAATGGTGTACCGTTGGTTATTGTCCTCTAGGTTCCCTGATGCTCTGTTAACTTTTTTAGTTTTTTTTTTTTCTCTTGTTGTTCAGACTGGATAATTTAATTTCTCTTGATCCATCTTCAAGTTCATGGACTCTTTCCTCTGTCATCTGTAATTTTGTTATTGAATTCATCCAGTGATTTTTTTTCAAATTTCAATTATTGTATTTTTTAGCTCTAAAATTTCCATTAAATTCTTCTTCATATATTTTTTTCTGGCAGAGACTTTAAATTTTAACATTGTTTCAATAATATTCATGTTTGTTCATTTGAGCATTTTCATAATAGCTGCTTTAAAATCTTTATCAGATAAATCTAATGTCTGTGTCATCTGAACATTGGTTTCTGTTAATCATCGGTTTCCATGTGAGTTGAAATTAATGGTTTTTTTCTGCAATAATTTTGGTTTGTATCTCAGATATTTTTAACATTATGCCATGAGACTCTGGGTCTTGATTAAATCATGGGGAAATGTTGATATTTTTGTTTTAATAGACAGTTAATCTGCTTAGCTTCATTTCATAAGTTCCAGCCACCTTCTGTGTGATGTGGTTCTAGTATCAGTTAAGTTTTCAGAGTCTTTGTAGTGTTCTCCATGTTTGTCCAGAGTAAGTGCCAACCAGTGGTCAGTCTGGAACCTGGGAAGCAGACTCTCTGCTAGTTAAGTTCTCATGATTTTTGTTGTTGTTGTTGTCATTTGCTAATTAGGACCAGATCCATGCATGTATATCCAGAGGAGTAAACCCTGAGTTTCATAAACAATGCTGTAAGGTCACTTCCCTAGCCTTCTCTCTCTATCCTTCTGCAATCTCCCCCATACTTTCTGAGTCCTTGAGGTTCCTCTTTAGGTTCTGTTGCCAAAGATCAAGACTCCACCTACCCTGCTGTGCTACATACTTATATGTTCAGGCCAATGTCCTAACCCAAGAGGTAAGAGGACATAGGGAGAGAAAAAAACAATGGGGCTTGACCCCACCCTTTTGGGGTCACAGCTCCACCAAATGGAGAGAAAAGTTCTCCCTGAAGTTTTGGCTTCTGGCAGTCCCCTTGCCATCTACTGCCACTGCCACCTTGGAATTGTCTGAGGTATGGGGTTTGAGAGGACAAAAACAAAAAATGGGGATTTCTATACTCTCCCTGAAAATTAGGATTCACTCTTGTTGTGTCTTTATGCCAAACCTAAACAGCTTCTCCTAAAGTTCTCTATCTGCACCACAGTGCTCATTTCCAGGTTTCTAGCTGCATTAAGTTCAGACCAGGAAATACCAAAGGAAGAAAGGGTAAACCCATCACCAACTCAGTTCTACTTTGAATTCTGGAGCTCTTTCTCTGTCTGCCTGCTGCTACTTCAGAGTTCTCAAATAGCTTGCTCTGTGCAGTCTGTTCAGGATTTATGGTTGTATTTAGTAGGAGAAAGAGATGTTCACTCCCTCTTATCTGGACTAAGCATCCCTGGGTTTTAAGTATTAGTTCTGATCCATTGTCTTCCTTTCCTTCTTCAAGTGTACAAATTATATGAATGTTGGATCTCCATTGTCTATTTTCTATCACTTTCTGATCCTTTTTGTTTCATTTTCTTGCTCTTTTCATTTTTACCTTCTTTATCTTTTAACTCTAATTTAGTCATATTTATTCTTCCTTGGGTATTTCATAGATGATTTTGTTTTTTTCTTCATTTTCCATGCCTGGTATGTGTATAATTCTTTTTTAAAATAAGGTATTGGTCAATCATTTCTAATACCTCTGATCTTAATGGAACCCTTTTAAATGTGTGTGATATTTAGATATTTTCTCTCTTAGGCCTGTGAGTTCATCTTCTTCTGGTGAGTACTGGAGATTCTGAATGGAGATAATTATGAGGGAAATGATCCAGAGCTGGATCTGTGTTATAATCTGCATGAGATCAGGGATCAGATGGTGCACAATGAACCCTACTTTATAAGCCCAAACACCAGAAAATCAGCTGGTGAAAATCAATTTTTTTCTGAGCTCCTCTTGGGACCAGGGGTTCTCTGTGCTGCCCTGACTTGACTCTTGAGGCAATTTAAGCCTCCATGGTAGCTGCCTGGCCACCATATCCTAAGGCCTGAGAATGGTTGAAATTGAAATTTGGCAAATTTTCCCATCCTTAAAATAAGGAGAAATCTCACTTCTATAGTAGACAAAAAACCCTGGCAAGATTAATCTAGATAAAAAGAGGGAAGTTCGAAGAGGGGTCCAAGATGGCAGCAGAGTAAGGGACCTTGCTTCATCTGGTCCCTCAAATTTAGCTGGATAGCTATCAAACCATTCTGAACACACACAAATTCAACCTGACATATAAGATTTATCTGGATCTCTAAAAGCAGAAAAGTGACTACTTTTTGCAAGGTAGGAGGTGTGGAACCTTGAACCTTCGGGGGAAATATCAGAAGATAAATGGAGATTAGGAGGGAGCCTCCATAAGCCAACCACCGGAAGGTGATATAACACCAGGGCACAAAATCGGAACCCTTAGAAATCTGCTCCAGTTGAGGTGCTTGGGTGACTCAGGCGGTTGGGCATCTGTTTTTGGCTCCAGGGTCCTGGGATTGAGTCCTACTTTGGGATCCTTGCTCGGTGGGGAGTCTCTTTCTCCTTCTGCCTCTGCCCCTCTGCCTGCTTGTACTTGTGCTTTTTCTCTCTCTTTCTCTCAAATAAATAAATACAATGTTTAAAAAAAAAAAGAAATCTGCTTCAGTGAGAGACATCCCTTTCTGAAAAAGGCACAGGAGATGAATAGGGCAGAATTCTAGGTGGATCATTGTGGTCTCAGGATTCCAGGATACTCAGAAAGAATGGAAGAGTTTAACCCGATAGAGTGCCAGAGCAGTGGAGTAGAGAGACTGGTTATGGTCAGTAAGCCCAGAAGGAACTCTCAGCTCCGGTCACCATAAACCATAAGCTGGGACGTTAGGGAGACCACTCTCTGCCTGACCACCTTGAAAAGGACTAGAAGGTGCAGGCTGCTTAACATCCCAGGGGAGATATAAAATGGCTTGCACCCATGACAGGACAACTGCTCTCAGAGTGGTGTGGTCCCTGAAAGGACACTGGGGTGGCATTCAGCCATGAACTGGGAGTGATGAAGAGGGTGCACTCATGAGCTCACAACCACTCGCGATTGCAAAGTCACAAAGCACAGAGATGCTTGAGGGTCCCTGGAACTCCCCCGGGAGAGGTGCAGTGGTCAGAAACCAGGGTATTCAGTGGTTTGGTGCACAAAGAGGCCGGCCAATGACTGGGCAACAGCTCTCAGGGTGGTGTGACTCCCAAAAGCACCCAGCATGACCTGGGAGCTGCAGAAGAGGGTGCATATGCAAGCCCATGGTCACTAGCAATTGCAAAGTCACAGAGCACAGAGACATCCCTGGAACTCCCCTGGGAGAATTGTTGTGGGCACAAATAGCACAGGTCTGTGGAGTTTGGTACACACAGAAGTGGAAATGGTTTGATCTGGAGGGTTTATTGAAGAAAGGGGACTGTGACCTTGCAGCTCTGGCCAGAGATTCCCGCAAGGCCATTTTGCTCTGACCCTCTAAAGAGGTGCAGAAAGCTGCCAGGGAACAAAAGCCACACAGAAGCCCAGTTCATATTAAGCCCATCCCCCTGACAAGGGGTGGGGTAACTCCACCCAGTCAAAGATGCCCGAGAAGCTGAGCAGCAGGCCCCTCCCCCAGAAGACAGACTGGAAGAACAGGGGAATGATAAGCTTATTTCCCACAGGACTGTAAAACTCCAGTGCTAGGGGAAAATAATATAGGGAGCTCCAGGCATTCCCTCATGATTCATATACTTCAGGCTAAAATTTTACATTTCTTTTTTGTTTCTTTTCTTTCTTTCTCTTTTTTTTACATTGTTCTGATTTCAAATAGATTCTTATTTCCAAACTTATGTTTTTAAGTTGCTTTTTAACTTTTTTTCACATCTATGTTTATAGATTTATGCCCCATACTAGTCCCCTTTCCACTCTATTCAATTTTATCTTGAGATATATATATATAAGTTCCGATTTCTTTGCAATTTGGGGATATAGTGTCTTCTAACACACAGATCAAAAATCATTCAGGAACAGGCAGACCACCTTGCTTTGTTCACCCTGAGAGATTATAATCTCTCACCCCACCTTTATTTTATTGTTTGGGATCATCTGGGCTTTGTTTGTTATCTGTGGTAGCTTCTGACAACTACAGATTTTGTCTAGGGTACATTTTGCTTGGGTCGTGGTTGATATTTTGGACTGTGTTCATTTGCTCAACCCTCCCTCAACAGAATGACTAGGAGGAGGATCTCTCAACAAAGAAAAGAACCTGAGACAATGTCTTCTGCCACAGAACTAATGTATATGGATATAGGCAACATGTCAGAGTTAGAATTCAGGATAGCAATCATAAAGTCAACAGCTAGGCTTGAAAAAAACATTAGTGACAATATAGAATCTCTAAGGGCAGAAATGAGATCTAATCAGGCCGAAATTAAAAATGCTATGAATGAGATGCAGTCTAAACTGGCAACTCTAATAGCCGGGGTAAATGAGGCAGAAGAGCAAACCAGTGATCTAGAAGATAAGCTGATGGAAAAAGTAAGTTGAGGAAAACAAAAATAGGCAGCTAGTAGCCTATGAAAATAGACTTAGAGAGATTAATGATGCCATGAAATGTTCCAATGTCAGAATTATTGGGATCCCCAAGGGGGTGAAGAGAGAGGACTAGAAGGCATATTTGAGCAAATCATAGCTGAGAATTCCTTAATCTGGGGAAGGAAACAAGCATTCATGTCCAAGGGGCAGACAGGAACCCTCCCAAAATCAATAAAAATGGATCAAACACCCCAACATATAATAGTGAAACTTGCAAATCTTACAGCCAAAGAATCTAATCTGAGAATAACTAGGGAGAGGAAGAACCTTACATATGGAGGGAGGAACATCAGAATAATATCAGACCTATCCAAAGAGACTTGGCAAGCCAGAAAGGGCTGGCAAGACACATACAGGGTACTAAATGAGAAGAACATGTGGCCAAGAATACTTTATCCAATAAGGCAGTCATTCAGAATGGATGGAGAGCTAAAGAGCTTCCAGGACAGGGAGAAACTGAAAGAATATGTGTCAATCAAGCTAGCCCTGCAAGAAATATTAAGGGGGACTCTGAAAGTGAAAAGAAAGCCCAAGAGTAATATAGACCAGAAATTAACGGAAAATCTACAGATTTTCTGGGACTTTACAGGCAATACAATGGCACTAAATTCATATCTTTTAGTAGTTACTCTCAATGTAAATGGGCTGATTGCTTCCATCAAAAGACACAGAATTTCAGATTCAGGAAAAAAAAAAACAACAACCAGGAACCATCCATATGCTGTCTACAAGGGACTCATTTTGAACATAAAGACACCTCCAGATTGAAAGTGAGGGGGTAGAGAACTATGTATCATGCTAATGGACATCAAAAGAAAGCTGGGGTAGCCATCTTCATATCAGACAAATTAGATTTTAAACCAAAGACTGTAGTAAGAGATGTAAAGGAACATCATAACATACTTAAAGTTCTATCCAAAAGAAGATCTAAAAATTGTAAATATCTATGCCCCCAATGTGGGAGCATCCAAGGAAATAAACCAACTAATAACCAAAATAAAGAAACATATTGATAATAATATATTAATAGTAGGAAACCTAAACACTCCATTCACAGCAATGGACATCATCTAAGCCAAAGATCAACAAATAAACAAGAGCTTTGAATGACACATTGGACCAGATGGACTTCATAGATATATACAAAACATTCCATCCTAAAACAACAGAATACACATCCTTCTCAAGTGCATGTGGAACTTTCTCCAGAATAGATCACATACTGGTTCACAAATCAGGTTTCAACTGATACCAAAAGATAGAGAATATTCCTTGCATATTTTCAGATCACAATGCTTTGAAACTGGAACTCAACTGCAAGGAAAAATTTGGAAGGAATGCAACACTTGGAGGTTAAAGAGCATCCTGCTAAATAATGAATGTATCAACCAAGAAATTAAAGAGGAACTTAAACAATTCATGCAAACCAATGAAAATGAAAACACACCAATTCAGAACCTATGGGGTACTGCAAAAGCCATCCTTAGAGGGAAGTACATAACCATCCAAGCCTCTCAAAAAATTAGAAAAATCCCAAATACACAAAGCTAAACTTACACCTAAAAGATCTGGAGAAAGAGCAGCAAATAAAGCCTAACCCAAGCAGGAGAAGAGAAATAATAAAGATTAGAGCAGAAATCAATGAAATAGAAACTAGAAGAACAGTAGAACAGATCAACAAAACTAGAAGCTGGTTCTTTGAAAGAATTAATAAGATTGATAAGCCTCTGGCCAGACTTATGCAAAAGAAAAGAGAAAGGACCCAAATTAATAAAATCATGAATGAAAGGGGAGAAATCACGACCAATACCAAAGAAATAGAGACTATTATGAGAACTTATTACCAGCAGCTATATAGAAACAAACTAGAAAATCTGGAAGAAATGGATGCATTCCTGGACACTTATTAACTACCAAGACTGAAACAGGAAGAAATAGACAATCTGAACAGACCAAGAACCAGTAAGGAAACTGAAGCAGTAATCAAAAACCTCCCCCAAAACAAGAGTCCAGGGCCAGATGGTTTCCCAGGGGAATTCAACCAAACATTTAAAGGAGAAACAATACCTATTTTATTGAAGCTGTTTCAAAAAATAGAAACAGAAGGCAAACTTCCAAACGTGTTCTATGAGGCCAGTATTACCGTGATCCCAAAACCAGAAAAAGACCCCATCAAAAAGGAGAATTACAAAACAATATCTCTGGTGAACATGGATGCCAAAATACTCACCAAGATCCTAGCCAATAGGATACAACAGTACATTAAAAGGATTATTCACTATGGTGGGATTTATTCCTGGGATGCAAGGGTGGCACAGCATTTGCAAATCAATCAACATGATAGATCACATTAACAAAAGGAGAAACAAGAACCATATGATGCTCTCAACTGATGCAGAAAAAGCATTTGACAAAATATAGCATCCTTTCCTGATTAAAAGTCTTCAAAGTATAGGAATAGAGGGAACATACCTCAATATCATAAAAGCCATCTATGAAAAGCCCACAGCAAATATTATTCTCAATGGGAAAAACAGAGCTTTTCCCTTAAGGTCAGGAACACAACAGGGATGTCCACTCTCACTACGATTGTTAAACATAGTACTAGAAGTCCTAGCCTTGGCAATCAGACAACAAAAAGAAATAAAAGTTATTCAAATTGGCAAAGAAAAAGTCAAACTCTCTCTCTTCTCAGATGACATGATACCTTATGTGGAAAATTGAAAAGCCTCTACCCCAAGTTATTAGAACTCATACAGCAATTCAGCAATGTGGCAGGATACAAAATCAATGCACAGAAATCAGTGGCATTTTTATACACTAACAATGTATAGACATTTTTCACAGAGCTGGAACAAACAATCCTAAAATTTATATGTAACCAGAAAAGATCCCAAATGTCCAAGGGAATACTGAAAAAGAAAACCAAAGATGGGGGCATCACAATGCCTGACTTCAAGCTATATTACAAAGCTGTGATCAACAAGACAGCATGGTATTGTCACAAAAACAGACACATAGATCAATGGAACAGAATAGAGAGCCCAGAAATGGACCCTCAACTCTATGGTCAACTAATCTTTGACAAAGCAGGAAAGAATATCCAATGGAAAAAAAGACAGTCTCTTCAATGAATAGTGCTGGGAAAATTGGACAGTCACATGCAGAAGAATGAAACTTGACCATTTTCTTATACCATACACAAAGATAAACTCAAAATGGATGAAAGACCTCAATGTGAGACAGGAATCCATCAAAATCCTAGAGGAGAACACAGTCAGTAACAACTTTGACATTGTCCACAGTGACCTCTTTCAAGATATGTCTCTAAAGTCAAGGGAAACAAAAGCAAAAATGAACTTTTGGGACTTCATCAAGATAAAAAGCTGTCGCACAGCAAAGGAAAAAGTCAACAAAACTAAAAGGCAGCCAACAGAATGGGAGAAGACATTTGCAAATAACATTACAGATAAAGGGCTGGTATCCAAGATCTATAAAGAACTTCTCAAACTCAACACCCAAAAAACAAATAATCCAGTAAGGAAATGGGCAGAAGACATGAACAGACACTTCTCCAAAGAAGACATACAAATGGCTAACAGACACGTTGACGCATGAAAACATGTTCAACATCACTAGCCATCAGGGAAATGCAAATCAAAACCACAAAGAGATACCACATTACACCAGTTAGAATGGCAAAAATTAACAAGACAGAAAATAACAAATGTTGGCAAGGATGTGGAGAAAGTGGAACCCTCTTACACTGTGGGAATGCAAACTGGTACAGCCACTCTAGAAAACAGTATGAAGCTTCCCCAAGATGTTAAAAATAGAGCTACCCTATGACCCAGCAATTGCACTCTTAGGTATTTACCCCAAAGATATAGATTTAGTGTAAAGAAGGGGTACATGCACCCCAATATTCATAATAGCAATGTCCACAGTAGCCAAACTGTGGAAGGAGCTGAGATAATCTTCAACAGATGAATGGATAAAGAAGATGTGGTTCATATTTACAATAGACTTCTACTGGCCATCAGAAAGATTGAATACCTACCTTTTGCATCAACATGGTTGGAACTGGAGGGGATTATGCTAATTGAAATAAGTCAAGCAGAGAAAGACAATTATCATATGGTTTCACTCATATGTGGAACATAAGGAATAATGTGGAGGACCACAGGGCAGGGGAGGGAAAACTGAGTGGGAAAAATCAGAGAAGGAGACAAACCATGAGAGACTCTGGACACCAGGAAAAAAAACTGATGGTTACAGAAGGGAGGGTCGGGGGGGTGAGGTAACCGGGTGATGGGTATTAAGGAGGACACATGTTGGGATGAACACTGGGTGTTATATGCAACTAATGAATCATTGAACACTTCATCAAAAACTAGTGATGTACTATATGTTGGCTAATTGAGCATAATAGTAAAAACATTAAAAATTAAGAATTAAAAAAGTGGGAAGTTGTAATTAAATAATGTTAAAAACTAAAATGTTATACATTTTCATAAGTACAGAGAATAAAAAATAAAAGTAAAATACTATGAATAACTATATACTAACAATGTTGAACACTTAGGTAAAGTGGAATCTATACATAGATAAATATAATCTATGGAAATAAGCTCAAGAAAAAACAAAAACATGAATATTCTTTTAATAAGGAGCCCCTACAACACTATTAAAAACATTCCCACACACCCAAAAAGACCAGCATAGATGGTTTTATAAGCAAATAGTACAAAATTTTAAAAGACTAGATAGTTTCAAATTTATTCAAGGATAATGGGCATAGAAATTTGCATAGTCATTTAAAAATATAATTAACATTCTCTCATAGATTTAAATCCTCATTATTCATTAATCTGTATTATTAACCTTATATTAAATACACCAAGATTCAGAAATTCTGCCTCTAGGAGACATGTACAAGAATGCTTAGAGCATAGTCAAGTCTAGAAACCATGGAAACTACCAATTTATAGAAGAGAGGATATATAGATTGTGGTGTATGCACAGTTGTCTAAAAGAACTATAGTGAAACACAACTATTTGAACAAATCTGAGAAATATAACATTAAGTATAAAAATATTATGTATAGCATATCTTTTATAAAATTAAAAAAATATTTCAATGAATTATATCAATGTGCTCAAACAGGAAAATAACAATAATAATTTTTTTTTAAGATTTTATTTATTTGACAGAGAGAGCGAGGGAGCACAAGCAGAGGGAGCAGCAGGCAGAGGGAGAGGGAGAAACAGCCTCCCCATTTAGCAAGGAGCCTGATGTAGGGCTCAATCCCAGGATCCTGGGATCATGACCTGAGCCCAAAGGGAAACACTTAACCAACTGAGCCATCCAGGCACCCCAAGAACAATAATTATTTTAATTATTTAATAAAATATAGAAAGATAAATAGATTTAGAGGAACAAATACATGAATACATAAAGAGGGCCATATGAATCAAAGATGAGAGGGTAATATGCATGCCCCAAGGGTTATGCTTAATGACATTGTGTGCACTTGAGGTATATGACAACACAAGAGAAGGAAAAAGGAAATCAGGATCATATACTGATAACACTTTAGCAACAGTTAAATAACAGGACAGAAGGCACTCTTCTCCCCGACCATAAAATCTGCAATGCCAAAAAGCATGAAGTCCTTTGGGTTCCCACCCTTTTAATGCCTGTGTGACTTTCCAGTCATCTGTGGACCCACAGGGCACGGGAGGGAGGCACTTGAGAGCCTGTACACAGACCCATGAGCATTGGAGCCTTCTGTGAGGAGCACTCAAGGGCAGAAAATGAGATGGCATCAGAAGAAAGTCACCTCTTCATGGGGCCTGGGAGGGTCATTTCCTGTGGGGCCCAGCTCATTGCTCTTGGGTCTCAGAGTCAAGCAGATAGGAGGCAGGTATAGAAGCTATGGCCTCCGGGGAGAGGAGCAAGATGGTGGAGGAGTAGGAGACCTAAATTTCGTCTGGTTCCAGGAATTCAGCTAGATAGGGATCAAACCATTCAGAACACCTACTAACTCATCAGGGGGAAAGATGGCAGAGGAGTAGGGGACCCTATTTCAACTGGTCCCTGGAATTGAGCTGGATATCTACCAGACCACTCTGAGCACCAACAAAACCACCCTGAGATGTAAGAAGAGCTGGATATCTACAAGCAGAATATCGCAGGTGGTTGGTTTTGAGGTACGAAGCGGGGAGCCATGATTCCGCGGGCAGATATCAGAGGATAAATGGCAGTGGGAGGGTGCCTGGCCGTGGGGATCCTACACCTCCAGTGAGTGACAGCCTCGCCCACTGCAGACAGGGCACAGACTCGCAGACCAGTAGCGGCGGGGAAAGGACTTTAGGGCAGCCCCCAGGATGGAAACCTGGAGTGGCGGGGGTCACGTGTGCACGAACTGGGAGCAGCTGGAGGTTTTAGAAGCACAAAGGGCAGAGATGTGCCCCAACCTGGAGGCAGGACTGGAAGTGTTGCGGAGGGGCACACAACCCAGGACACTGCAGTTTATACCAGCACAGACAGAAACGGAGATGGTATGGCCTGGAGAGCTCACTGAAGAACAGACTGCAATCTCTCTGCCCTGAGGTAGAGGGTTGGAAATGGTCTCTTCTGCTCTGACTCACAGAAGAGACGCCAGGGAAAGCCACCAGAGAACAAAAGCCCCAAAGACTGATTCCCGCTGAGCCCATCCCCCGCCACAGGGGGGCAGGGCAACTCTGCCCAAAAAGGGTTACCTGAGTAAGAGTGCGGCAGGCCCCTCCACAGAAGACAGGCTGGGAAAACAAGAGGCCAGCCACCCTAAGGTCCCAAGAAAACAGGTGCATCTTGCTTGGGTTCTGGTCAATAATTTGGACTCTATACATTCCCTCAAACACCCATCAACAGAATGACTAGGAGGAGGAGCCCCCAAAAGAGAAAAGACTCAGAGATTATGACTTATGCTGCAGATTTACAAATGGATGCAGATATAACCAAGATGTCAGAGATGGAATTCAGGCTAGCAGACATTGTGAAGACAATGGCTAGAATGGAGAAATCAATTAATGGCAACATAGAGTCTCTAACGGCAGAAATAAAAGATGAATTGGCAGAATTCAAAAGTGCTATCAATGAGATCCAATCCAATCTAGATAATCTAACAGCTAGGGTAACTGAGGCAGAAGAGTGAATAAGAGACCTGGAAGACAATATAATAGATAAAAAGGGAAAAGAGGAGGCCAGAGAAAAACAACTCAGAATCCATGAAAATAGAATCAGAGAAATAAGTGACACCATGAAGCATTCCAATGTCAAAATAATTGGAATCCTGGAGGGAGTGGAGAGAGAGAGAGAGGACAAGAAGAGGTATTTGAGCAAATCATAGCTGAGAACTTCCCTAATCTGGGGAATGAAACAAACATTCATGTCCTAGAGGCAGAGAGGACCCCTCCTAAGATCAAGGAAAACAGGCCAACACCCTGGCATGTAATAGTAAAACTTGCAAATCTTAGAACCAAGGAAACCATCTTAAGGGCAGTTAGGGGGAAGAGATTCCTCATGTACAGAGGGAGGAACATCAGAATAACATCAGACCTATCCACAGAGACCTGGCAAGCCAAAAAGACCTGGCAAGACATTCAGGGCACTAAATGAGAAGAACATGCAGCCAAGAATACTTTATCCAGCAAGGCTTTCATTTAGAATGGATAGAGAGATGCAGAGCTTCAACGACTGGCAGAAGTTGAAAGAATATGTGACCACTAAGCCGGCCCTGCAAGAAATATTAAGGGGGTTCTATAAAAGGAGAAAGACCCCAAGAGTGATCTACAACAGAAATTTAGAGGGACAATCTATAAAAACAACGTCTTCACAGGCAACATGATGATAATTAATTCATATCTTTCAATAATCACTCTCAACGTGAATGGCCTAAATGCTCCTATAAAACGGCACAGGGTTGCAGATTGGATAAAAAGACAGGACCCATCCATATGCTGTCTACAAGAGACTCATTTTGATCCTAAAGATACATCCAGACCAAAAGTGAAGGGATGGAGATCCATCTTCCATGCCAGCGGACCTCAAAAGAAAGCTGGGGTAACAATTCTTATATCAGACAAAGTAGATTTTAAACTAAAGTCTGTAATTAGAGACACAGAAGGACACTATATCATTCTTAAAGGGTCTATCCAACAAGAAGATCTAGCAATTGTAAATATCTATGCCCCCAACATGGGAGCAGCCATCTACATAAGCCAACTGTTAACCAAAATAAAGAGTCATATTGATAACAATACGTTAATTGTAGGAGACCTCAACATTCCACTCTCAGCAATAGACAGATCATCTAAGCAGAAAATCAACAAGGAAACAAGAGCTTTGAATGATACATTGGACCAGATGGACCTCATAGATATTTACAAAACATTCCACCCTAAAACAACAGAATACTCATTCTTCTTGAGCGCACATGGAACGTTCTCCAGAATAGACCACATACTGGGTCACAAATCAGGTCTCAACTGATACCAAAAGATTGAGATTATTCCCTGCATATTCTCAGACCACAATGCTCTAAAACTGGAACTCAATCACAAGAAAAAATTTTGCAGAAATTCAAACATTTGGAAGCTAAAGACCACTCTGCTCAAGAAAGTTTGGGTCAACCAGGGAATCAAACAATTCATGGAAATCAATGAGAATGAAAACACTTTGGTCCAAAACCTATGGGATACTGCAAAGGCAGTCCTAAGGGGGAAATACATAGCCATCCAAGTCTCACTCAAAAAAATAGAAAAATCCCAAATTCACCAACTAACTCTACAGCTTAAAGAACTAGAGAAAAAGCAGCAAACAATGCCTAAGCCACACATTAGAAGAGAAATAATTAAAATTAGAGCAGACATCATGAATTAGAAACCAGAAACACAGTAGATCAGATCAACGAAACTAGAAGTTGGTTCTTTGAAAGAATTAATAAGATCAATAAACCACTGGCCAGACTTATACAAAAGAAAAGAGAAAGGACCCAAATTAATAAAATTATGAATGAAAGGGGAGAGATCATGAATAACACCAAGGAAATAGAAACAATTATTAGAAATTATTATCACCAACTATATGCCAATAAACTGAGCAATCTGATTGAAATGGAGGCCTTCCCTGGAAACCTATAAGCTGCCAAGACTGAAACAGGAAGAAATTGACAACCTGAATAGGCCAATAACCAGTAACGAGATTGAAGCAGTGACCAAAAACCTCCCAAAAAACAAGAGTCCAGGGCCTTTAGGATTCCCTGGAGAATTCTACCAAACATACAAAGAAGAAATAATACCTATTCTACTGAAGCTCTTTCAAAAAAGAGAAACAGAAGGAAAACTTCCAAACTCATTCTATGAGGCCAGCATTACCTTAATCTCCAAACCAGGCAAAGACCCCATCAAAAAGGAGAATTTCAGACCGATATCTCTGATGAATATGGATTCCAGAGTCCTCAACAAAATCCTAGCTAGGGGTGCCCGGGTGGCTCAGTTGGTTAAGCGACTGCCTTCGGCTCAGATCATGATCCTGGAGTCCCGGGATCAAGTCCCGCATTGGGCTCCCTGCTCGGCGGGGAGTCTGCTTCTCCCTCTGACCCTCCCCCCTCTCATGTGCTCTCTCTCTCTCATTCTCTCTCTTTCAAATAAATAAATAAAAATGTTAAAAAAAAAACAAAAACAAAAAAACCCAAAAAACCCAAAATCCTAGCTTATAGGATCCAACAATACATTAAAAGGACCATCCACCACAACCAAGTGGGATTTTCCCTGGGATGCAAGGTGGTTCAACATTCGCAAATCAATCAATGTGGTAGAACACATTAATAAGAGGAGGAAGAAGTACCATATGGTCCTCTCAGTTGACTCAGAAAAAGCATTTGACAAAAGGAAGGGAAAAATGAAGGGAGAGAAATCAGAGGGAGAGATGAACCATGAGAGACTATGGACTCTGAGAAACGAACAGGGTTTTAGAGGGGAGGGGGGAGGGGGGATTGGTTAGCCCAGTGATGGGTATTAAGGAGGGCACGTACTGCATGGAGCACTCGGTGTTATACGAAAACAATGGATCATGGATCACCACATCAAAAACCAATGATGTATTGTATGGTGACTAACATAACATAATAAAATTAAAAAACAAAACAAAACAAAACAAAAACGCCTACTAACTCAATAGGAGATCGAAGAAAAGAAGAGCAGCAACTCTCTGAACAGAAAAGCGACCACTTTCTGGATGGTAGGATGTGCAGAGAAGTGAATCCGAGGCAATATTCGGGAAGATAGACAGCGGGGGAGGGGGCCTCCGTCAGCCGTTCCGGGCAAGTGATAGAGCAGCAGAACACAAAATCAGAACTTTAATTTTTTTTTAATTTTTTTGTTAAGATTATTTATTTATTTATTTGACAGAGAGACACACACAGAGAGAGGGAACAGAAGCAGGGGGAATGGGAGAGGGAGAAGCAGGCTTCCCGAGGAGAAGGGAGCCCAATGTGGGGCTTGATCCCAGGACCCTGGGATCATGACCTGAGCCAAAGGCAGATGCTTAACAACTGAGCCACCCAGGCACCCCAAAATCAGAACTTTTAGAAGTCCGCTCCACTGAGGGACGTCACTCCAGTGGCTAAGTGGGGGGTGGAACCCTCGTGGGACAGTGTGGTCTCAGGACCCTCAGGGTCACAGAAAGACTGGGGGTGCCTGAGTGTGGCAGAGCTCCCAGGTATCAGAGCGGGGAAGCCAGCTGCAGAGACGGAGCCGAGGATTGGGCTCTCAGCTCGGGGTCGCCATAAACTGTGATGCACGGCAGTCGGGCCACTGCTCTTCTAGCAGGGACCTAACAAGTGGCAGATCCGGGGAGACTCCCCTTCCTCCCCTGGGAGGAGTGGCATGGGAGTGCACTGCAGGAATCTGCTGGGTTTGGAGACTCCACACGGGGTCGTGTGCCAGAGATAGAAACGCTCGGTCACTGGCCCACTGAGCACAGAGTGCGGCCAGAGACTGGGGAGACGGGAGTGATTGACTGCTTTTCTCTGGGGGTGCACTGAGGAGTGAGGACCCAAATTCTCAGCTCCTCTGGAGTGGAGACTGCGATGCTGCCATTTTCACTCTCCTCCAAAGCTGTAGGGAAAGCTTGCAGGGAACAAAACTCCCTAACGTATACCCCAGCAGATTAATTAGCCTGGACCTGGCAAGGGCGGGGCAATTCCTCCTCCGGCAAATACTTTTGGGAGCCATGGCAACAGGCCCCTCCCCCAGAAGATCAGCAAGAACAGCCAGACAAGAGCAAGTTTACCAATCAATGAGAACGGCAGAACTCCAGTGCCAGGGGAATACTGCACATAGAATTCATGGCTTTTTTACCATGATTCTTTAGTCTTTCAAAGTGAATTTTTGTTAACTTACTTTTTTTTTTAATTTCTCTTTTTCCCTTTTACAACTAACATCTTATCAATCCCTTTTTTTAAAAAAATCTTTTTTATTTTTCATTTTTAGAGTCATAATCTATCCCTTCATAGTAGTTAACCTTATTTTTGGTATATATATATAAGTTGTACTCTCTTTAAAATTTTGGGATACAGTATCTTCTAACAGACCAAAATATACCCTAAATCCCTAGTGTATGGCTTTGTTCTAGTCTCCTGCCTGATCACATTCTCTCCCATTTTTTTTAATCCTCTTCTTTCTTTTTTCAACCAACTTCTTATCAATTCCTTTTATAAAATCTTTTATAATTTTCATCTTTATAGTCATATTCCATTCCTTCATCTCTTTAACCCTTATTTTTGTACACATGTAAGGTTTTCCTTCTTTAAAATTTTGGGAGGCACTTTCTTCTAACAGACCAAAATATGCCCAAAATCTAGTGTGTGGCACTGATCTATGCACCAGCCTGATCATATTTGCTCATATTCTGTTTTTTGTTGTTGTTGTTGTTTTTGTGTGTTTATCTTTTTCTTTTTTCGTTCTTTTTTCTTTCTTTCACTTTCTTATCCCCTGGTTTCAGGTCGCTTCTGATTTGTTTATTGTATATTTTCTGGGGTCGTTTTTACCCTGTTACCATTTTGTTCTCTCATTCATCTATTCTACTCTGGACAAAATGACAAGACAGAAAAAATCACCTCAAAAAAAAAGAACAAGAGGCAGTACTGACTGCCAGGGACCTAATCAATACAGATATTATTAAGATGTCAGAACTAGAGTTCAAAATGATGATTTTAAAGATACCAGCTGGGCTTGAAAAAAGCATGGAAGATACTAGAGAAACGCTTTCTGGAGAAATAAAAGAAGTAAAATCTACGAGGTCAAAATAAAAAAGGCTATTAATGAAGTTCAATCAAAAATGGAGTCTCTAACTGCTAGGATAAATGAAGAAGAAGAGAGAATTAGTGATATAGAAAACCAAATAATGGAAAATAAAGAAGCGGAGAAAAAGAGAGATAAACATCTACTGGATCACAGGGGAGAATTTGAGAGATAAGTGATACCATAAGACAAAAAATATTAGAAGAATTAGGATCCCAGAAGAAGAAGAAAGAGAGAGGGGGCAGAAGGTATATTCGAGCAAATTATAGCAGAGAACCTCCTTAATTTGGGGAAGGAAACAGGTATCAACATCCAGGAGGCACAGAGAACCCCCCTCAAAATCAATAAAAATAGGTCAACACCCTGACATCTAACAGTAA
Source organism: Mirounga leonina (assembly GCF_011800145.1). Classification (NCBI taxonomy): domain Eukaryota; kingdom Metazoa; phylum Chordata; class Mammalia; order Carnivora; family Phocidae; genus Mirounga; species Mirounga leonina. The sequence continues at coordinate 3,965,473 of NW_023270780.1, read as the reverse complement.
AACTTACGAGTCTCAGAGACAAAGAGAAAATCCTGAAAGCAGCTTGGGAGAAGATATCTGTAACCTACAATGGTAGAAACATTAGACAGGCAACAGACCTATCCACAGAAACCTGGCATGCCAGAAAGAACTGGCATGACATATTCAGAGAACTAAGTGAGAAAAATATGCAGCCAAGAATACTATATCCAGCTAGGCTGTCATTGAAAATAGAAGGAGAGGTAAAAAGCTTCCAGGACAAACAAAAACTAAAGGAATTTGCAAACACAAAACCAGCCCTACAAGAAATACTGAAAGGGGTCCTCTAGGCAAAGAGAGAGCCTAAAAGCAACATAGACCAGAAAGGAACACAGAAAATATACAGTAACAGTCACCTTACAGGCAATACAATGGCACTAAATTCCTATCTTTCAATAGTTACCCTGAATGTGATTGGTCTAAATGCCCCAGTCAAAAGACACAGGCTATCAGATTGGATAAAAAAACAAGACCCATCAATATGCTGTCTGCAAGAGACTCATTTTAGGCCCAAAGACACTCCCAGATTGAAAGTGAGGGGGTGGAAAACCATTTACCATGCTAATGGACACCAAAAGAAAGCTGGGGTGGCAATCTTTATATCAGACAAATTAGATTTTAAACCAAAGACTGTAATAAGAGATAAGGAAGGACACTATATCCTACTTAAAGGGCCTATCCAACAAGAAGATCTAACATTTGTAAATATCTATGCACCTAACATGGGAGCAGCCAATTATATAAGGCAATTAATAACAAAAGCAAAGAAACACATTGACAACAATACAATAACGGGGGGGGGGGACATTAACACCCCCCCTCACTGAAATGAACAGATCATCTAAGCAAAAGATCAACAAGGAAATAAAGACTTTAAATGACACACTGGACCAAATGGACTTCACAGATATATTTAGAACATTCCATCCCAAAGCAACAGAATACACATTCTTCTCTAGTGCCCATGGAACATTCTCCAGAATAGATCACATCCTAGGTCACAAATCATGTCTCAACTGGTACCAAAAGATTAGGGTCATTCCCTGCATATTTTCAGACCACAGTGCTTTGAAACTGGAACTCAATCACAAGAGGAAAGTCGGAAAGAACTCAAATACATGGAGGCTAAAGAGCATCCTACTAAAGAATGAATGGATCAACTAGAAATTAGAGAAGAATTTAAAAAATTCATGGAAACAAATGAAAATGAAAACACAACTGTTTAAAATCTTTGGGATGCAGCAAAGGTGGTCCTAAGAGGAAAGTATATAGCAATACAAGCCTTTCTCAAGAATCAAGAAAGGTCTCAAGTACACAACTTAACCCTACACCTAAAGGAGCTGGAGAAAGAACAGCAAATAAAGCCTAAACCCAGCAGGAGAAGAGAAATAATAAAGATAAGAGCAGAAATCGATGAAATAGAAACCAAAAGAACAGTAGAACAGATCAATGAAACTAGGAGCTGGTTCTTTGAAAGAATTAACAAGATTGATAAATCCCTGGCCAGACTTATCAAGAAGAAAAGAGAAATGACCCAAATAAATAAAATCATGAATGAAAGAGGAGAGATCACAACCAACACCAAAGAAATACAAACAATTATAAGAACATAGTATGAGCAACTCTATGGCAGCAAATTAGATAATCTGGAAGAAATTGATGTGTTCCTAGAGATGTATCAACTACCAAAACTGAACCAGGAAGAAATAGAAAACCTGAACAGACCTGTAACTACTAAGGAAATTGAAGCAGTCATCAAAAATGTCCCAAGAAACAAAAGCCCAGGGCCAGATGGCTTCCCAGGGGAATTCTACCAAACATTTAAAGAAGAATTAATACCTATTCTTCTGAAACTGTTCCAAAAAATAGAAATGGAAGGAAAATTTCCAAACTCGTTTTATGAGGCCACCATTACCTTGATCCCCAAACCAGACAAAGACCCCATCAAAAAGGAGACTTACAGACCAATATGGATGCAAAAATTCTCACCAAAATACTAGCCAATAGGATCCAACAGTACATTAAAAGGATTATTGACAACGACCAAATGGGATTTATCCCTGGGGTGTAAGGTTGGTTCAACATCTGCAAATTAATTGTGATACAATACATTAATAAAAGAAAGAACAAGAACCATAGGATCCTCTCAATCGATGCAGAAAGAGCATTTGACAAAGTACAGCATCCTCTCTTGATCAAAACTCTTCAGAGTATAGGGATAGAGGGTACATACCTCAATATCATAAAAGCCATCTAGGAAAACACACAGCAAATATCATTCTCAATGGGGAAAAACTGAGAGCTTTCCCCTAATGTCAGGAACACGGCAGGGATGTCCACTATCACCATTGCTATTCAACATAGTATTAGAAGTCCCAGCCACAGCAATCAGACAACAAAAAGAAATAAAAGGCATCCAAATCAGCAAAGAAGTCAAATGCTCACTCTTTGCAGATGATATACTTTATGTGGAAAACTCAAAAGATTCCACCCCAAAACTGCTAGAACTCATCCAGGAATTCAGCAAAGTGGCAGGATATAAAATCAATGCACAGAAATCAGTGGCATTCCTATACACAAAGACAGAAGAAAGAGAAATTAAAGAGTCAATCCTATTTACAATTGCACCCAAAACCATAAGATACCTAGGAATAAATCTAACGCAAGAGGTAAAGAATCTGTACTCAGAAAACTATAAAATACTCATGAAAGAAATTGAGGAAGACACATAGAAATGGAAAAACATTCCATGCTCATGGATTGGAAGAACAAATATTGTGAAGATGTCAATGCTACGTAGAGCAATCTACACATTCAATGCAATCCCTATCAAAATACCATCCACTTTTTCCAAAGAAATGGAACAAATAATCCTAAAATTTGTATGGAACCAGAAAAGACCCCGAATAGCCAGAGGAATGTTGAAAAAGCAAAGCAAAGCTGGTGGCATCACAAATCCGGACTTCCAGCTCTATTACAAAGCTGTCATCATCAAGACAGCATGGTACTGGCACAAAAACAGACACATACATCAGTGGAACAGAATAGAGAGCCCAGAAATGGACCCTCAATTCTATGGTCAACTCATCTTCAACAAAGCAGGAAAGAATGTCCGATGGAAAAAAGACAGTCTCTTCAACAAATGGTGTTGGGAAAATTGGGCAGCCACATGCAGAAGAATGAAACTGGACAATTTCCTTACACCACACACAAAAATAGACTCCAAATGGTTGAAAGACCTCAATGTGAGACAGGAGTTCATCAACATCCTAAAGCAGAACACAGGCAGCAACCTCTTTGACCTCAGCGGAAGCAACTTCTTCCTAGAAACATCGCCAAAGGAAAGGGAAGTAAGGGTAAAAATGAACTATTGTGACTTCATCAAGATAAAAAGCTTTTGCACAGCAAAAGAAACAGTCAACAAAACCAAAAGACAACCAACAGAATGGGAGAAGATACTTGCAAATGACAAATCCTATAAAGGGCTAGTATCCAAAATCTATAAAGAACTTATCAAACTCAGCACTCAAAGAACAAATGATCCAACCAAGAAATGGGCAGAGGACATGAACAGACATTTCTGCAATGAAGACATCCAAATGGCCAACAGACACATGAAAAAGTGCTCAACATCGCTTGGCATCAGGGAAATCCAAATCAAAACCTCAATGAGATACCATGTCACACCAGTCAGAATGACTAAAAATAACAAGTCAGGAAATGACAGATATTGGCGAGGATGCAGAGAAAGGGGAACCCTCCTACACTGTTGGTGGGAATGCAAGCTGGTGCAGCCACTCTGGAAAACTGTATGGAGGTTCCTCAAAAAGTTGAAAATAGAACTACCGTATGACCCAGCAATTGCACTACTGGGTATTTACCCCAAAGATACAAATGTAGTAATCCGAAGGGGTACATGCACCCCGATGTTTATAGCAACAATGTCCACAATAGCCAAACTATGGAAAGAGCCAAGATGTCCATTGACAGATGAATGGATAAAAAAATGTGGTATATATATAAAATGGAATATTATGCAGCTATCAAAAGGAATGAAATCTTGCCATTTGCAACAATGTGGATGGAACTGGAGGGTATTATGTTGAGCGAAATAAGTCAATCAGAGAAAGACATGTATCATATGACCTCACTGATAGGAGGAATTCTTAATCTCAGGAAACAAACTGAGGGTTGTTGGAGTGGTGGGGGTTGGGAGGGATGGGGTGGATGGGTAATAGACATTGGGGAGGGTATGTGCTATGGTGAGCACTGTGAATTGTATAAAACTGTTGAATCACAGACCTGTACCTTTGAAACAAATAATACATTATACGGTAAAAAAAAAAAAAAAAAAAGATAGCAGCAAGGGAAGAATGAATGGGGGGAAATTGGAGGGGGAGAAGAACCATGAGAGACTATGGACTCTGAGAAACAAACTGAGGGTTCTAGAGGGGAGGGGGTGGGGGGACTGGTTAGTCTGGTGATGGGTATTAAAGAGGGCACGTACTGCATTGAGCACTGGGTGTTACACGCAATTAGTCATGGAACACTACATCAAATACTAATTCTTTAATGTATGGTGATTAACATAACATAATAAAAAAAAAAAGAGGAAGAAGTTAGTGCCGCCTATGAAAGCCCAGGATGGGCTGCCATTTTGGAGGCTTCTCAGAGTAAATGAAGAAGCTTGAAGGTTAAGTGAAAAGCGTGTGTATTTTGTGGGGAGGAAGAAGGCTAGGTCACTGATAATTGACCTTAAATGAAGAAGGAATGATAAAGACCAAAGCACAATGTGAGCAGAAAATGTGAGGTTTATTGTCACATCAGGAAAAAAATCAGAGGAAAAAGCTAGAATGTCTAGTGAACAATTGGAATGTTGGGTCAAACAGAAATATCTACCATTAAAATATTCCAAGTGTCCTTGGACTCTTTCAGCCTCCAAGTTATAGGGAGGAAAAGGAAAAAGAGAAAGCGTCCAGCGGGGGCAGGCCCAGGATTATTTTCTCTCTCTTTGTTACTTCTTGGTGGTCCTCAGGGCCCAGGTCAGCAGCAGCCCCCAGAGCCATGGCAGCAGCTGAGGCGCCCCCCCACACACACACACACTTAGGGCTCACACTCACAGCTGTCGGTGTTCTGGTGTCAGTGCCAGTGGAAGAGAAAGGACCTCTGGTGTTTCAGGCAACACCCACCATCCCCAGAGCTGGGGCCACAGCAGAAAGAGACTAGAGGGGGATATAGGGCTGGACACTGGGGTGGACACTTGGGGGAACACTTAGGGCTGGGGTACTTTGGGAAACACTTGGGAGGTTTTGACACTGCTACTGGTTCTGCTGACGGGACATCTCATCAGAGTTAAAGCAACCTGAAAGCCAAATAATGCATCAAACAAAGAAGAATATGTTCTATTCTCAAACCATTTTCATATGCTAGTAATATGTCTTTAAAGCATACTCCCATTCCAGAGCAAAAGTCCCATAGATGCATGTAGTTGGCATTTCAATTCTGTGCACAGACTGTATGCTATATACAAAGATCAGTTTGTCACCATTTTATCCACATGCCTACAAAATGAATTTACAACTAAGGAGAGACCCATCCTCTTCAGGTGTATCAGGTGTGTGAAATCTGATGTCCAGGAACACTAAATAGAGACCCACCAGAGCTGCTCACTTTCCTTCTGGACACAAGGACTATGCTCCCCAAGTCTGAGCCCTGCTTTCCCAGAACTCTCACTGTGCTTCGCCCCTGATTCCTCCTCTTCACTCCTGTGCTTTCATTCACCACATTCAGGGTATTCTCCAGGCCCAGAGCTGCCTGCACAGACTGACTTACTAGGACCATACTCAGAGTTAGTTCAGGCTCCTGAGATGTCTCGGAAGATGAGGAAGAAGGGCCAGGGGTACCTTTTACAGGGAATCCCTAGGCAGGGATCCAAGGTGAGCCTTGTCTCTGAGAGTTGCAGGAGCAGTTTTTACACTACCAAGGAATTAGTGGAGCCATTCCTGACATCCCCACCTCAAAGTCTTTTCCTTCCAGAAAGCCACAGTTGCTCCCAGGCTTCTCACTAGTACCCAAGAACTGGACAGGCCATCAACAAGCCACATCCTTCCCCAAAGATGAGCCTCAGATTGTCTGATGTTCCCAAGAAGCTGGTCACCAGGCTGAGGTCCCAGAGCCCTGGGTCATCACATGCCAATTCCTTCTCATGAGATGGGTGGTCACTTGTTTCTCTCCAGGCTTTGTGAAGTGAGGCATAGTGCAGGAGGAGTAGGAATGAGAGGATAGAAAGGATTAAGAGAATTTTTCAGGAAGAATCTATAAGAATTGATATTTCTTTATATGTTTACATTGGAGAAAATGGATAAATCAAAGATTGTATCAAGTCCCATGACCAGGGAAATGATCACATGATGTAGACAGAACACACATTGGGAGGGAATGGATTTGAGGTCCAGCAAGACCTTCAGGTGGAGAGATCCAGGAAACATTTACAGATTCCAGCTCAGAGGTTCTTAATTCCCAAGCTAAAGGGACTAGGAAACAAGCTCCCCCCTGGTATTCATCATTGTTTGTACACACATCCACTATGTTTATTTGTTTGAGCAACCAAGTGTACCAGCTAGTCTGCTGGATCCCAGGAGGACAGGAACAGTGTTTCTTTACTCAGTGAGTCTCACATTCTGTTGAGATCCAAACTGTGGAGATCAACACAAATAGCCAGAACATTTGAAAATATGGAAGACACAGCTGATGAGCAGGGACCACTCATGAATAGCATGCTGTGTCACACTCAGTTCAGGTCATGATACAGGGACGAGGGACCTTAAAAGGAAATTGGACACGGGAGCATATAGTGAGGTTCTTCTCTATCCCCTGCCACTGAGAAGTAGGGGGATTGGCTCTTTTGTGCTTTTCTTTCTTTTTTAAAAAAGTTTTGTTTATTTGAGAGATAGAGAGAGTGAGAGAGAGCACAAGTGGGGGGCAGGGAGAAGAAGGAGAAACAGACTCCCTGCTGAGCAGGGAGCCTGATGTGGGTCTCGATCCTAGGACCCTGAGATCATGATCTGAGCCAAAGGCAGATGCTTAACTGACTGAGCCACCCAGGTGCCCCATTTTTTGTGCTTTTCTATTCACCTCCAGTCTATCAATGTGTGTGCAGGCATGTGTCAGTGTACACACATGTGGGTGCACACACACACTTCATATAAACACACATACACTCCTATCCATTAGACCTCCATCATGGTTACAAATACCTCCTCTCAGAGAATCAGGAAACTCAGAATGACAACAGCAATGACAGAGTAGATTAAATGAAGTTTCCCACAAATCTCATTACAAAATAATGATTCAGGAGATGAATTTCAACACCATCTTCTTTGGATCATGTGGACTTCTCCCATGCAAAGAAGAATTTCAGAAGGTCCAGTGGGTTGTGAGCTTCTCAGGGTAGAGGTTGTGTCTGATTTACTTCTGAATCCCAAATTCCTGACCATTGTGCATAGACTCCAACCAAGGCACTAAATGAATGTCTGTTTAATTAAATACTTTGTTCGTGTGTTGATTCATTTCATCCTTGATCTGGAAGCTCTTGGAAGGCAGGCCCTGTATCTGAAAGTAAATAATAAATAGGTTGGAGATTGGACACCTCCAGGCTAAAAGAGACTTAGAGGTTATCCACTGTCTTCCTTATATTGGGACCTCAGTGAGGGTGAGGCCAGCTCTGTTTTGCTCACATTCTGTCCCTGTCTGTGGCCCAATGGGTGGCACATAGTGTGCTCTCAAAAAATGAGTAACCTATCTAACTCAAACTGTGATCCCACCATGACAAATGGAACTCAATCTCTTGGTCAGCATCACCCCCACCTCACCCTATCCCCACGATAACTGTGCTCTCAGCTCAGAAACCCCCCACATGATGAACCTTTCCCAGGTGTCTTATTATAGTTTAGGGATAAGCTCCTTGAGAGTTGGGACTCTAGTGCCCATCTCACAAAAGCTTTAGATGCCAGTCATTTATTTTAACATACATTTTTAAGTATCTTCTATGTGCCAAACATACAACACATTTTTTCATTTCTTAATGTTCAAACCAATGAATAAAACTATCATTTTAGTAAGGAACACAGCTACTTAGGAAACAAGTGATATTTCAGAGGTTTGTACCAGAGCTAAAATGTACACCAAGCTTCCTGACTATAGGTCTGACTTTCCTGACAGAGGTCTGAATTCCTTAGCCTGTCTACTTCTAACCAAGTCAAGTGTTCGTCATTGTCTTCTAACCAAGTCAAGTATTTGTTGTCTTGACAGCCATCAATGTCCCTATAACTAAAAGAAATTAAGGTAATACAATCTCCTCTTGGGGACAAGCAGATTCAGAGGCCCCACCAAAGGGCAGACCTAGAAAGGATGGGTGGATGGAGAGGATTTTTCCCAATTCAAGGCTCCTGAGCAACCAGCCTGAGGACAGTGGGTACCTAAAGCAGACCTAAGACATAAGCTTGGAGTGTGAGAGGGAATCAGGATGGAATTTTTCCACAATGACAAAAAAAAAAAAATACAAAATGAAACCACCTGTAGCTTAGAACTGAGGTCTCCCAGAGGACATGGAGTCTTTGTGCAGGCACTACTGCCTTGGGGTCCTAAGTTGACTCTCCAGGACCCCAGCCTCAGGAAGGATGTGACTGGAAAAGCCCCTCAGACCCCAGCCCCAGAGGGGTCTGAGGAGCTCCCAAGGCTTCCTGGGAGGCAGGGAATATCAGGAATGACGCAGCAGGTGTCTTATTATGCAAGAGCCACCTCTGTCCCTCCCGGACCCAAGCCTGGGGCCTATAAAAGACCCCAGCTCCAGAATCTCATCTGCCAGAGACCCCAGGGATGAGTTTGTGCTCCTGCCTGTGACCAGGGTGGGTGGGGAGTGGAGTTCAGAGGGGCTCTGAGCAGGACAAGGGAGGAGGTGACAGTTGGGAGGTGAAGAGAGGAACAGAAGGGTGGGGAGGAAGGAGGGTGAGGAAAGAGGGTGACATCTTTGATTCCTGCCACACTGAGCAGGAATAGAATTCATAAGAGGAGAGGATTGTATTGTGGCTGAAGAAGTTATTGTCACTTTGCCACTCTGGAAACTGCCCTAAACTGGACTGAAAGGCAAGTGTGCTGACCTCAGCTAGATTAAGGACTTATCTTTACATTAAGACTTTGGTACTTCAGAGACTTTCAAATATGGCATGCAGGACCGTGAAGGTAGAAACCCTCTGGAGAATGTTCCTTTGCACTCAAGAACACGTATTCTGTTGCAGTAGGATGGAATGCCCTGTATATATCTGTGAAGTCCATCTGATCCAGGGTGTTATTCAAAGCCCTGTTTTCTTGTTGATCTTCTGCTTAGGTGATCTGTCCATTGCTGTGAGTGGGGTTTTGAAGTCCCCTACTGATTATTGTATTATTATCAATGTGTTTCTTTAATTTGGTTATTAATTGGTTTATATAATTGGCTGCTCCCAAGTTAGGAGCATAAATATTTATAATTGTTTGATCGTCTTGTTGGCTACACCCTTTAGGTATGATATAGTGTTCCTCTTCATTCCTTACTACAGTCTTTGGTTTGAAATCTAATTTGTTGGGGTGCCTGGGTGGCTCATTTGGTTAAGCGTCTGCCTTTGGCTCAGGTCATGTTCCCAGCGTCCTGGGAAAGAGCCCTGCATTAGGATCCCTGCTGTGCAGGGAGCCTGCTTCTCCCTCTCCCTCTGCCTGCTTCTCCCCCTGCTTCTGCTCTCTCTCTCTGTCAAATAAATAAAATCTTTTTAAAACATTTAAAAAAACAGATGTTGGTGGGGATGTGGAGAAAGGGGAACCCTCCTACACTGTTGGTGGGAATGCAAACTGGTGCAGCCACTCTGGAAAACAGTATGGAGGTTCCTCAAAAAGTTGAAAATAGAGCTATATGATCCAGCAATTGCATTACTGGGTATTTACCCCAAAGATAAAAAAGTAGGGATCAGAAAGGGTAAGTGCACCCCAATGTTTATAGCAACAATGTCCACAATAGCCAAACTATGGAAAGAGCCAAGATGTCCATCGACAGATGAATGGATAAAGAAGAAGTGGTATATATATACAATGGAATGTTATGCAGCCATCAAAAGGAATGAGATCTTGCCATTTGCAATGACGTGGATGGCACTGGAGGGTATTATGCTGAGCGAAATAAGTCAAACAGAGAAAGACATGTATCATATGATCTCACTGATATGAGGAATTCTTAATCGCAGGAAACAAACTGAGGGTTGCTGGACTGGGGGGTGGGGTGGGAGGGATGGGGTGACTGGGTGATAGGCACTGGGAAGGGTATGTGCTCTGGTAAGCGCTGTGAATTGTGCAAGACTGTTGAATCTCAGATCTGTACCTCTGAAACAAATAATGCAATATATGTTAAGGGAAAAAAAAAAAGAAGAAGAAGAAGAAGATAGCAGGAGGGGAAGAAAGAAGGGGGGGAAATCAGAGGGGTAGACGAACTATGAGAGATGATGGACTCTGAGAAACAAACTGAAGGCTCTAGAGGGGAGGGGGGGTGGGAGGATGGGTTAGCCTGGTGATGGGTATTGAGGAGGGCACGTCCTGCATGGAGCACTGGGTGTTATGCACAAACAATGAATCATGGAACACTTCATCTAAAACTAATGATGTAATGTATGGGGATTAACTTAACAATAAAAAAAATTGTAAAAAAAAAAATTTTTTAATAAAATCTAATTTGTCTGATATGAGCATTGCTACCCCAGCTTTCTTTTGATGTCCATTAGCATGATACATGGTTCTCCATCTCCTCACTTTCAATCTGGAGGTGTCTTGGGGTCTGAAATGAGTCTCTTGTAGACCGCATATGGATGGGTCTTGCTTTTTTGTCCAATCTGATGCCCTGTGTCTTGATTGGAGCATTTAGCCCATTTACATTCAGAGTAACTATTAAAAGATAGGGATTTAGTGCCATTGTATTACCTGTCAAGTCCATGTTTCTGTATATTGTCTGTTTCTTTCTGGTCTATGTTACCTTTGGCCTCTCTCTTTGGTTACAGGATCCCCTTTAGTATTTCTTGCAGGGATGGTTTAGTAATCACAAATTCTTTTAGTTTCTGTTTGTCCTGGAAGCTCTTTATCTCTCCTTCCATTCTGAATGACAGTCTTGCTGGATAAAGTAGTCTTGACTGTATGTTTTTCTCATTTAGTACCCTGAATATATCATGCCAGCCCTTTCTGGTCTGCCAGGTCTCTGTGGATAGGTCCACTGCCAGTCTAATGTTCCTATCCCTGTATGTTAGGGACCTCTTGTCTTGAGCTGCCTTCATGATTTTCTCTCTATGTCTGAAATTTGCCAGCTTCACTATTATATGTAGGGTTGTTGATCTATTTTTATTGATTTTGAGATGGGTTCTATCTACCTTCGGGACTTGAATGCTTGTTTCCTTGCCTGGATTAGGGAAGTTAGCAGCTATGATTTGTTCAAATATATCTTTTTGTCCCTCTCTCTCTTTCTTCTTTCTCTGGGACCCCAATAATTCTAATAGTGTTTCACTCAAAGACTTCCCTTATAGTTCATTAATTGTTTTTCTCTCTTTTCCTCAGCTTCCTTCCTTTCCATCATTTTGTCTTCTTTGTTACTGACTCTCTCTTCTGCCTCATTTACCCTTGTTGTTAGAGCATCCATCTTAGACTGCATCTCAGCTAAAGCATTTTTAAATTTTGGCCTGATTAGTTTTTTATTTCTGCAGTAAGAGATTCTCTAGTGTATTTTATGCTTTTTTCAAGCCCAGCTAGTAACTTTATAATTGTTCTCCTGAATTCCAGCTCTGACATTCTACTTATATCCATATTGATTAGATCTGTGGCAGAGAGTAATACCTCTGATTCCTTCTTTTGTTGTGAATTTCTCCTTCTCATCATTTTGCCCAGAGAAGAATAGATGAACGAGAGAACAAAATAAAAAATATCAACCATGATCCCAGCAAAATACACACTAGACAAATCTGAATAGGTCAGAAACCAAAAAAGAAAAGAAAAAAAGGGGGTGGGGGGGGAGGATATAATCTCAGAGGTGAACAAAACAGGGTGGTCCTCTTGGTCCTGGGTGTATTTTGGTCTGTTTGATATAAGACACTAAATCCCAAAATTGTAAAGAAATATTGTGTATATATATATATGAAATACTGTGAAAGGAAGCCAAAAATGAAGAATATATCTGTAAAATGTAAATGTAAAAATGAAAATTGAAACAAGACTTAAAAACAAAGAGTTGATAAAATGAGAAATTAGTTGAAAAGGTAAAAAAAAGGAAAAAGAAAAAGAAAATTTTAAACTGAGAGACTAAAGCGCCATGAGAAAAGTCCTCGAATTCTGTATACTATTTTCCCTAGTGCAGTTTTTCAGTTCTGAGTGATCCATAAACTTGGTATTCAACTGATGTTCCTGCTGGTCTTCTAGAGGAGGGGCCTGTTGCACTGATTCTCAAGTGTCTTTGCCTGGGTGGAGTTGCACCACGCCTTGCCAGTGGGTCAGGCTCAGCGTAAGCTGATTCAGGTTGCTCTATGTGGCTTTTGTTCCCTGAAGGCTTTTCATGCGGCTTTAGAGGATGAAAAATAAGTTAAAATGGCAGCCCCCCAGACCTGAAAGATCGGGGCCCTCACTCTTCAGCAAACCCTTCAGGGAAAAGCAGTCAATCCCCTTTGATGCACCAAACTCCACAGACTCCTGCACTGCACACCAGCACCAATTCTCCCAGGGCGGGGAAGGTTGGGGGTCTCACCACAGCTTCCCAGCTCACTGGGTCCCTGCCTGGGGAGTGGTTGCCTGATTGTGCATGAACCCGTGCTGTTCCTCCCTGGGGAAGGTACAGGGTCTCCCAGCAGATGTGGCTTGCTGGGTCCCCACTTGGAGAGCAGTTGTGCAATCATGCAGTGGGCTCTCTTCCTGGTTTATGGCAACACCTAGCTGAGAGGCCATTCTGGGGCTCCCTAATTGTAGCTGGCTTCCCCTGCTCAAAAGCTTGGGAACTCTGCTGCACTCAGGCACCCCCATTATTTCTGTGACCCTGGGGATCCTGAGACCACACAGTCCCACCAAGAATTCTGCCCTGCTTGGCCACTTGAGGGATGTCCACCACAAGAGCAGACTTCTAAAAGTTCTGATTTTGCACTCCGCTGCTGTATCATTTTCCAGTAGCTGGCTTATGGATGTTCCCTCCCCTCACGGTTTATCTTCCCATATATCCCCTCAGATTCACATCTCTGCACCTCCTACCTTGCAAAACGTGGTTGCTTTTCTATTTGTAGAATTGCAGCAATTCTTTTCTTAGATCTCAGGTTGAATTCACAGGTGTTCAGAATGATTTGATAGATAACTAGCTGAATTCAAGGGATCAGATGAAATGCTGGTCACCTATTCTTCTGCCATCTTCTCTCTCCCCCCAGGAAATGTCCAATTTAATACAATTTAAACTTTAATCTCAGATCCTCCCCTCCATTTCTGCATAGGCTTTTCTCTTCCCACATAAATTATGCAAAGGCAGGATAAGAGGTTGAGAGTAGGGAGAGTGAAACATCCCCTGTTAACTGGTCCTGCTACCAAACACCGCCTGCTATTGTTGGCTCTCTTGTAGGTGACATGTGACCTGTTGGGATCTTCCAACAGCATGGTGACACAGATTTTGTGTTGACTTATTGTCCTGTGTCCTTAGACAACCCTCCTTAGCAGAGCACTGGCACAACAGCTTAAGCCTGGCTGCCACCCCCTGTGTCCAATTACCCCACCAAACAGTAAGCATGCAGTCTGGCCTCAGGCTGCTGGTTTTCTCTAAACTGCCCATTCTTTTCCTCTTAACACAATAGGAACAGAGAACAGATACAACATGATAGCCTAAAGAAAAATTGAAATGCTCATCTCTCTTTCTTACAGACACCTCTAACCACAGTGAGTGGTCCCTTTGGAGCCTCTTCACTTGGCTATATGCAAAGAGCATCCTCCTCCTTTTACCCATGGGGAGGAGAAGAAAATGCCACAGACCTTTCTCCCAAGATGATGACCTGCTATGTGAAAATTTTTCCCTTTTCCTAGTCTTCTCTTTACATAGGTTAGAATGTAGGTGGGAGACAGGGGCAGTGAAGATAGAAGATGGTAGGGCCAGTCCTGCCACTGCATAGGTAAGTCCCATAGGGCTCTAGCAGTACATGTTGTCTGTGGAAGGGGAGGCACTTTGGTTCCTATCCCCGCTTTGGGAATCTAGCCACAATCCTTATAAAACAATGTGTGTGCCTTCAAAACCCTGTTGGAGCTTGATTCAGAGTCAATCAGCAACATTTTCAGTAGAAATGGGCCTATGCTTATATCCCAAATGGGGTAATTAGGACCCAGAGAGGAACCCAGGGAAAAGTATGCTCAAACTGTAAGTGAAGACAGATTTCTAGGCTCCCTCATTTCACCTTCCTTATAAATTTATAAATCCTCATAGATTTCACAAGATATAGATGGTCTTGGTGATGGGGAAGACTTGAACTAGGAAGGGATTGATTAACAAAAAAAGTTTCAGATGTGCTTGTGTGTGAGGTCCTTGGTTGGTTGATTAGTTTGTCACTGACCCATCTTGGTCAAGATGCACTTCCTGGAATTAAATCTATAATGCTTGATTTTTACTTATAATTCAATATTCCTTTTCATACAGACAACATGGTGGCTGAAAGGAGCATAAAAAATCTGCAATGCTGCAATGCATTTTCCTATTATACCATGTGGCCTAACCAGATGACGAGCTTTTCCAAAGTTTCAATTAGCCAAAGTAGGTTGAGCCCACAGGACTGCAGAGTGTCTGGACTGCCAGGGATGAGCACTCTACTGCCATATTTCACACCTGAGTTGCCCTCACCCTGGAATCGAGAAGACACTCTTGTCAGTCCAGGACACCTGCCTCTCTGCATCTAATCATCAAGAAGGTGGGCTCTGAAGTGGGGATTATGACTCCTCTTCTCCAGAAAGAAGAGATGGAAGGCAATTGGCATAAAAACAGCAATGTAGGAAGCCAAGGCAGGACTTCGGAAAGTGACCCATAAATCCATTGCATTCTATAAGAACAACTGCATCTAGTGTCTCTGGGATGTTTTAATCCTTTAGTTCTTGACCAATTTATGTGATTTGCATCACACCCTGATTCTTACCCGGCAAACACCCAAGATCACCTGAGTTTGGACTGAAAATAGTCTGTACTTTCATCATCATGGATGATGAAAAAAGACAGTGTCGACTCCTGGAACTATTTGAGCTCTAGATTAGGTTTGCCTCTCACCCCCGCAAAAGAGCTGAATTTCCTCTTTGGGAATGAATATACATCACTGTTGTGTTTGATTCTTGTCCTATTGGCTGGTTACCAACCTCTCTGAAGACAGAGGCTGTGTCTGTCTCTTTCACTGCTAGATCTCTGATGCTGAGTGTGGTGTCTGGCCTATAGCTGATGCCCAACAAATGGTTTTTCAATAAAAAAGCATGGGGATAAATTAATGAGAAAGAGTTCCAGAACATAAAGCAAGTGATGGCTCAGGCTAGATCTCAGTCTTGTGTAATGTAAGACAGGGACACAGATAAGAATTGAGCTGGCAAAAGGCCCAGGGTTCCCCAATGGCACCCTTCCCCTCAGGCTGAGCCCCTCCATTTGCTATATTCTCATGCCCAGCTCCACTGGCAAAGTCGGAATGGCAGTGCAAATAGAGCTATGTTTCTTTCCACTCCCTCTTTTCCTGAGCCACACCACGTAATCCAGCATTCCACAAGTACCGATTTTCATCCTTTGTAATGGTTTCTTTTCATTACAGTGTCTCCATGGCAGGGTGGAATGAGTGAGTGGGAGCTCTTGATAACATAAGGGCAATGTCATTTCCAGCCTAGCTCTGAGGGTAAATCAGAACATAACACCTTGAGGACCCCATTCTGCAGGCCCAGTAGTATGTTCCTAAAAACATGCATGCTTGCCCCAGCCTTTCACCAGCTCCCCATCTGAATTCCTATTCCCTGTTAACAATTCCTCAAAATCCCTGAATAAACTCATGGTATCATAATTATTCAAAGTGGAGCAACAGGCAAATGGGAAGAAGGAACTAACATCCCCTTACATTGTATTTTGTGCCTAAGAAGTATCTGATTCTTTTTTTTTAGATTTTATTTATTTATTTGAGAGAGAGAGAATGAGAGAGAGCACATGAGAGGGGGGAGGGTCAGAGGGAGAAGCAGGCTCCCCGCCGAGCAGGGACTCGATCCAGGGACTCCAGGATCATGACCTGAGCTGAAGGCAGTCGCTTAACCAACTGAGCCACCCAGACGCCCCGAAGTATCCGATTCTATAGTTTTCCATTTACTCTGACCAAAACAATGTTATGTTTAAAATTACAGTATAATTTAAGTTCATGATTATTAGAAACTTAATACCATCTTAATTGTGATGATTTTCTTGGAAACATATAGTATAATAAAAAATTCTTTTCAATTCATGAAGTGGTTTTTCTTTGGAAGCTATAACATATTTTATTATATTACTACAAAGGAATTCAATGATGAATTTATGGCAAATATTAATTTAATTTAAACCAAATGGAAAATAAAATTCAGCTCACATGAATTCACCATATACAAACCTCAGGGATTACCAAAGTTATTCATTAAGTGAAATGCATACAACCCTATCAACATCATTATCAACAAATCTAATAAAATCTTCATCAATTATCAGTATAATATATAGAATTAGATTCAACTCTACACATCCCACAGACAACCATAAAAAGATGTTCTTTGTTTTCCATTAATTGTGATTTCTATTAGCCCCACAGATGAAGGTCACATTTTCACATCATCCTACTCCTCCATCAACATCTATCCTGACACTCTCCTCTCCCACTCACCCACCCCCACACTGTATTCCAGATTCCACGGGTTCTCTTAAGGGCTACAAATTTCAAGCCATGGTCACAGCTTCATTCTTCTGTTTCCAAGATCAATAAGCTTAGCTTAATCAACACCCTTAAAACTCCATGAGGGAATCTACAGAGAAGTGGAGGATTGACCCTCAAAGTGGCCTTTGGCCTAATGTCTTTGCACACAACTGTGCTACATCAGTTAGTACATGGACACTATGTAGTTGTTCAGTTGTCCATCTGTCTTTCTGAGAGACTCTGAGCTAGCCAAGAGCAGTTCTCTTGTCTCCATATTACCGATGCCAACAAGGATATATCCTGAGTGCAAATGTACAAATAAAAGTGGAATGGCAGCTAGTGGGATTGTGCCATGGGTAACTGGACTGTCATTGATATTGCCTGCTTCCTTTTTGTCATTCCTCAAAATATGTCCCTAGAAAAATGAGGAAAGCCTGGTCCTGGGAATATGTGGTACTGTCACCTTGGGTTGAGAAGAAGGACACATACTTGTGCTGCATGTCATAATGCTCAGTATACAGGGGCTCAGGTCCTGGGCTCCTCTGTCCACAATTGCCTGAGGAAGAGCCTTCCGCTTCTACAGAATCAAATAAGTGTCCAGCTTTGGGACAGGCTGAGCTGATAGGGTTGAGCAGATGTGTCTGTGCCTTAGCAAGGAGAGGGAAGCAAGAAGGCAGGATGGAGGTGGCCGAAAGAGACCCAGGGTGGGCAGCAGGGGATATGAAAAACAAGACTGTGAAGAAGAGTCCACAAGCCATGCCAGGGGCTCTGTGATTCAGTGGATCTCAGGATCTCTCTTTTCCTTGTCTTGACAGACATGCCCTCCCTGCCTGCTCACCCAGCTGTGATTTCCATCCTCACACCAGTGCAGAGAGACAAGGGGCAGTGTTGCTGTGTGCACCGAATGCCCACATGGCGGTGCTGTTCACGGGCATCTGCGGGGCCTGCCTGCTGTGGGGAGCATGCAGTGGTCGAGGCTGGCTTTCCCATGCGGCGAGAGTGGTTGGCAGGAAAGACAGCATATTGGCCCACGTAACTCCAGACAGCTTCCATTTCCCTTCTGCTCTTGGTTTGGGGAGCAACTGAGCTGAGGAGAAAGGATGTAGAGCTAAATGAGGAAACACTGGCCTGAAGCTTCTGAAATGACATGCATTTTGTTTTAGTTTTTTTTTTTCCCAGACTCCTTGCCTTCCCACACAATGTCCTACCAGCAGAGCCAGCAACAGTGCCAGCCCCCTCCCAAGTGCCTGTCACCCAAGTGCCCCCTGAGCCCAGCACAAAGCTCACCTCCAGCACCCTGTGGGCTGCACTCCAGGCTCTGGGGGAGGCTGCTGCTTGAGCCACTGCAATGGCTGCATGTCCCATGGATGCCCCACTCCTGCCACAGTGGTGGTGGCCACAGCCCGGGGGCTCCAACTGAGGCCCGGGGTCCGGAGACGGTTGCTGACCCAGGTCATGAGATTAAATAAAAACGTTTGAAAAAAGAAAGCTCCAAAATGACTGTAAGCAGCCTCGGGTGGTGCATCTTGTTCCTGTCACCTCTCTCTCTCTCACTGAGCTACTCCTTGAAGATTTCCAGTGTTCTCCCACAAGGGATATCCTGCCGGTCTCCAGGAGCTCAAGGCTCCCTTTCTCCTTCTTTATGTCCCTGTGAAAAAATAAAGCTTTTCTTTCACATTGCAACTTTCATCTAGTGTCTGTGTCTTTGCCCCAGCAGGCCATGCAACACTAGGTGCAGAAGCCTGTCTCAGGAACAGTAACATAGTGGCTTATACCCACTACGAAACCCAACTCACAAGAGCCTTTGGGAGTTTGTACATTAGGCTCGAGGTGGGTTAGGCAGAGGTATTGGTAAGGACAGATGAATGAAAGCCTGGAGTTTATCTGTGTGACATGATGTGAGATCTGATGTGATGTTGGGAGGCCCAGGGTCTGTTCATGGAGTTCCTGCAAGAACATAGTTCTGGGTTCCCTGACTGAATGACCAAGTGACAGGGACAGGGAATCAGAAGTGGGTAAAGAACAAGGCCAAAGTGGATGGAGGAGAGGAGCAGTAAACCAGCTATCAAATGAAGACGAAGAGAGGAAAGGTTGTAGTGTATAAAAAGTGAAGAGTTTGAAATAGGGACATAGAAGGAAGCTCAACTAAGGGGTTCTAAGTGTGTGGGCCTGGCAGATGCAGGATAGAGAGCTTGGGTCTATGGGGAGGAGTTTGACGAAGAAGAGGAGGGAGTGGGGGCAGAAAAGATGCCCCATGACTGCAGAGTCCTGCTCACATCAGGGTCAAAACACATGAAGACTTTCCCTGATGATTCCTGAATTTTTACCTGACTCAGTTTCAAGAGATTCCCTTTGAGTGGAGGAAAACTTACTTTCTCCCCCTCTTCTGGTCCTGTGGTCCCCATCACATGAAGCACAGGGCTGTTCTCTGGGCAGCAAAGGAGGAGGGAAAAACCCTGGACTGTCTGGGAAGGAGAAGGCGGGTAGTAGAGTGATACAAATGCAATCCACAATCAGATGGTGTTCAAGTGGAGAATATAACTCCACAAGGGGAGAGACAGTGGCATAAATTGGAAGTAACACAGACCTCTGGAAAGCAAAGGAATGAGCTTCATGGGCTGGTTCAGACCCTTGAGAGTGCCATCTTGAAAGCTCAGCCCTAAATATAGCACAGAGGAAAAGAGGAAGAGAAGCACCAGACTGGGACAGGTATTTGCTCCTCTGGTTCCTCCAACCCTGATGCTCTGTGGTCCTCATGACCCACACAACAGGTGCCCCCAGAGCTGTAGCATCAGCTGTGGCCTCCAGAATGTTCTGATGTGCTGTCAGTGGCATTTGTGGGTCCCATAGTGGCTCAGGTAGCAGCTTTCTCCAGAACTGGAACCACAACAGAAAGAAACATAGAGGCAAACTTCTAAAGGATACTTGAAGTTTAAGCAGCTGGGAGGGGCTGACACTGCTGTTGGTTCATCCTGCCAGGACATCTCCGTCCAATGATACTAGAGGAAATAAAGAGTAAAGTAAACCATTGCATCACATTGATATATAAACATAACTGTACATATAACTATAAATCCAGCCCTCTTACACATTTACCACTATTGCAGATCCTTACCTTATAACCTTCAGCCCACAATTTAGGTCATCTAAAGGCAGCAGGGAATACAAAGGGTCTCAGGCAGAGATGACCTGACTCAAGGTGATTACTGATCATCCCCCAAATTTTCTTTCTTCCTCCTTTGATTTAGTTATATTGAGGAGTGGAGAGTGGTGACAGTGATAGGTTATAATCTTAGTAACAGATCTTCAAACTCTCCAGCCTGGGTCTTCAACATTTCCTCATTAGATGCCCAGATTTTTTTTTTTTCTGTTAGAAGGAAGAAAGGAAGTCCCTATATGGCCCAAATATCTGGCCCTTACCTTCAGGACTTTCGGAAGCTAGTTCATTCATTCATTCATTCATTCCTCCTTCCTTCCTTCATTCAAACATGCAGTGAGTGAACATTTCAGAAATGTATAAGACACAGTTCCCATCCTTAACAATCTTGCAGTGTAGGGCATCTGGGTGGCTCAGATGGTTCAGCGTCTGCTCGGCTCAGGTCATAATCCTAGGGTCCTGGGATTGAGTCCCGCTTCGGGCTCCCTGCTCCGGGGGAGCCTGCTTCTCCCTCTGCCTCTCTCTCTGTCTCTGTCTCTTATGAGTAAATAAATAAAATCTTAAAAAAAAAAGAATCTTGCAGTGTAGCAGGCATCGTATAGACAAGTAATGAAGTTATTATGAGCTAAAATGATACCTGCTATAATGTAAGTGTGTGAGAAGTCCAGGGGACTTATGTCATAGTGTATGGCTATCAATTCCCCGTTGCCCTGATGGGAGTGAGGTGTCCAGATGTTGTCATTGGTTTCACTTGTGGGTGGTGAGTGAGGTCTTCATCCTTCAAAATGGCTTTTGAGTATAGGGTAGAAGCTGAGATGTCTTGCAATGGCCCAGCTAAGGTGATTAAAAAGAGCACAGCAGTCCCAAGAGTCAGGAGTACCTGGGCCAGAAGTTTCTTGGAAGAAGGAAGAAATAAAGCTGCCATCTGAGGGAAGATGAATCTGAAAGGGAAACAAACTAAGATAATGGGAGGAGGACAGTGTGCTAGCTAAGAACATGGACATTGGAGTCAGATATCCCCACACCCCTTCTCTTTTAAATAGCAAGATAAAGCTGGAAATAAAGCAAGAAAAAAAACAAAGCTAAAAATTTAGTAGGCAAAATGAACCAGAGATATTAGAATTAAAATCAGAGCCAGAGATTAGCAGTCTACACCTGCTGAGGGGACAAGACTTGCAAATCTAAGGATGTTGTTTGACTGTGTTATTGATCAAAGAGATATAGAAGTGGGTCACAGATAAGGATGCTCATGTCATGTTGGCCAGAAAGCTTTGGGGGAAAAGGGAAATGAGATCTGAATGCATTTGATGGAAATAATAACAATGTGACTGGTAATAGAGGTGACTGATTTCATTTCACCAGTGTTTCTGGTAGATATGTATTAGTTGTGTAATATTTTTCCACTGTTATTTTATTTTAATCTCCTAGAATGGAATAATAATTTAATATAATATAGGTAAAAAACCTTTGGTATCTTTGACAAGACATTACTGTTGCAGGAAGGATTCTGGACATTCTAGTTACAGCAAGGCCACAAGAGCAGTCATCCTCCTCAAAGCTTGAGTATGTTATAACTATGGCCAAAATCTGAGCTCTTCAAAAACACTGTGGGAACACAAATTTACACTGGGACTTCAGTAGTAAGTAGTGTGAACTAGAGAGAGGATGAGGATAGTGTTCAGTATCTTCAAACTTTTCCCAAAATTCTTTGACACATCTCTCATTGAGAGATGGGGACTATGTTCTCCCTTTTTGAATCTAGGCAGGCTTATGACGGCTTTAACCCATTGAATATAGTAGAAATGGTGCCATGTGACTTCTGCATGACCAAAGGTCATGCAGATCCCACCTAATACTCTTGGGAGGTTTTCTCTAAGGGACACTAGGTGTCCCTACCATGTCAGAGAGGCCAGGTGTAGGTGCCAGCCGTAGAGCCCTCAGCTGACAGCCAGCATCAGTGGCTAGCCATCTGAGTGAGCCTTCTTGGGTGTCCAGCCCAATCAAATCTTCAGGTGAGCACAGTTCCAGTGGACATCTGGCTACAAACACATGAAAGACTCAAAGAAGAATTGCCCAGCTGACCCATTCCTGAATTCCTGACCCAGCAGACTTGGTGTCGAAGAGCCCCCACTTTCTAGATGGCTGGGTTTTTTTGCAGCAACTTCACATAGATGAAGATATGAGGATTTTTTCTGGGGTCTGTTTTATAAGGGCACTAATCCCACATGACTTAATCATCTCCCAAATGCCCCACCACCTGATACCATCACCTTGGGGGTTAGGACTTCAATATATCAGTTTGGGGGAGACATAAATATTCAGACCATAGCACAATTGGATGCAGGCTAAGCAAATATAAGTCCCTGCCTGGAAAGTGCCCACTCAGATGTCTGCTCCAAGTGAGTAGGAACTTTGTTTTGTTCCCATTGTATCCCCACTGCCTCAAATGGCAGGTGGCACATAAGATATGCTCAACAAGTATTTGTGTTGTGAATGACTGAAAAATGAATTGATGGATCTCAGGATGGCTTGATGCAGCCCTAACCAAATCTAGAGAATGTATTTTTCCTCCAGCTACTGGACCTCACCTGCTGGAAACAATGTTTAGTGTCAGAACCATGCCTGATTACTCCTGACTTCTTGTGACTGCCCTGGTGTTTCATATCTGAACTACATTCATTGACCCTGATTCTTTCATTATTCAACCAGATTAGGTATACCAATAGCCAGAATCCTTAGAAGCTTCTGAACCCCAAACCTTGTTGTTTAGCTCTTCATATTAAATGACAATAAAAACTAACATTTAAGTAGTGTTCTGCATCCTTTACATATATTAACATAAACCAGTCAACACACCAAGTGCAATATTATTATCCCCATTTTTTGGTTGAGGAGACTGAGACACAGAGAGGTTAAGTCATTTGCTGAGCTCTTAAGTTACAGGGCTGGGATTCGAACCTAAGCACTCTGGATTCTTACCACACCACTCCCCAGTTGTTGATGTGCAGCCAGAATTTGATGGATGAATCTGTTGCCAGCCACCTGAAATATATATGGTTCCTGTGGAATTGAGGCCAAGCAGCACAGACTTATCAATATTTGTTGCTTTGATTGCACATAGTTGAACGTGGGGCTTACATGTTTTCAACAGAGGACAGCAAATGCTTTGCACAGAATTTGCCCATGTTTTTTCCTTTTTTCTGTTATGTATTTTAACTTTGATGTTTAAAGAACGTTTCAAATATCCAAGGGCAAGTAGCCAACCATGTTCATTTCAAAGCCTGGCTTAAATATAAGCCCCACATCTGTAGCCACCACCTCAGGGAATTCTGTCTAAGCAAGGTGAGTGATTGCAGTGACAGAATAGATTTGGGTTCATTTTGACACTTTTTATTCCAGTTTCTTAAAAAACTATGTGTCTAAGAATATTGGAGCAAAACTAATTTTCTAATTCTTACTTTTTAAAAAATGAAATGACAAAAATTTGTTTTATCCAGTTGAATTCCCAAAGTATCAGATGGGTTTTGTCCTCTGTCTGGAACTACCATGCTCAAACTCTGATTTCTCTCAAAATTTTCAACTTTGCCTGTAGCCACAGTTACATGTCTTTTCATGTTTTTGAAGTCATTTCAAGAGCCATCATGGCTTGGGTGTAACAGACCTCTATTGTTCTGTATCAATATTTCAAAAATATAGTGATCCAAGTGAAACAGCATGCTTGGCTCTCATCGAGAATGACCATTTCAGTGTCCACAACAGCTAAACTGTGGAAAGAGCCAAGATGTTCATCGACAGACGAATGGATAAAGAAGATGTGGTATATATACACAATGGAATATTATGCACCCATCAAAAAGAATGAAATCTTGCCATTTGCAATGACGTGGATGGAACTGGAGGGTGTTATGCTGAGTGAAATAAGTCAATCAGAGAAAGACATGTATCATATGACCTCACTGATATGAGGAATTCTTAATCTCAGGAAACAAACTGAGGGTTGCTGGAGTGGTGGGGGGTGGGAGGGATGGGGTGGCTGGGTGATAGGTATTGGAGAGGGTATGTGCTATTGTGAGCACTGTGAATTGTGCAAGACTGTTGAATCACAGACCTGTACCTCTGAAACAAATAATACATTATATGTTAAAAAAAAGAAGAAGAAGATAGCAGGAGGGGAAGAATGAAGGGGGGGAAATCGGAGGGGGAGACGAACCATGAGAGCCCATGGACTCTGAAAAACAAACTGAGGGTTCTAGAGGGGAGGGGATGGGAGGATGGGTTAGCATGGTGATGGGTATTAAAGAGGGCACATTCTGCATAGAGCACTGGGTGTTATATGCAAACAATGAATCATGGAACACTACATCAACAACTAATGATGTAATGTGTGGTGATTAACATAACATAATTTAAAAAAAAAAGAATGACCATTTCAGTTTGGCATATAGATAAATGTTATCCTATTCCAAAGTTGGGGTAGGAGCTCTCCCACTTGGGACCCCATGTAACTTATGGCTATGTCTCTTTGATGTTGTTGACATTGAAAAGTAGCATTCAACAGCCAAAAAATAAGGAAAATCCGTTCCAGTCTACCTGAGATCTCTTGAAAGAAATTTACAGGTGTCCATTCTGTAACCCTCTGGGACATTTCCCATGTTATCTTTTTTCTGTTTTCTCAGAGCTTAGAGCCCCTCACCTGCTGAACGCCCCAGGCATTCTCTCAGGGAAAACCTTCAACTCCAGGTTTTGGAATTTATTAACTTTGCAGCTCACCTCTCTCTCTCAAACTCATCGTTCGGAGGTTAACTTGATCTTCTTCCCTCAGACCTTCCTTTCTGCCTCCTCTTTGGTCTCATTTTTCTTAATTTCTGGTCCTCTATAATACCCTCAACAGAGATGGGGATTCCAGTATCAGATGGTCCCTCTCCACCACATCACACAAGAGTTTTAGGAACCCTGGAGTGGCTCAGCCGGTTAAGTGTCTGCCTTCGCCTCAGGTCATGATCCTGGGGTCCTGGGATTAAGCCCCACATCAGGCTCCCTGCTCAGTGGGGAGCCTGCTTCTCCCTCTGCCTGCCACTCCCCCTGCTTGTGCTCCCTCTCTCTGATAGATAAATAAATAAATAAATAAATAAATAAATAAATAAATAAATAAATCTTTTAAAAAAAAGAAGAGTCAGGTTTTTACCTAGCAACCCCTCTCCACACCCCCACCCTGAAGTTTCTAGGGCCACTCTGTGTGAGACCTTAACTTCCTAGTCCCACACTAGGATTAGTCCTGGTGCTGGCATGCTGACATACTCAGAACATCCCACAGGAATTCAGGCAGGGAACTCACTGAGTACCCTTGAGCAGGGCAGTCAAAGGAGAAGCAGTTGGTGTGACAAGAAGCTTTATTTTTCTAGCTGGTCAGACACAGGTAGTGATACTGTGAGGCACAAAGAAGGGGAGACCGTGGGCTCCTGGAAAAGACATACAAACAGAGCCTTCTGCAGAGAGCTCACCCTCCTTCCCACATCCACGAACATTTAATCTGCTCAGCCAGGAAAGGGAGATAGGGGGATATAGGGAAGACTGCATTACACGGGGCTTTTCCAGGCATTTTAGATTTCCATTTCCTCTCAAATCACTTGTCTCAGCATCAGGATCCCGGGTCAGCAACAGTCCCTGGAGCCATGGCCACACCCAGAGCCCCCAGACTGCCGCCCACTGCCACTGTCACAGGTGTCAGAGCTGTGGAGCCAGCATCTGTGGGATCTGTGGTGCCTGTGGTGGCTCAGGCAGCAGCTGTCCCCGGAGCCAGGAGCACAGCCAGCAGGGGCTGGCGGGGAGCACTGTGCTGGACTCTTTGGGGGGCACTTGGGCGATGAGGGGCACTTGGGAGGGGGCTGGCACTGCTGCTGGCTCTGCTGGCAGGACATCTCTGCAGGAGTTTGACCTTCAACAAATAGAAGAAACTTTATGAGCACAGAAGCTTCAGGCAAAGTCCCCTCCCTGTGGATTTTGTCAAACATTTGTCTCCATGACCAAGCTGCTTTCTAGGCCAAGCTCTGTGGGACAGAAATGGGGACAGGGAGGAGACACATGCACTTGGATGCCAGATGGATCTGTGTGCACCTCTGACAACATACTCAGAACAAGAATAGAAGGAATCCTGAAGACCTGTGGCTTTGGGGGTTCACAGCCCCCTGACAGGTGCCTCAGTGACTCTTTCCTCACCGTCATGCCCCTTCACCATTGCTGCCCACTGTCTGGGCCCCTTTCTGTTGGTTCTGTTCAGATCTGGGCTTTTCTTCCCAACACTCTCAGCTGAGGGGATACTCACGGGATGCTGAGGAGGCAGGACAAGGCTGTTCCTGAGGATGCTGTGGATGAGGAGTCCAGGGCAGGAGCCCTTTTATCCTGTGCAGGGGCAGGAGGAGGGAGGGTTGTGATGCAGGGCCAGAGTATGCTGCTGCTTTCACAACCAGGGGAGGTGACAACTTGGCACACTCCCAAGACTAGGCTTTCAGCCTTTTTCCCAGGCACTTGCATATGTCTAATGGATGAGTTTCAACCAGGAAACATGACTGTCCACATATAACCCCTTGAGGCCTACTGGGAACCTAACACCCTTCCTTCCTGCTTGCCTTCTTTCTTTCCTCCCTCCCTTCCTTCCTTGCTTCCTTCCTCTGCTCAAATGCCTTAGTATAGATTCTCTCTCATATACCCTCCTGGGAACAGGTGTGGATAGGAAAGAATTATCTTCTTGTATTCAGAAGTCTACTAAGATGGACACACAGGCAAATGAATAAATCATAACACAAATTCCAAGTGATAAATGTAATTTAATCTACATAGTATCTCCATGCTACCTCTGTGACCATGACCTTCAGATGTAATCCACTACTACCTCCTGAGCTCCTGGCAGTTAGATATGGGCAAGATAGGGGACTGGTGCTAGAGCCCTATCTGCAGGGAGTGAGCCCCTAAGATGACCTCATGGCACCCAAGGGTGCCCAATTTCACGAATAAAGGGAGCAGAGCAAAGTTAGGTGTTGATGGACAAATAAATAAAATGCTCAGAGCTGAAAATGTGTACTTTTTTTTTTAGTGAAGTCATCTAAACTCAAAACTATTTACACATTTGAATCTATTATAATATCATGCTACAGTCAAGGAAAAGTGATTAGGACTACGTAAACTTGTAATCATATATGATTTTAATAATTTTTGCTATTAAAAGATATTGTATCATGGATTTATATTTTTTACAGAGAAAAATGTTCATGGTCTATTGTTAACTTGTAAAAAGCACTACACACAGTTAATTAAATGATATTTTGAATGTATTTTTTATAGGGAATGCATCTTATTCTCTTATAATGGAAAGACTATAAAACCTATAAGACCATCTACTTGCCTTTAGATGATTTTGTTTTTCTCATTGCACTGTAAAACTTGCCCTCACTGAAGCATAAGGATCCCACGAGTTGTTTCAAACCCCCATGGAGGAAGCACTGGTAGTGGGTGGGCATTCGGGGTGTTAACTCAGGAATGGAGGTACTGAGACTGCTGGGGAGGGAACTGTACCCTCCTGACATTCTCTTGTCTCCAGAAGAGGCTCTGGACACCCCTGAGGCCATGCTTTCAGCCCCAGTGTCAATTCAGTTTGGTGGCCACTTCCCTCACACCATGGGAACCCCACAATTAGATACTGGATTGGAAAGAGCAAAACATGAGGGATGAAAAGAGGCACTATTTTTCATGTGGACAGCATGGTGAGGTTGTAGAGCAAGAGAATAGCATGAAACTCATTTCCATTTTCATCAGCTTTGCTGGGCGGGGCAAGCCTTAGATAATACTACAAAAATAAGGCTACTTTCTGTCCTGGTGCACCTGGGAAGTCCTAGCTTACAACTGGTGTCCCAGTGTAACCACCCAGTGGTGTCCTGGTTTGGGTAATAATATAGAGATCAGCCTAATGGAAGTGGTGCTAACATCACACTTGGAGCCCCTCTGAATGTCCAACCTGACATTGGAGTGTGACTGGGAAAGGGGCATCACCCATTGTCTTTTTCCCCACAGACCTGATTCTCCTACTGCTAGGCCTTCCCCCTGAATTTCTTCACATTCAGTCATGAGTTCCCCAGTTCCTACATTTAATACACTTTGAAGGAGCATCAGCTATGGATCAGGCACCTTGCACAGTACCGGGGATACAGACAGAGGAGAGAGAACAGACCGCCCTCACAAGGCCAACAGTCTAGCAGAGAGGAGGAAGACAGATGGTGAATTACAGCTGTGGTGTCCATTAAAGAGAAATTGCAGGTGTTGTGGGTGTGTAAGAGGAAGAAGGCCTAATCTAGTCTGGGGGTTCAGATCTCTGCAAAAATGGATGTTTTCTTTTGACCTCTGGTTCAACAGAAGCAAGTACAAAGGCTCTTTTGGTCTACATGGTTTTAATCTTGAGTCATTAGGCAACAACAGCTGAAGAGTCACATCTGTCTCAGGGGGTTGGGGAAATTCCAAAGTTTCTCAGTGCCTCTGAGCAGGGAGATTTCTACCTCTCCTTGGAAATGCAAGGATCTCTGTGTGGCTTCCTCCAGGTCCATCCCTGGTTTTTCTTGTCTTAGAGAAGGAGTTGTTTTAGTCCTGGAGTTGTTTCTTACTGACTTGAGATCCATGTCAATGAGGAGCTCCCTCTTCACAGGCCCTCACATGTCTCCCAGAGCAGCTGTTCCACTGGCCTACAGACCAAACACATGTCCTTGATAGCAGAAGCACGGCTGTGAGGCCATGGCTGGGTGGCTCCTCCCTGGCCAGAAGGTCAGGTCCCTGAGGGTCAGTGCTGTTAACAGCCCAGCCTCAGGAGCCTGACACTCTATAGCGTTGAGCTATCAGAGGGAACCCTGCTTATTTCTGATATATCTTCTCTTGACTGCACTCAGAGGAGGTAAACCTCAGTTCATCAAGAATAAGAAATGAAGGAAACACAAAACTCTTCTCCTTCACCTCAGGGACAGGACCATGAAAGAACAGGACTGTGTGAAGCCCTCTAGGACAAGTATCTCAGCATCTCTCAGAAAAATGATGAGAGGGAGTGTGAAAATACCACCCAGCCTTCTAATCTGAGGATATTTGATCCTGGATTCTCATCCATATACCAATTTAGATGGTGTCTAGCATTTATGAGATGTAAGTATCTCATAACATCACATCCACTGAAAACAGTCCATATGGATTCAGCCTTTAACAAGATGCCAGTTTATGATTTTTCTTGGTATGAGAATTTCAATGCAAGCCCCAACCCTGAAACCACAGCACCTAAATACACTCAACTCCTAAAGAGCTCCCAGAAGAGTCCCAGATGTCCTCCACATATATTAAGACATTATAGAAGAGGCCCTGCTATTAGTATCACATCATCATGTGAAAGTAGAAAGCTAGGAATTTCATGAAAAATATTAGAATAGAGGATGCTTTTCTTAGGGGAATAGTGAGGAGGGGAGTCTCATTAACTCCTCTAAGCAGGGTGAACATTGAGGATGTGGGTGGGGTCAGGATAGGAGAAGCCAGGTGCACTGTGTGGTGATGAGAGCTGGGTGGTGACATAGGTGCTTTGTAACTATGTGACACATCCCTCTGGAGATGCCAAGAAATTATGTGAAGCCACTTTGTAACTATTTAGATAGCTGGTCATTTCCAGCTAATGTGATTTGGGCAAATAAATTTACCCTGATGTCATCTTGTACTCACAGGCTGAAAAAAATCTGCTTATATTTAGGTTACACATTACATGAGACACTCATAACTTGTAAGATTATGCCTCTTTTGTAAATGTAAAAAAAATTAGACAGGCCAGCAATTCTAAGGAGAGTCTTGGAATAGCTGAGACACTATTACATTCACATGAGACTAAAGGGAAAATAAAAACATATAATTCTCCAGAGAAGAAATGTTTAATACAGGGTTATATATGTTTTTTGTTATATCAAGAATTACAAATCATCCTGATGAAGGATATTTCAGAAAATCACACACTTTATCTTATGCTTTTAGTATGTGCAAGGTTGCAGGCTTCAGAGTATGGGAACAGAACTGAAGGAGATTTTTACTCTTATCTTTAGTTTGAAATGTTTCTTTTAGGTTATTTGCTAATGAAGCAGACATACAATGTGTGCTCAGGGCATAGAGCCCATGCTTTTAAGTTTGGTGAGGCCATTCTGACCTTGGTAAAAGTATAGCTTCCCTGGGAGCCCAGGATCAGGATCCACAAATATTGAAAGTTGAAAATTTCCTTCATCAGTACAAAGGCAACTGAATGGAATGATAGTCATTTCAACAAATGATGCTGAAACAGTTGGACATCTGTATTTAAAAAATAAATTATACCTCATATTATATGTAAAAATTATTATATACAAAAATTAACTCAACATCAATAACAGATCAAAAGGTAAAACAAACACTATAAAACTTCTAGAGTGAAGCATAAGAGAAAATCTTTGTGACTTGAGTTACACAAAAGATTTTTAGAAATAACAAAAATGAGGTGATTCAAAAAGAAAACTTTCATAAACTGGACTTCATCAAAACTAAAATTCCTGCTTTTCATTCTTCTTAATGGCTGAGTAATATCCCATTGTATATATGTACCACATCTTATCCATTCATCAGTCCACAGACACTTGGGCTGCTTCCATAATTTGGTTATTGTAGATAATGCTGCTATAAACATGAAAGGAAGTGTTCAGTCACTATATTATATACCTGAAACTAATATTACACTCTATGTTAACTAACTTGAATTTAAATAAAAATTTAAAAAAGAAAACTAGAAAGGCTTTAGAAATAAAGCTCTCTTTAGATAAAAAACAACAAGAACAAAAACAACTCCTGCTTTTCAAAAGACACTGTTAAGAAAATGCAAAGAAAATTCACAAACTGAGAGAAAATATTTGCAAAATACATATCTGATGAAGGACTTATGTCCAGAACATATTTTAAAATGCTCAAAAATCAATAATAAGAAAATAGACAACCTGAGTAAAAAATGGGCAAAAGATTTGAACAGACATTCCAACAAAGATGGTATATGGATAGCAAATAAGCCCATGACAAGATTTTCTACATCATCAGTCATTTGGGAAATGCAAAGTAAAAGTAAAATGAGATACCGCTCTATATACATTAGAATGGCTAAAATTAAAAATAATAATAATAACTGATAAGACCAAGTATTATCAAAGATGTGGTGCACTTAGTTCCCCCGATCATTGCTGGTGGGAGTGAAAATTGTACAACTGCTTTTTTTGTTTTAAGATTTCATGTATTTATTTGACAGAAAGAGAGAGAGGGTGCACACAGGAAAGGAGAGGGGCAGAGGGAGAGGGAGAAGCAGATACCCTGCTGAGCAGGGAGCCCAATGCGGGGATCGATCCCAGGACCCTGGGATCATGACCTGAGCCAAAGGCAGACTCTTAACCAACTGAGCCACCCGGGTGCCCCTGTAGAACTGCTTTGGAAAACAGTTTGCCAGTTTCTTTAAAAATGAAACATACCTGGGGCGCCTGGGTGGCTCAGTCGGTTAAGTGACTGCCTTCGGCTCAGGTCATGATCCTGGAGTCCCGGGATCGAGTCCCACATCGGGCTCCCTGCTCGGCGGGGAGCCTGCTTCTCCCTCTGACCCTCCCTCCTCTCATGCTCTCTCTATCTCATTGTCTCTCTCAAATAAATAAATAAAATCTTAAAAAAAAATGAAACATACCCTTACTATTTGCCCTAGAAACCTATTCTTAGATTTTTTTTTAAAGATTTTATTTATTGATTTGAGAGAGAGAGAATGAGAGAGAGCACATGAGAGGGGGGAGGGTCAGAGGGAGAAGCAGACTCCCTGCCGAGCAGGGAGCCTGATGCGGGACTCGATCCAGGGACTCCAGGATCATGACCTGAGCCGAAGGCAGTCGCTTAACCAACTGAGCCACCCAGGCGCCCTATTCTTAGATATTTAACCAAGAAAAATAAATTTTACATTCAGAGAAAAACTTGTGAGTCATTATTTATGGTGGCTTTATATTAATAATTGTCCTGAACTGGTAACAACCCCAGTGTCCTTCAACTGGAGAATAGATTTAAAAATAAGATACATCTATGCAATGGAAAGCTCCTTAGCAATGATAAAGGAATGGAGTACTATTACATGAAACAAGGACGAATTTCAAAAGCATTATTCTACGTGATAGAAGCCAGGTTTTAAATGCTACATATTATGTAATTGCAATTATATGGCATTCTGAAAAAAGCAAAGTTCTAAGGACTGACAGTAAATCAGTGGTTGCCAAGGGCTGCTATGGAGAAGAGGTTGAATATATAGGGTCATGAGGGAATATTTTGGGGTGATGGAGCTGTTCTCTGTCTACATGGTTATATGTGTTAGTAAAAGCTCACAGAATTGTATGCTTGAATGGGTGATTTTTTTCTCTATGTAAACTAAATACCTCGAAAAATCTGACTTAAAACAGAAAAAAATTAATAGTTTTTCAGGAATACATGTAAATATGATTTTTAAAATATCTCAAAGGGGAATCAAAGAATGGTAGATACAAGGTTCAGGATGGTGGTTAATTCAGCTGGGACAGACAGGGGTATGAGATAAGGAAGAATGAAATAGGTACCTGACTATCAAAAGTTCTTGTTTTCACATGGGGGGTAGATTTTTTTTAATTTAAAAATATATAGATGCATAGATAGATGGATGATAGAGAAATTTAAATGATGATGATAGATAGATGATAGATGATAGATGATGATAGATGATTGATGATAGATGATAGATGATAGATAGATAGACAGATAGATAGATAGATAGATAGATAGATAGATAGATAGATAGATAGATAGATAATAGATAGATAATAGATGATAGATACATTGATAAGCAGATAGACAAATTCATTAAGAGGGCCTGACATGGACCGATGATGAGTGTATATTACAAATCAAGGATTATTGTTAATGCAAATTTCTGTACCTTAACTCCAATAATAAGAAAACTGAATGAAACTCCAAGAGTACATATCCTCTTTTGGGCTTGCTCATCTCATCTTCCTCTTTCACAGCCATCAGTCATAAATTGGCATGGAGAAGGCCTGATCCTTCTTTGTTTCTTTGTTTGCTCATTTATTACTATTATGACTATCTTAAGAGGCTTGTCCTGGAGGTGGGCCTCAGATAAAGCATTTCCTGCTCCAGAGCTAAGACACAAGTTATTAGGTCATAAAATCCTCCCTTCGGGCCAACCAGGTAAGTTTCTTCTTTGTGTGTGAACCCAGATTTCTCAGGATGTCAGGGCTACTAAGGCATGCTCAGAGCACAGCACATTGCAGTCCCCTCATGCTCTGGGCCATAGGTTCAGGTGTTTTTCTTCTGTGAGTTTGGTGCATTGAAGACTCTGTTCTGAGAAGGAAAGGGTAGGTCCTGAGATGAATAGTTTCTAGATTAAGGAACTCATCTGGAGGAGGAAAAGAATAGAAACATTAGGATATGGAGACAAGGCACTAAAGCAGGGATTCAGGGGTGGGGCTGGGAAGAAGCACTTTGCTGACAAGTTCTGGAGTAGCTTGAGCTACACTGACTGGGGATACCTGTTACACCCAGAGTGAAGCCCCACAGCAGCCCAGATCTCACATCACTGGGATTAAGAATGGCCTCTGGGTAATGATGTAATATATGTTGGCTAACTGAACATAATAAATAAATAAATAAATAAATAAATAAATAAATAAATAAATAAAT
>NW_023270780.1:3918942-3931554 GCF_011800145.1 Mirounga leonina | reverse complement strand
AATAAATAAATAAATAAATAAATAAATAAATAAATAAATAAATAAATAAAATAATTGAAAAAATAAAATTATTTAAATTTAAATTAAAAAAATGGCTTCTGGGGGAGGAGTTAAGTTGGGGGAGCCCAAACCCTGGGCTTTCCTCCTCCCTTGAACACAGTTGTATTGAGGTCAGATCATTTGAAACACCCAGGAAATGGATCTGAGGATTGGAAGAAGAATCTCCATGGTTGGAGGGAGACAGTGTGGCAGGTGCAAGGCTCATGGAAGTGAATTGGGAGAGAGAAAAACTGCAGTGCTTTGGAGGGGAGAGAACCCTTTTTGTGGGGAGAGAAGTGGGAGACAAAAAGGAGAGGTTGAGAGAGTGCAGCATTGGGTTCACCCAAGAAAACCTCTTAGAGCATGGATTGGGGAAACAGGACTAAGTGTAGCAGGTTTTTTGCAAACAGTGAGTGTAACTTAAACTCTGAGGTTTTGGAAATGTGCAACTTTCACCAGAGCAGCTCTGTAGCCTGTGCTCCTAGAGAGAAGGAGGGATCTGGCCCAGGAGCATGCACAAAGTGGTATAGGGATCCACTGGGTCACACTGGGAGAGATCATTCTCCTTCCTGGAGTACATTTGGAAGAGGGTATATGCCTCTCCAAGAACAAAAGACCGTGCAGGTGCCAGCAAACAGACTTTCATTGGCAGGGGATAAAGGCACTGGCAGAGAGTGGATAACACGGTCACTGCTTTTTGTGGTGCCACAGCATAGATTCCATGTGCTGCACAGTTGTGGGACAGTTTTTCTGGGACAAAGGGCACTAGTCAGAGTGCAGTGAGGCTCTAATCCAGAGGAGGGAGTGGATCTGCATAATGCCCTCTCCTTTAAGATCTAGAGTTTTGAATCCCAGCCATGTCAGAGATAAACACAAGAAAGCTGGGCACCAGGTGTGCTGAAGGCCCTTGCTTATCTGTAAGGGCTTCCTGCACAGCAGGGGGTGTGAGATTCCCCAGTATGGGGACTAGAGAATGGGGTGGCACCATTTTACCCTTGCTACCAACACACTTGGAATGCAGAGAGCAACACAGCAGCCCCCAGTGGAGGTGGGAGCCACTTACATCAAACCCAACCCCCTGTGCTTGGCAAGTGCTTTTTTACCTAGCCAGGATTAACTCTGAGCCAGTGCAGTGGGCCTCTCCTCCAGAAGAGCAACACGGGCAACACACCCCATGTACCAAGTCTATTGATTATACAGTGTTTCAAAGCATCCCCTTCTGTTCCGCTAGAAATAGGACCAGACTGTATTTTTTTTCCTTATTCTTTTTCTTTTTGTCTATGGAATCAGGATTATAGTTTTTTGTTTGTTTGTTTGTTTGTTTGTTTGTTTCATCATTTCCGTTCCCCCACCTCCCCCCCTGTTTTTGGATCAGCCTTCTTTTTTTCTTTTCTTTTTCTTTGGAATCAGGCGTATGTTTTTTTTTTTTTTTTTTTTGATTGTCTGCTTGGTTTTTTTCATTCCTTTTCCTTTTCTCTCTCTCTCTCTCTCTCTTTCTCTCTCTTTTGAGCAAGTCTTCCTTCCTGCCTTCCTTCCATCTTTCCTTCCTTCCTTCTTTCTTTCCTTTTCCAAGTTTTTTTCAACAAACAAACCAAAGCATATGTAGATAAAGCTCCAAACACTCTATACTGCAAGCAAGGAGGAACTCTGCAGAGGACTGACCAGTGGGAAGGAGCAGGCAAAATGCAACAGCAGAGTGCACACAGCATACACCAGAAACACTTTCTGAAGTGACAGGCCCTGGACAATATACAACCTCTTTTTAATATAACATTACTCTGAGGTGTGGGAAACATATCAAACTTCCATAATATCTGAAAGATAGAAACTTAGCCAAAATGACAAGATGGAGGAATTCTCCCCAAAGGTCAGATCAGGAAGATATCACAGCCAGGGACTTGCTCAAAACAGATAGAAGCAATATATCTGAACAAGAATTTAGATCAACAGTCATAAGACTACTAGCTGTACTTGAAAAAAGCATAGAAGACACCAGAGAAATGCTTGCTACAGAGATAAAAGACCTAAAAACTAGTCAGGCTGAAATAAAAAATGCTATAACTGGGGGGTGGGGTAATTGGGTGATGGGTATGAAGGAGGGCACACGTTGTGATGAGCACTGGGTGTTATATGCAACTAATGAATCATTGAACACTACATCAAAAAATAATGATGTACCATATGTTGGCTTACTGAACATACTAAAACATTTTTTAAAATAAAATGTATCATAGATTTTTAATAGAAATAAATAATTTGGCAATAAAAATGCTATAATTGAGATGCAAAACTGACTGGATATAAACACAATGAGGATAAAAGAAGAAGAGGAGAGAATAGGTGATACAAAAGATAAAATTATGGAAAATAATGAGGCTGAAAAGAAGAGGGAAAGAAAACTATTAGATCACAAAAGTAGACTTATGGAACTCAATGATTCCATGAAGTGAAATAATATCCATATCATAGGACCCCCAGAAGAAGAAGAGTGGGAAAAAGGGGCAGAAGTTTTATTTGAAAAAATTATAGCTGAGAACTTCCCTAATCTGGGGAAGCAAACAGGCATTCGAGTCTCAGAGACACAGAGAACTCCCCTCAAAATCGACAAAAACAGGTCAACATCATGATATATCATAAGGAAACTTGCAAAATACAAAGATAAAGAGAATTCTGAAATCAGATAGTCAAAAAAAGGTCCTTAGCCTACAAGGGTAGACACATAAGGTTAGCAGAAGACCTGTCCACAGAGACCTGACAGGCCAGAAAGGACTGGCATGATATATTCAACAAGCTAAATGGGAAAAGTATGCAGCCAAGAATACTTTATCCAGCCAAGGCTGTCATTCAGAATAGGAGAGAGAAAGAGTTTCCAAGACAAAAACTAAAGGAGTTTGAGAACACTAAACCAACTCTGCAAGAAATATTAAAGGAGACCATTTGAGCAGGAAAGAGAGACCAAAAGTAACAAAGACTACAAAGGAGCAGAGACCATCTACAGGAACAGTGATTTTACAGGTAATACATAATGGCACTAAATTCATATCTTTCAATAATAACTCTGAATGTACATGGACTAAATGCTCCAATCAAAAGACATAAGGTATCAAAATGAATAAAAAAACAAGATCCTACAATTTATGCTGCTGACAAGAGATTCATTTTAGACCCAAAGACACTTCAGATTAAAAGTGAGGGGGTACAGAAACATTAGTCATGCTAATGAACATCAAAAGAAAGCTGGAGTAGCCATCCTTATACCGGAAACTAAATTTTAAAACAAACTGTAATAAGAGATGAAGAAGGACACTATACCATAATAAAAGAGTCTATCCAACAAGAAGATCTAATAATTGTAAGTATTTATGGCCTTAACCTGGGAGCAGCCAAATATATAAATTAATTAATAATAAACTTCAAGCAACTCATTGAAAATAATACAATAATAGTGGGGACTTTACCACCCCACTTATAGCAATGGACAGATCATCAAAACAGAATGTCCCACTGGACACAGATATATTTAGAGAATTTCATCCTAAAGAAGGAGAATACACATTCTTTTCAAGTGCACATGAAAGATTCTTCAGAATACTGGGTCACAAATCAGGCCTCAACCAGTACAAAAAGATTAAGAATACAGTGTTATCAACCTTGAAGTCAACCACAAAAAAATTTGGAATGACCACAAATACATGGAGATTAAATAACATCCTTCTAAAGAATGAATGGGGGCAGGCGGAGCAAGACGGTGGAGGTGTAGGAGACCTGGATTTCATCTGGTCCCAGGAATTCAGCTGGATAGGGATCAAACCATTCTGAACACTTATGAACTCAACAGGAGAGCAAAGAAAAGAATAGCAGCAACTCTCTGAACAGAAAAGCGACCACTTTCTGGAAGGTAGGACATGTGGAGAAGTGAATCTGAGGTGATATTCAAGAAGATAGACCATGGGGTAGGGAGCCTCCATCAGCCCACTACTGGCAATTGAGAGAGGAGCGGAGCACAAAATCGGAACTTTTAGAAGTCTGCTCTGCCGAGGGACGTTGCTCCAGTGGTTAAGCGGGGGGTGGAACCCTCATGGGACAGTGTGGTCTCAGGACCCTGGGGTCACAGAAAGACCAGGGGTGCCTGAGTGCAGCAGAGTTCCCAGATATTGGAGTGGGGAAGCCAGCTGCAGAGACAGAGCCAAGGAGTGGGCTCTCAGGTCGGGGTTGCCATAAACCGTGATCTGCGGCACAGTCAGGCCACTGCTCTTCCAGCAGGGACCCAACAAGTGGCAGATCCAGGGAGACTCCCCTTTCTCCCCCGGGAGGAGTGGCATGGGAGCACACTGCAGGGATCTGCTGGGTTTGGAGACTCCAAACAGGGTCATGTGCCAGAGACAGAAACGCTCCGTTACAGGCCACAGAGATGGGAGTGATTGGCTGCTTTTCTATGGGGGCACACTGAAGAGTGGGGACCTGAGTTCTCGGCTCCTCCAGGGCAGAGATTGGGAGGCTGCATTTTCACTCTCATCCTCCAAAGCTGTACAGAAAGCTTGCAGGGAACAAAAGCTCCTGAGAGCAAACCCCAGCAGATTACTTAGCCCAGACCAGCAAGGCCGGGGCAATTCCACCTCCAGCAAAGACATTTGGGAACCACAGCAACAGGCCCCTCCCCCAGAAGATCAGCAAGAACAGCCAGCCAAGGCCAAGTTACTGATCAATGAGAACGGCAGACCTCCAGCACTAGGGGAATACTGCACGTAGAATTCATGGCTTTTTTTACCATGATTCTTTAGTCTTTCAAAGTTAATTTCTTTTTAACTGTATTTTTTTTTTGAATTTTTCTTTTTCCCTTTTTCAACCAACATCTTATCAATCCCTTTTTTAAAAAACATTTTTATTTTTCATTTTTAGAGTCATATTCTATCCCTTCATAGTAGTTACCCTTATTTTTGGCATATATATATAAATTGTTCTCTCTTTAAGATTTTGAGATACAGTTTCTTCTAACAGATCGAAATATACCCTAAATCTCTAGTGTATGGCTTTGTTCTGGTCTCCTGCCTGATTACATTCTCTCCCTTTTATTTCTTTCTTTTTTTCTAAATCCTCTTCTTTGTTTTTTCAAACAACTTCTTATCTTATCAATTCCTTTTATAAAATCTTTTATAGTGTCCATCTATACAGTCATATTCCATCCCTTCATCATATTAACCCTAATTTTGGTACATATATAAGTTTTTCTTTCTTTAAAATTTTGGGAGGCACTTTCTTCTTCTTCTTTTTTTTTTTATTCTTATGTTAATCCCCATACATTACATCATCAGTTTTAGATGTAGTGTTCCATGATTCATTGTTTGTGCATAATACCCAGTGCTCCATGCAGAATGTGCCCTCCTCAATACCCATTACCAGACTAACCCATCCTCCCACCCCCTCCCCTCTAGAACCCTCAGTTTGTTTTTCAGAGTCCATCGTCTCTCATGGTTCGTCTACCCCTCCGATTTCCCCCGCTTCATTCTTCCCCTCTTGCTACCTTCTTCTTCTTCTTCTTCTTTTCTTAACATATATTGCATTATTTGTTTCAGAGGTACAGATCTGAGATTCAACAGTCTTGCACAATTCACAGCGCTTACCAGAGCACATACCCTCCCCAGTGTCTATCACCCAGTCACCCCATCCCTCCCACCCCACCCCCCACTCCAGCAACCCTCAGTTTGTTTCCTGCAATTAAGAATTCCTCATATCAGTGAGATCATATGATACAGGTCTTTCTCTGTTTGACTTATTTCACTCAACATAATACCCTCCAGTTCCATCCACGTCATTGCAAATGGCAAGATCTCATTCCTTTTGATGGCTACATAATATTCCATTGTATATATATACCACTTCTTCTTTATCCATTCATCTGTCGATGGACATCTTGGCTCTTTCCACAGTTTGGCTATTATGGACATTGCTGCTATAAACATCAGGGTGCACGTACCCTTTCGGATCCCTACTTTTGTATCTTTGGGGTAAATACCCAGTAGGGGAGGCACTTTCTTCTAACAGACCAAAATACACCCAAAATCTAGTGTGTGGCACTGATCTATTCACCAGCCTGATCATATTTGATCATATTCTGTTTTTTTTGTTTTGTTCTGTTTTTGTTTGTTTTTATCTTTTTCTTTTTTTTTTTCTTTTTCTCTTTTCTTTTTTCTTTCTTTCCCTTTCTTTTCCCCCAGTATCAGGTCTTTTCTGATTTGTTTAGAGTATATTTTCTGGGGACATTGTTACCCTGTTAGCATTTTGTTCTCTCATTCATCTGTTCTCCTCTGGACTTAATGACAGGATGGAAAAAATCACCTCAACAAAAAGAACAAGAGGAAGTACCGACTGCCAGGGACCTAATCAATACGGACATTAGTGTGATGTCAGAACTAGAGTTCAGAATGATGATTTTAAAGATACTAGCTGTCTTGAAAAAAGCATGGAAGTTATTAGAGAAACCCTTTCTGGAGAAATAAAAGAACTAAAATCAAACCAAGTCAAAATAAAAAAGGCTATTAATGAGGTGCAATCAAAAATGGGGGTGCTAACTGCTAGGATAAGTGAGGCAGAAGAGAAAAATAATGATATAGAAGACCAAATGATGGAAAATAAAGAAGCTGAGAAAAAGAGAGATAAACAACTACTTGATCACGAGGGCAGAATTTGAGAGATAAGCGATACCATAAGACGAAACAACATTAGAATAATTGGGATCCCAGAAGAAGAAGAAAGAGAGAGAGGGGCAGAAGGAATATTGGAGCAACTTATAGCAGACAACTTCCCTAATTTGGGGAAGGAAACAGGCATCAAAAGCCAGGAAGCAGAGAGCCCCTCTCAAAATCAATAAAAATAGGTCAACACCCTGACATCTAATAGTATAACCTACGAGTCTCAGAGACAAAGAGAAAATCCTGAAAGCAACTTGGGAGAAGAGATCTGTAACCTACAATGGTAGAAACATTAGATTGGCAACAGACCTATCCACAGAGACCTGGCAGGCCAGAAAGGACTGGCAGGATATATTCAGAGCACTAATGAGAAAAATATGCAGCCAAGAATACTATATCCAGCTAGGCTGTCATTGAAAATAGAAGAAGAGATAAAAAGCTTCCAGGACAAACAAAAACTAAAGGAATTTGCAAACACAAAACCAGCCCTACAAGAAATACTGTAAGGGGTCCTCTAAGCAAAGAGAGACCCTAAAAGCAACATAGACCAGAAAGGAACACAGACAATATATGGTAACGGTCACCTTACAGGCAATACAATGGCACTAAATTCCTATCTTTCAATAGTTACCCTGAATGTAAATGGGCTAAATGCCCCAATCAAAAGACACAGATTATCAGATTGGATTAAAAAACAAGACCCATCAATATGCTGTCTGCAAAAGACTCCTTTTAGACCCAAAGACACCCCCAGATTGACACTGAGGGGGTGGAAAACCATTTACCATGCTAATGGACACCAAAAGAAAGCTGGGGTGGCAATCCTTATATCAGACAAATTAGATTTTAAACCAAAGACTGTAATAAGAGATGAGGAAGGACACTATATCCTACTTAAAGGGTCTATCCAACAAGATGATCTAACAATTGTAAATATCTATGCCCCTAACATGGGAGCAGCCAATTATATAAGGCAATTCATAACAAAAGCAAAGAAACACATCGACAACAATACAATAATAGTGGGGGACTTTAACACCCACTTCACTGAAATGGACTGATCATCTAAGCAAAAGATCAACAAAGAAATAAAGACTTTAAATGACACACTGGGTCAAATGGACTTCACAGATATATTCAGAACATTCCATCCCAAAGCAACAGAATACACATTCTTCTCTAGTGCCATGGAACATTCTCCAGAATAGACCACATCCTAGGTCACAAATCAGATCTCAACTGGTACCAAAAGATAAAGAGCATTCCCTGCATATTTTTGGAACACAATGCTTTGAAACTAGAACCCAATCACAAGAGGATAATCAGAAAGAACTCAAATACATGGAGACTAAAGAGCATCCTACTAAAGAATGAATTGGTCAACCAGGAAATTAAAGAAGAATTTTTAAAAATCATGGAAACCAATGAAAATGAAAACACAACTGTTCAAAATCTTTGGGATATAACAATGGCAGTCCTAAGAGGAAAGTATATAGCAGTACAAGCCTTTCTCAAGAACAAGAAAGGTCTCAAGTACACAACCTAACCCTACACCTAAAGGAGCTGGAGAGAGAACAGCAAATAAAGCCTAAACCCAGCAGGAGAAGAGAAATAATAAAGATAAGAGCAGAAATTGATGAAATAGAAACCAAAAGAACAGTAGAACAGATCAATGAAACTAGGAGCTGGTTCTTTGAAAGAATTAAGAAGATTGATAAACCCCTGGCCAGACTTATCGAAAACAAAATCATGAATGAAAGAGGAGAGATCATAACAAACACCAAAGAAATACAAACAATTATGAGAACATTATGAGCAACTCTATGCCAGCAAATTAGATAATCTGGAAGGAATGGATGCATTCCTAGAGATGTATCAACTACCAAAACTGAACCAGGAAGAAATAGAAAACCTGAACACACCTATAACCACTAAGGAAATTGAAGCAGTCATCAAAAATCTCCCCACATATGAGTCCAGGGCCAGATGGCCTCCCAGGAGAGTTCTGCCAAACATTTAAAGAACAATTAATACCTGTTCTTACATGGTTCCAAAAAAACAAATGGAAGGAAAACCTCCAAACTCATTCTATGAGGCCAGTGTTACTTAGACCCCAAAACCAGACAAAGACCCCACTAAAAAGGAGAATTACAAACCAATATCCCTGATGAACATGAAGGCAAAAATTCTCACCAAGTTATTTGCCAATAGGATCCAGCAGTACATTAAAACGATTATTCATCACAACCAAGTCGGATTTATTCCTGGGCTGCAAGGGTGGTTCAATATCCACAGATAATTCAATCTGATACACCACATTAATAAAAGAAAGGATAAGAACCAGATGATCCTCTCAATAGATGCAGAAAAGGCATTTGACAAAATACAGCATCCTTCTTAATAAAAAACCCTCAAGAAAGTAGGGATGGAAGGAATATACCTCAACATCATAAAGGTCATATACAAAAGACCCATATCATCCTCAATGGGAAAAACTGAGAGATTTCCCCCGAAGGTCAGGAACACGACAGGGATGTCCACTCTCCCCACCGTTGTTCAACATAGTACTGGAAGTCCTAGCTTCAGCAGTCAGACAACACAAATAAATAAAAGGCATCCAAACTGACAAAGAAGAAGTCAAACTTTCACTCTTTGGAGATACCAAGATACCCTATGTAGAAAACCCAAAAGACTCCAGCAAAAAATTGCTAGAACTGATACAGGAATTCAGCAAAGTTGCCAGATATAAAATCAATGCACAGAAGTCAGTTGCATTTCTACACTAACAATGAGACCAAAGAAAGAGAAATCAAGGAATTGATCCCATTTCCAACTGCACCAAAAACCATAGGATACTTAGGAATAAACCTAACCAAAAAGGTAAAGGATCTGTCCTTTAAAAATTACAGAAGACTTATGAAAGAAATTGAGGAAGACACAAAGAGATGGAAAAACATTCCATGCTCATGGATTGGAAGAACAAATATTGTTAAAATGTATATGCTACCCAAAGCAATCTACACATTCAATGCAATCCCTATCAAAATACTGTTGACATTTTTCACAGAGCTAGAATAAACAATTCTAGAAATCATATGGAACGAGAAAAGACCCCAAATAGGTAAAGTAATGTTGAAAAAGAAAACCAAAGCTGGAGGAGGCATCACAATTCTGGACTTCAAGCTATATTACAAAATCATAATCATATAGACAGTATGGTACTGGCACAAAAACAGACACATAGATCAATGGAATGGACCCTCAACTCTGTGGTCAACCAATCTTTGACAAACCAGAAAAGAATATCTAATGGGAAAAGGACAGTCTCTTCAACAAATGTGTTGGGAAAACTGGACAGCCACATGCAGAAGAATGAAACTGGACCACTTTCTTACACCATACACAAAAATAAACTCAAAATGAGTGAAAGATCTAAATGTGAGACAGGAATCCATCAAAATCCTAGAGCAGAGCATAGGCAGCAACCTCATCGACCTCAGTCGCAGTAACTTCTTGCTAGCCACGTCTCTATAGGCAAGGGAAACAAAAGCAAAAATAAAGTATTGGGGCTTCATCAAGATAAAAAGCCTCTACACAGTGAATGAAACAATAAACAAAACTAAAAGGCAACCTATGGAATGGGAGAAGATATTTAAAAATGACTTTCAGATAGAGGGCTAGTATCCAAAATCTAGAAATAACTTCTCAAATTCAACACCCAAAAACAAACAATCCAGTCAAGAAATGGGGAGAAAAAGAAGACATCCAAATGGCCAACAGACACATGAAAAAGTGCTCAATATCGCTCGGCATCAGGGAAATCCAAATCAAAACCTCAATGAGATACCACCTCACACCAGTCAGAATGGCTAAAATTAACAAGTCAGGAAACGACAGATGTTGGCGGGGATGCGGAGAAAGGGGAACCCTCCTACACGGTTGGTGGGAATGCAAGCTGGTGCAGCCACTCTGGAAAACAGTATGGAGGTTCCTCAAAAAATTGAAAATAGAGCT
This sequence comes from Mirounga leonina, assembly GCF_011800145.1. Classification (NCBI taxonomy): domain Eukaryota; kingdom Metazoa; phylum Chordata; class Mammalia; order Carnivora; family Phocidae; genus Mirounga; species Mirounga leonina. The sequence goes on along the minus strand of NW_023270780.1, from coordinate 3,920,812 downwards.
ACCCTATGATCCAGCTATTGCACTACTGGGTATTTACCCCAAAGATACAAAAGTAGGGATCCGAAAGGGTACGTGCACCCCAATGTTTATAGCAACAATGTCCACAATAGCCAAACTGTGGAAAGAGCCAAGATGTCCATCGACAGATGAATGGATAAAGAAGAATTGGTATATATATATACAATGGAATATTATGTAGCCATCAAAAGGAATGAGATCTTGCCATTTGCAACGACGTGGATGGAACTGGAGGGTACTATGTTGAGTGAAATAAGTCAAACAGAGAAAGACATGTATCATATGATCTCACTGATATGAGGAATTCTTAATTGCAGGAAACAAACTGAGGGTTGCTGGAGTGGGGGGTGGGGTGGGAGGGATGGGGTGACTGGGTGATAGACACTGGGGAGGGTATGTGCTCTGGTAAGCGCTGTGAATTGTGCAAGACTGTTGAATCTCAGATCTGTACCTCTGAAACAAATAATGCAATATATGTTAAGAAAAAAAAAGAAGAAGAAGAAGGTAGCGGGAGGGGAAGAATGAAGCAGGGGAAATTGGAGGGGTAGACGAACCATGAGAGACGATGGACTCTGAAAAACAAACTGAGGGTTCTAGAGGGGAGGGGGTTGGGAGGATGGGTTAGCCTGGTGATGGGTATTGAGGAGGGCACATTCTGCATGGAGCACTGGGTGTTATGCACAAACAATGAATCATGGAACACTTCATCTAAAACTAATGATGTAATGTATGGGGATTAACATAAGAATAAAAAAATTTAAAAAAAAAAAGAAATGGGGAGAAGACATGAATAGACACTTCTCCAAAGAGGACATACAAATGACTAATAGGCACATGAAAAAATGCTCAACATCACTTGGCATCAGGGAAATACAAATCAAAACCACAATAAGATATCACCTCACACCTGCCAGAATGGCTAAAATTAACAATTCAGGAAACAACAGATGTTGGTGAGGATGCAGAGAAAGGGGAATCCTCTTTACACTATTTGTGAGAATGCAAACTGTTGCAGCCACTCTGGAAAACAGTATGGAGATTCCTCAAAAAGTTAAAAATAGAACTACCCTATGACCCAGAAATTACACTACTAGGTTTATCTAAAGGAAACAAAAATAGTGATTTGAAGAGGCACATGCACCGTAATGTTTATAGCAGCAGTGTCCACAATAGTCAAACTATGGAAAGAGCCCAGATGTCCACTGAGTGATAAATGGATAAAGAAGATGTGGTATATATATATGATGGAATATTATTCAGCTATCAAAAAGAATGAAATCTTGCCATTTTCAACAACATGGATAGAACTAGAGGGTATTATGCTAAGTGAAATAAGTCAGGCAGAGAAAGACAAATATCATATGATTTCATTCATATGTGGAATTTAAGAAACAAAACAGATGAACATGGGGGAAGGGAAGGAAAAATAAAATAAGATAAAAACAGAGAGGGAGGAAAACCATAAGCATTGCTTAGCTATGGGGAACAAACAGGGTTGCTGGAGGGGAGGGGAGTGGGGGAATGGGATAATTGGGTGATGTGTATTAAGGAGGGCACCTGATGTGACTAGCACTGGGTGTTATATGTGACTGATGAATCACTGAATTCTACCCCTGAAACTAATAGTACACTGTAGGTTAACTAACTTGACTTTACATAAAATCAAATAGAAAGAAAGAAAGAAAAAGAAAAGGAAAGAAGAAAGAAGGAAAGAAGAAATAAAGAAAGAAGAAAGAAAGAAAGAAAGAAAGAAAGAAAGAAAGAAAGAAAGAAAGAGAAAGAAAGAAGGAAGGAAGGAAGGAAGGAAGGAAGGAAGGAAGGAAGGAAGGAAGGAAGGAAGGAAGGAAGGAAG
>NW_023270780.1:3902086-3918932 GCF_011800145.1 Mirounga leonina | reverse complement strand
AAGGAAGGAAGGAAGGAAGGAAGGAAGGAAGGAAGGAAGGAAGGAAGTCTTCTGTACTTATCTCTGGAGAACTATGTGACATGGAAAAATACTGATTCCCTCTAGCCAGGCTGGAGCCCTGAGACTGTCAGTTCTCTTTTCACCAACACTGTAACACCTGCATTTTGCCTTAGGGCTCAATTATCACAAATGTAGATACTTGTTTGTTTTTCTCCTAACTGGATATCTGTGTGAAATTATACCCAGATGTGAACTGGGATCTCCTTGAAGCAGAGAAAACAGGAAACCTGCCCTGTTTCCCTTGCCCACTGTCAGACACCCAGCTCTGTACATCCAGGACCATCAGGGTTCCCACATGTATCTTGAAAGAACTTTTGGAATCACTGATTCAGAATGAGTAAGTTGTAGATTGGAGAGGAAAAGAAAACTATAGCCTTTACTATTAATTTAGTATCCAAAAATAGGTATTTAGTCTAACAACAAAGCAAAATGTAATATATTATACTTGCTATAATGTTTTATTTAATTTAAATTTAAATATGTGAATGTTGAAGTCTCAATGATAATTTTATTTTTTGTTTTATATAATGTAATGTATTTTATTATTGAATTTGAGATAAAATTTGATGAGGAATACATGTGTAATATTATAATTAAATCAAATGGAAAAGTAGTATTCAGTTTACATAAAGTTTAGCCATTATGAGGTCCATGCTATCAAGCAAGGCCCACATACCATCTCAACCACCATCAACCTCATAATTATCAACCATGTTTGCAAAATGTCTCATTATCATCATTTGCATAATTTTTCCTTAATTTTTCCAAGCACATGAACCATTATCTTCTATCATCTTCTACAGTGTTAGAATCAATAGCACATATCCCATAGTCAGAGAGATGTAGACACATGGAGACACAATGAAATGGATCTTCTCCTTTTCTTCTCCTCTTCGTCTTCCTCCTCCTCATTCTCTTTTTCCCCCTCCTCCTCTGCCACCTCTTCTCTCCCACTTCTCCTCCTCCCCACACTTCTTTTCCTCCTCCCCCACTTCTCATTCTCTCCTACCCCCCCACTATTTTTCCTCCTCCTACTCTTCCCCCTCCTTCTTCTTCCTCTTTTCCTTCTCCCATCTCCCTCCTCCTCCTTCTTCCTAATAATATCAGTCGTGAATCTTGTCACATCTAGAGTCATTGGTCCCTTTTCCACTCTTTTATGCTACTCCCCATGCTGCCATGTGGGAACAATGAGGTCCCCCTAGGAACTTTTCTGTCTTAGACAGGAACCAGCTCCCAACCTCCATCCTTTACTCTATATGTCACACTCCCATGGGACAATGATCTTGTCCAGCTATCACCTCCAGAAAACATCTGGTCTCCGTCACCCTTTGGGACTTGTGCTGCATTGGGGGACTGACCTCCAAAAGCTGGGACTTTAGGCTCGAGGTTTTTGTAAACACTTCTGTTTAACACTTATATTATCAGATCCAATATATTTGTTTGTCCAAGTGATGGTCCATTATTTGTGAGGTACTCAAGGGAAGAAACATGCCATATATCTCTCTGTATTATTAGCATTGAATGGAGTAAAAGGGACAGAGCCTGTGCCAAGGTATAGAAGTGAATGAATGAAAAGGGCACAGTAGCTGGTCTAGAGCAGCAGTGGGAAGTAATCTGACAGTCACAAGGACATCCTGGTTCCACCTTATCAGAACTTTAGGCTCATGCCCAGGAACACACTGAGGGCAGGCAACTAGGAAGTGTGCCAGGCTGTCACCTCCCCTGGTTGTGACAGCAGCAGCATACTCTGGCCCTGCATCACAACCCTCCCTCCTCCTGCCCCTGCACAGGATAAAAGGGCTCCTGCCCTGGGCTCCTCATCCACAGCATCCTCAGGAACAGCCTTGTCCTGCCTCCTCAGCATCCCGTGAGTATCCCCTCAGCTGAGAGTGTTGGGAAGAAAAGCCCAGATCTGAACAGAACCAACAGAAAGGGGCCCAGACAGTGGGCAGCAATGGTGAAGGGGCATGACGGTGAGGAAAGAGTCACTGAGGCACCTGTCAGGAGGCTGTGAACCCCCAAAGCCACAGGTCTTCAGGATTCCTTCTATTCTTGTTCTAAGTATGTTGCCAGGGGTGCACACAGATCCATCTGGCATCCAAGTGCATGTGTCTCCTCCCTGTCCCCATTTCTGTCCCACAGAGCTTGGCCTAGAAAGCAGCTTGGTCATGGAGACAAATGTTTGACAAAATCCACAGGGAGGGGACTTTGCCTGAAGCTTCTGTGCTCATAAAGTTTCTTCTATTTGTTGAAGGTCAAACTCCTGCAGAGATGTCCTGCCAGCAGAGCCAGCAGCAGTGCCAGCCCCCTCCCAAGTGCCCCTCATCGCCCAAGTGCCCCCCAAAGAGTCCAGCACAGTGCTCCCCGCCAGCCCCTGCTGGCTGTGCTCCTGGCTCCGGGGACAGCTGCTGCCTGAGCCACCACAGGCACCACAGATCCCACAGATGCTGGCTCCACAGCTCTGACACCTGTGACAGTGGCAGTGGGCGGCAGTCTGGGGGCTCTGGGTGTGGCCATGGCTCCAGGGACTGTTGCTGACCTGGGATCCTGATGCTGAGACAACCAATCTTAGAGGAAATAAGAATCCATGGGGACCAGAAAAAGCCACCTGAGATGCAGCCTTTCCAGGATCCCCTATTCTTGCTTGCCCAGGCTGAGAGGGTCTGAGCTTTCTCCAGATGGCTCTCTCCACCTGGTCCAGAATCACACAGTCCCTGCCCCACTGCACCCGCCAGTGATTGGCAGCACTTGTGCTTGACCTTGTAAAAAAATAAATATTCTGTCCCTCGTTACCACGGGTGGTTCATGTGTCATTTCACTCTAATCCTGCCCTCAGTTCCTTGGCCAACACAACCCAACTCTGGAGGCAGAATCATCACTCTGGACCAGGAAAAATGAGCAGATTGTCTCCCCCACCTCCCATCCATAGAAAGTCCATGGAGAATTTTTAGGCTGGAACTGAGACAAGAGAGGATGAGGGGTATATTGATTTGAGGCCCTGCAACTCTCAATAAAAGGGCAGTTTTTTTTTCCTGTGAATTCTGAGTGGGTGTTGATTCAATCTGGAAATTGCCATTGTGTGATAAGGGACTTCTATTTATTTTGATAAATTATTTCTGGGTCTTAGTTAAGAAACAAGAAATCAGGAGGCAAACAAAATGGGCAGAGGAAGAGCAGAATATAAAGATGGAGGAAGGAGACAGAAGCCTCCAGAAGGAAAATTAACCCAAAGGGCTCTGTGAAACACAGGGAGAGATGGAAGGGAGGGAAATATTTAAATTATTGAGGTCTAGGGGGAGCGATGTTGACTGGAAGTTTAGTCAAGGAGATGATTGGAATGTGTGAAATTAAAATTTTAGAAGAAAGAAAAGGGGGGGAAATGAGAAGTGTTGCCGGGATTATAAATCCATGTAATTTCAGGAGCAAATATTTATTAGACCCAACAGCTCTGTGCATGCCTAAAGCAGTGTACAAGGCTGGGCATGAAGTGATGAGAGCACTTCATCTGGCAGGGCAGGGGAGGACTTGGAGACTCAAAATTGCCCCTCACTGCCACTGTGAAGAAGCAACAGCTATACCTCTGGTTGAATCCAGTCTGAGTGAAAAGGGAGCAGGGTCAACCCATGAAGCTCCCAACTGGGACACTAGAGAGATCTTGGGAAACTAGCAGTGATAAACAACCTCTTTAATGTGAAGCCCCAAAGGAGAGTTCCCAGCAGGGGAGAAAAGTAGATTCCCTCAAACCTCAGGAGAGTGACACCAAGTCCTAGCCTTGGACCCACTTATTCACTCAAATCATTTTTATTAAGCACCTATGTGCTCAGTTCTAGGCATTAGGCATACAGCAGAAAATCAGAGAGACAAAGTTCTTCTCTCAGGAGCTTACATTCAAATGGGCATGTGGGTGACAGTCCCCAATTTTACACAATGCAGAATGAAACACGGTGGCACTCTATTCAGTTGGCCTCTTTCCCTCCTGGAGTGAGTGGACACTGGTGTTGGTCTAATAAGCCTGCAGAAGACATCCAGCCTATGTTTTGAGACAGTGGCTTTGGTGGTAACAAAAAAGGACATGAATATTTGCTAGCTTCCACTTTAAAAGACAACAGTCAAGAAAAGAGACGGCAAGCACTGTTAATATTAATGGGACTATTCTGGTGCAAGATCAGGCTCTGTTCCTGTGCCCTACCCTCCTTCCACAGCCCCAGTGGAAAGCCATCTTCTCAGGTGCTCTCTTTTTCCTGTGAACATCACTTATTTGATCACCTAAAAAGGGATGGCCATCCTCTAGGCCTTTCTGTAACAGGATAACTGGACACATCATTTTCATCAGTGTTTATAAAAAACAATAATTCTTTGTGACCATTGTAATTAATATTTGTGATTTAAAAGATTTGTTCCTTTCTTAAATTTGATGATTCAGAAGGCAATGCATCTCTAATATTATAATAAAATTCAATGGAAAAATTTCACATGGCTTACATAATTGTAATTTCCCAAAACCTCAGTCAATCGCTACTACTCAGGTGTTCACAAGCCTCACCCTTATCACTCTCACCATCACCACGCCCACTAAGTATGATTCGTAGCTCAGCTAAACTCTCCTGGCTGCCCCAGCCAACTTGAATCACTCCCTCCCCTCAACTATTCCTGGAACTCTTAGGATAAATACCACAGTCACTGAGATACTGACACAATGGTCTTCACATGTATCTCAATTTGCAAACCTCGTCACTGCAGCTACTGTAGATTTCTTGTCTCTGTCTCTGATTTTACTTCTTAAATCTTTGGTTTGTTGTGCCTCTATCACTTTATAGCATTTTCTTTCCCAGGCACTGGCTGTTAACTGGAGAAGAAGGGATTCCAATGCGGGATGTCTAACTCCAAACGAATGCTTAACAAGCTCATTATTCTGGCCTCCACATCTTCTTAGATCTTCCAGTGCCCCTCAGCTACACTCACCCTCAGCACCAGCATTACCTCTTCCTCCTGATGAGGACTCCTGGATTCTATGAGTTCCTCCTGGAACTGCCATCTGGGCTGGCTGCACATGGACAGAGCAAGGAGCTACACCTCTGCTCCTGCCACTTGTCCAAGTACTGCTCTCACAGGTCAGGAGCCTCATCCTACCTATCAGCCCCAAGTGATAGCAGGTGACACCATCTGAACACATCCTCCCACTCAGAGCCACTGCAGACAAAGGGGACTGACACCCAGAGGCTCTTCCCTGAGACCTGAGGACTCCACACACACCCATATTCCAGCTTTGACCCTCCGATCATACTTATTTTATTACTTGTCCATCTGCCCTTCTCACACAAGCTACTCAAGAACAGTGACCAGATCTCATGCATTTTTTAATGTCTTGTGTCCAGCAGAGTGCTTGGTGGGCTGCAGTATCAGAGCAACACATTCTGTTTGAATAACTGAGTGGGTGGATGGATGGATGGATGGATGGATACCTGCATGCATGCATGCATGCATGCATGCATGCATGGATGAAAAAATAAAATGAAAGGCTTACAAGAAGTGAGGCACAGGTATTTGAAGAGTCCTGTGACTTTCCTCACAGAAAAACTCTTGGCACCTGCCCAGAAAGATATGGAGGATCTAAGGATGGAGATTACTAGGAACTGAATCAGCTCAACATATGTTAACGAAGGAAGGGAGGGAGGGAGGAAAGAAGGTAAGAAAAGAAAATAGAGTAAGAGAAAAATAAGAAGTGATAGGTTCACAGAAAGTTTAAAGGACAGATATCTGAATGATTTGGGACCTCCTGAATCCTTCCATCAGAAAAGCTCCTGTTCCCTTTCCCCTTTCCCTCCCAACCACCATGACACTGAAGCCCATGGGGAATGACACAGAAGGTTCCTCACCTCCCTGTGATGCCTGTGCCTCTGTCAGGGTGTAGGAGGACCCTGAGAACCCAGGCCCATCATTAAGTTGTCCCTTCTGCTCTCAGCACAGGCACGTCCTTCAGGTCCTTGGTGTTCCACCCTCTTCACCACTATGAGGATGTGAAAGAAGTTGTGAAAAAATACAATGTAGTCAAGAGACAAAGGAGGCTGGTGGGAGTTGAGGTAGAGAGATTCCAGGTTATTCTGAGGATGACAGGTGAGTAGTACATGGCTGATCATATCCTCCAAACCTCTACTGTCTCTCTCCTCCACCTCAGGGGACTTGATCTTCTAAGAAGTCCCCAAGAGTTCTAGGCTGCTCCAGGGACCTCATCCTCTTTGATCTTCATCGTCCTCTGTAACAGCATGGCTCCCCCTTTTGGGATACTGTAAGGCAAAGGTGCATGCCTTTGTGAGTGAATGACTCTTCTCTTCTATTCTTTCCACCTGCCTTCCTTCCACAATCCTGGGTACCCAAAACCCCCACCCTTGCTGCTCAGTGATTCCAGCCACTAGTCAGTAGTCCCAGATACCCACAGGGACCCTAGGGAAGGCTGGAGCCTGGAACAATGCCCTGAAAGAGAGGAGATAGATTCCTGATCACTCGCAGGTGGTCTGGGACAAGATGAGATTTGAGGACATAAAGTTTTTCAGGGTTGATATCTTACACAGCATTTCACAGCATCCTTGTCCATGAAGCCCTGATTTCTTGGAGTAATGGGCAATAACACCAAGAAGGAAGGTTCTCCTGAATGTGGCTAGGGGAACATAGTTGGAGCCTTGGGATTACATTGCTGATTGGCTGATAGTGGAAAGGGAAAGAGACCTCAGAGAAGCTTTGGAATAGAAATCTTCATACGACCTTCTAGTTGCTTTATAGAACTATCTGAACTCAGTGAGTTCTGAGAGGAAAATGGTTTTACTTTCATTCACTTAGCACTGCCTTCTACATAAAATCTCCATGTCAAATGCTCCCCTTCCCAGCACAGTCCTGCCACTCTGCAGGAGGATGTGAAACCACAGCTGAAGGACATGATCCAGTTGTCAGTTCTCTGGTGTGCATCCTGGACCAGCCTGGTGGGGTGACTGCAGGGGCCAGGCCAGCTCTGCATCTTCTGAACAAATTCTGGGGGGATGAGTCTGAGACTTTCTAGTCTCTTTTGATGATAAGCGTGTATAGATCCTTTTGTTTCCAGCTTTGGCACTTTAGCCGAAGCCTGACATAGCAAGAAAAACCCAAGTTTCCTCTGAGTCTTGGATCATTCTGGAATATTCTCCATGGTCATGAATAGGTGCTATATATCTCAAAATGCAATAACTGTATCTGAGGGGAGGTCAGGACTCAGAGAATAGAAAGGAAAATGTCTTTAAATTGGAAGACCAGGTGGCATTTTCAGACTCACCCCATCTTCCTAAGTATGACTCAACTGTTTGTCATGGCCTTGCTGAAGTTTTGGTTGTAAAAGGATCCCGAGCTCAAAAAAGGCTGTGTTTTTCAGTAAATGGAGAAACGTTTTTCACTGTTTGGTTCATCATTTATTTATAAAGTATGTGGCACTCCAAGGAGACAGACCTGAGCTGCTCCACCACCTAATGCCATCATCCAATTGGCACTACCAAACCATGGAATCATCCAGGATTTATCCAGCCAGGCTGGGTTCTACTCCAGGAAGCCAGAGGTCTAGGGATGACATTCCTGCTAGAGGTGACCTTCAGAGAGTCCCCCTCATTCTTGGAAGCAAGTGGCCAGCCTGTAGTGTCCCAGCCATTCCCTTGTCATTACCAGACACATGTTCAGCCTTGTGGCCTGTGGAGCTCCCACTCTGTTGAGAAATGGAGGGACTGAGAAGGCAAGGCTGTTATGGAAGGAAGGTAAGATTGATGAGTGACATCACCAGGATGCACATGGAGGTTTCCAAGCCATACAATCCAGAGTGGGGCTGCAGAAAGACCCACAGACATCATTGCATTTTATAAAGAGAGAAGGCTCCACATTCACAGTTCTGAGATGTTCAGAAACTTTAAAACTTATCCCCCAATTGCTTCACCCAGTAACTAGAGATTTTGCTAAAAAGCAAAAATGGCCACTCTACTACAGCTACCATGAAAAAGTGCTCATTCCATTTTCCTCAAGTGCCTTTTTTCAGTCCAGGATCTACTGAAAGAACCCTTAACAATATGAGCAAAATGGCCACTCAATCATAGTTCTGGGGATGAGTCTGAAATTAACCCCCCCACACACAGCAGGAGACAGGGACCACATGCTGGAGGCAGGAAAAAGCTGCTTCCCCCATCCACATCCAGGGCCACCCTTCTTCCCTGTAGCCCCGTGCAGTTGTGCTCCCACAGGCAACTTGGAGTAAGTCATGGCATTGCTCTACTCTCAAGTGCCAGGCAGAATGGGGAGATGAAAAGTGTACTCCCTTGTAATGAACATACTTAATATTCATTGAAAATTATAATTTAAATGTGGGTAAAGCTTGGTTATAATACTGACTCTGATTTATCTTTAAAAACATATAGAAAAATACATTTGTTCTAATATTAGAAATACATTGGTTGAGGAATTCATCATTAAAATTAAAATGAAATTCATAGGGGAAATAACATTTGGTTTGCATCAATTGATCATACACAAAACATGGACACTATAAGGCTGGCTCCGTTAGATGAGATGCACACAATACCACCACAGACCTCATAAGCAGCAATATATTCAACAAAACCACCTCCATCAAACCCATCCATCATCATTCACGTTTGCAGACCTTCTTTAACTAGTTCGAGCAGATGAATCACTCCTGACTATATTTTTATAGTCTTTGAATGAAGAGCACACATTCCATGGGATCTTGATCGATATACAACACCCTTTGTAACATGCTAATTGTGATTCTTGTCACTTCAGCTATTGTAGTTTCCTCCTCCATACTTGCCCTCCAATCAAGCACTGATATGGCCCCACTCCTCCCCTGCCCAGGGAATCCATGTTGCTTCCTGGGTGTCAGGAGGTTCCTCTCGGGAGCCCCACCTCCTCTAGCTTCTATCCATTTTCTACACACAGCTCACCCTGAACATCCAGGCCCTCAGCTCAGTCACCACCCCCAAGAGCAAGCGCTGATTACATGTAGGTATCCAATTTTTCAAGAAAACATGCAGGAAAAAAGAGGCCACACAAAGAACTATGGACATTGTAGTTAGTGGCTTACATTACAGCACTGAGAACATAGGAGCAGACTCTTTACTTGTCTCTCTGTCCAGGTTATGCATCTTTCTCAACTCTACCTCCCATTACAAAGTGTGAACATGGGACATGGCCTGTTAAGGACCTTCTGTAGGCCTGAGTAGAAGGTTTCCTGCTTCCTTTTTGTGAAACATATTGTCTTGTGCCTGGAGCTGGGTTGGGAGTGTTTGCTGCTGCCAACCTCCCCAGTAACACACTAACCCAGGAGCTCCTGTCCTAGGCAACTCTGTCCACAGCCTACTCAGAATCAGCTTTCTCTGGCTCCCACCAAATCAGCTGAATGTCCAGCTAGGGCAGGACCTGAACAAAGAGGGTTAGGAAGACAGGCCCAGGCCTCTATCAGAGGAGAGGGAAGCAGGGGGGTCCAGAATGGAGGCAGCAGGAAGAGTAAGGAGTTAATGAGCATCTTTATGGGATATTTCAGTGCTTCTGTGACTTGCAAAGGACATGGATCTTCCTATACTCTCATCTTCTTCCTAAACATGTTCTGAGAGATATACTCATCCTACCATACATCCTGGAGGAAGCTTTACCCAAAAGGTTTTATTCTTTTCCATGATTACATGGAGACAAGATACCATGGGACCCCAGTTAGAAAAGAGTCAGGGATGTGAGTGGCTCAGTCAGTTAAGTGTCCAATTCTTGATTTCAGCTAAGGTCATGATCTCATGGTTGTGAGATCAAGCCCCACGTCCAGGTCCGCACTCAGCATGAAGTCAGCTTGAGATTCTCTCTCTCCCTCTCCATCTGTCCCTCCCTCAGCTCACACTTATGTTCATTCCCCCTCTTTAAAAAAAAGGAAAAGAGACAATGGGGGAGCCTGGGTGGTTCAGTCGGTTAAGGGTCTGCCTTGGGCTCAGGTCATGATCCCAGGGTCCTGGGATCGAGCCCTGCATCAGGCTCCCTGCTCAATGGGGAAGTCTGCCTCCCTCTCTGCATCTACCTTTCCCCCTGCTCATGCTTTCTCTTGCTCTCTCCTCTCTCAAATAAATTAATAAAATCTAAAAGGAAGAGGAAAAAAAAGAAGAAAAGAAAGAAAGAAGAAAGAAAAAGAAAGATAAAAGAAAGAAAGAAAAGGAAGGAAGGAAGAAAGAAAGAAAGAAAGAAAGAAAGAAAGAAAGAAAGAAAGAAAGAAAGAAAGAAAGAAAGAAAGAAAAGGAAGAAAGAAGAAAGAAAGAAAAAGAAAGAAAGAAAGAAAGAGAAAGAAAGAAAGAAAGAAAAGAAAGAAAGAAAGAAAGAAAAGAAAGAAAGAGAGAGAGAGACAATGTTCTTTTCTAGCTGGAGGTTAAAGAGGAAAAAACATCTTTCTAGGCTAAATTAACCCCAAATAAGGTTTCTATTTCCACATTTCTTAGTTTACAAGTGGAGCATGGGATCTGCAAAATCCATCAGAGAAGAGACATTGGCCAGAGGTTTTTGCAACACCATGCTTATTTTATATTCTACAGGGTCCTTGACTCTTGCTGAGATGCCTTATCAGCAAAACCAGAAACAATGCCAGTCTCCTAATGTCCCCAAAGTGTCCACCTCAGTGCCCAGCCTCTTGCCAGTCTCCTGCTGGGGACCCCACTCTGGGGGCTTCTGTGGCCCAGGTTCTGGCAACCACTGTCTGAGCCACTATGGCCCTGTCTCTTCCACTGACATCAACTTTGAGTGTCATCTACCAGGGATCTCCAGAACCAGGCTTAGAAACTTAGTAGTGCTTGTTAAGTACCACCAGAATTCCTGTTGGTGGTGAATCCCCTCAGAGGTATGGAGAAATGGAACCAGAATCAAGCAATAAAATTTAGATTTGAGACACCAGGACAGTTACGGGAAGCCAGAAGTTACCACAATTATGATTTCACCACTAAAACTGCTCCTGACAAGTAAGTTCTCAGTAGTTGTAGAGAGACAAATTCTTCAGTCCTCCGCTGGGGACTTCCCAGGCCAAGTTCAAACCCAGTTGTTCAATCATTCATTCATTAAACAAGTATTTATATTGGACCATGCTAGGTACTTGAATCAGTGAGGAACAGGACAAAAACCCTTCCTCTTAGGGAGTTTACATTCCAGTGGGTCTGTTGGGGGTATCTTCTGATTTCCTTGCAATGCAGCAGATTTAGACAAAGGTGGTTCTATATTCAGTTGGCCTCACACCCTTGGACATTGGCTAGATACTAGTAAAAGGTTGCTAAACCCAGTGAAGATACTCATCAAGGGCAAAATTTTGAGAATTGGATCTTGTTGGTTTGATGATGACAAAAAGGACATCTAATGTCTGCTTGCTTCCATACCAAAGGTAAGAGCAAAGTAAGGTAAGGGGTTACCCTTACCAGAGCACTGATACCAATGGTGAAATGTGCATTTGAAAGTTCACCTTCTTTCCTTCCCAGTCTTCCTTATTCAATCCCCAAATCTCAGTAAAAAACCACACTTACACAAGAATCTTGAAAGTGCTTTAGTTTCCTACTTGGCTACAGTGTATGGGAGCATCTAAAACAGGATGTGCATACCTATGGCCTCTCCTGCATCAGGATAATCAGATGCATTTAATACAGTAATAGTGTTTTATTGAAATCTGTCATTTTTAAATTTTTTAAATTTAAATTGAATTAGCCAACATATAGTACATCATTAGTTTTGATATAATAACACCCAGCGCTCATCTCATCACATGCCCTCCTTAATGCCCATCACCCAGTTACTCCATCTCCCCACTCACCTCTCTTTCCACAGCCTAAGATATGACTCAGGGTTAAATATATATCATTACAGTAAATTCAATGAGAAAATACTACACAGCTCATCTAACTACACTTTCCACAACCTTGGTCCACTTTACATCAGGTGTTCATAATTATCACCTTTATCAGCCTCATTATTGTCACACCCATCAATTATCATTCATCTTTGGTCTAAACTCTTAGCCAGCCCAGCCAATCTGACTCACCCTCTTCTCTGAGTGATTACTCCTGGCTCTCTTATAATCAATGCTACGGTCACTAAGAGACCAACACAACTGTCCTTAAATGTGTGTTAATTTGCAAGACATACCAACTCAGCCTTTGTATCTTTCTTATCCCCACCTCTAGATTTACCTATGATAGCTCTGGGTCATTGTGCCTCTATATGAATAGTTTTTCTTTCCTTAGATGCTCCTACCTTAACACAGCTATGAAGAGAAGGGGAGGATTCAAAAGTGGCAGTTTCTGTCTCTGAAGTAGATGCTCTTAATGAGCATATTTTTTCTGCCCCCAAGGTCCTAGAAACCTCCAGTACTCAACCTTTCTCCCTTTCTTCCCTCCACACCAGCATTATCTCTTTCTCTTGGTTGATACCTGGATGCCTCTTGGGTCTCTTGAGTTCCTCCTAGTTGCCCTGCATGGGCTTTCTATTCCTGGACAGATTATAGGCTCCACATCTCTGCTCATCATCAACCATCCCAAGTGATAACAGGTGACAACACCTGGTGGCATCATTCACTCAGAGTCACTGAAGAGTAACAGGGGACTGGTGCCCAAAAACTCTGACCTCAGGCCTGAGGACTACCCACACATGTGTATTACAACATCCCCAGTTGGCTCATGTTTATTTCACTACTTGCCTCTCGGCCTAACTATGCTGCCAGCCTAAAGATAGGGACAGCATCTTTGTTCTTGAACCTCATTTGCCCAGCACAGTGTGTACTATGTCAATATACATGTTTTAAAAAGAATGAAGGATTTTTATGTATAAATTAATGAAAATCAAGAATGGCAGACCTACAGGAAGACTGAGGCACAGGTATTTGAGGTCTTGGGGGTTCTTAGATTTTGTATCTCCTCAAAACTCTTGACACCTGCCTTGGAGATGCAAAGATCCTGCGGCTGGAGAGTGTATGAAGCTGACTCCTCACCCCCTCCCAATCCCAGCACCCATTTTCTGCCTGCAAACCAAAATAGGAAAAGATATCCAAGATTTGATCAATCCTCTGGAACCAGAATCCTCAACTCAAGTTACTTTCTATTTCCCTAGTCCTCTTTGCTCAGGAACTTTCCCTAAGCTCTGGGTTCAGAGCCAGAAGGTCTGAAATAAATAGGGAAAGAGTCATTTTTTTAAGATGATAAATACATTTAATTCTTTGTTTTTACTTCCTCTAGAGTCATTAAACTTCCCCCAAGATGTCCTGAAAGCAAAACGTATTAAGCCCCTCCTAAGTGTCCCCACAAAGTGCCTACTCAGCTATCCTGCTCAACACCACATGCAGTCTCTTCCTGCTGAGACTCAGCTCTGGGGGCTGTCAGAGCATCAGCTGTGAGGGGAAATTGGGATATACGTAAGAACCTTAGGGATACATACCTTCAAGTTGACATTGAAGGTATGTGGTAATTTCTGGCTACCTCTTCCCATTTTCCTTAAGAATGACTTGCTGTGGAATGGATTTGTTATGGCGTGGGAGGAGACAGAACAGAGAAGGAACTGTGAGTAACAAGTAAAGGGAGAAGTATTTTGTGTTTGTTGACTCATCCTTGACTGCAGATATGGAATGTCCAAAATGCTCATGTTTTTGGAGCTAAACCCAAGGAGCTAAAACCCAAGATCTGCATTGCCAGATTACATGTTTCTATAACACCAATTGTAATGACTAAATCATGAAATTCTCCCAAGATTCATCCAGCTAGATCAGTCACTGTATTTATTTCCTTGATGTCTCAGAACCAGAGGAAGCAAAGTCTTCTCGGACAGGACTCTTGAGATTGAACACTCTTAGGGAGTTTCCCTGGTGCTCTGGGGGAAGTGACTAGGCCATGATCTTATGGCTATTCTCTGTCATCAAAGGATGGCTGCTTTGCATGTGGGAACTGCAGAGCACCTGATCACATGAGGAAATGGAGGGGTGAGAGACAGGAGCAACTCATCAAAGTGGAGGTGAGATTAGTCAGCTCCATCTTTGGATCTTGTGTGGTGCTTTCTAAAACAGACAGAGATGGGACTAGGGCAGAGCCTGATAGACAGCCACTGGTGTTTCATTAAAGACAGGGAAAACTGCCCATCAACAGTCACTGACAAGGATGCTTTAACCTTTTGAAACTCTCCAAAGTGTGTGATTTATGTTACTTTTTCACAAATTGCTCCCTTTTCTCTCTTCCACTATTTCACTTCACTCACACTCTGTCACAGGTGTTAGAACTGTGTTGCCCACATTGGTGGAATCCATGGTGCATGTGGTGGCTCAGGCAGCAGCCGCCCCAGAGCCTAGAGTGCAGCCTCTGGGGGCTGGAGGTGGGCACTGTGCTGGGCTCTTCAGGGGGCATTTGGGAGGGGGCTGGCACTGCTGCTGTTTCTCCTGGCAAGACATCACAGTGGGAGGGCAGGAAGCCTGGGTAGAATAGAGAAAAAGGTCAGTGCAAGAGCTCCAGGCCAGTGTATCTTCTGTGAATCATTTTATGAAGATTGCTCTGAATAGCAGCAGCTTCCCAAGCTCTGACATTCAGGAGGAAAATGGAAACCAATATCAAGTTAACTGACCTGGCAAGACATTTCCCTCCCTTTGCCCTCCTTCCAAAACAATGCTGATGTGTTCTTACTGGGACCCAAGTCTGTCTGTCTTCATAGAAACGTGTAAGTAAATACACACAATTA
The DNA here is from genome assembly GCF_011800145.1 of Mirounga leonina. NCBI lineage: Eukaryota > Metazoa > Chordata > Mammalia > Carnivora > Phocidae > Mirounga > Mirounga leonina. The sequence continues at coordinate 3,904,127 of NW_023270780.1, read as the reverse complement.
GGTGATGACCCCTGGAGAATGTCTTCCTGCATGAACTCATCTTTCAGGATTAAGAATGGACAGGATGCTAAGAGCCAGGGTTTGGGTATGTCACTGACCCTGATGCATCCCACAAAGATTCCTTGCTCACTGAGCCCAGCTCTGTCCCCTGCTGCCCTCCAAGGTCTTCTTGCTGCCTCCACAGACATCTCTTCTTTCCTCTTTCCTACTAAAATCTGGGCTTGTTTTCCTAAAACTCACAGCTGGGGCTCTGTCCCTTCTGGACACTCACGGGATGCAGAGAAGACAGGACAAGGCTGTTCCTGAGGAGGCCCAGGGCAGGAGCTGTTTTATCCTATGTCAGGTTCATGATGCATAGCCCTAGCACACTGCCACTTTCACAACCAGGGGATGTGACAGCCTGGCACACTACTATTGTCTCTAGCTTCTTCCTGCATGCTTGCAAAGATGTCTGGCAAGAGGGACCAGGAACTCCTGATGACTGCTCCCTAGGTGTGTCAGGGACCATTTCTTTTTTCACACATTCATTCAGCTCAGATGCTTTAACTTCAGCTCTGCCCCTTGCATTTTTGCTGGGCACTGATGATGTAGAGATGCATGTGACATATTTCCTGACCTTGAGCGTTTCAAGTTTAACTGGACAGACTTCAGAGAAGCAAACATGTAAGTCTAATACCATGTGATTTGTCCTGTGATACAAATGTCTCCAAATACCTGTCTTTTGCATGTCAGTTTCCTACTGCTCTGCATATTCCCAAGGATGATTTTTTCAGATGACATTGGCTCCTGACTTCTGGGGATGTTGGGTGACCTTAGAGCCCTGAACCCTGGGAATGAGGCATGTTGGGAAATAGATGGAGAATGGGATCAGGCCCCATCTGGGATTATTTAAATTAGCAGATAAAATATTAAGAGGACCATCAATAGTTGAGATCACAAGACTTATACTTAGTATGATAAAAATCCATTTTATCCATGTTAGTTTCCTGGGGCATGTAATAATATTGATTATGAAAAAATGAAATAATTTACCAGTGTGACATATTTAAGATAATGGGACTCATAAAGATGATTTGTTCAATATGTTGTTAATGAAGGGCTGGATGATGGTGGTGATATTATATGCATCACATTTCATAGAACAGATCTGATCATTTCTAAGGTTTGTATGTAGTTATTTTTAATAAAATTGAATCCTACTTTCCTATTGGAATCTATTATAGTACTGGAGATGAATTTCTCATTGACTTTGTCTTATAATTACTGCATTTTGCTATTTGTTTCCAAAAGATTACAGTTAGAGCAACAACAGAACATTAATTATTTATATTTAAATTAAATGGCAATTTTAAATGAAATATTTTTATGGTCAATATATGTGGATCTTTTCTGTACTTTATAGTTTATTGCTTTTATACATAAAATTCCTTATAAGTGTATGCACTCTACCCACTTTTGATCATAGGGATTCCATGATTTATTTTGAGATACCTGTGGGAGAATGAATCACACTGAGTCATAGGGTATGGTGGCTGGGGATGGAGGAAGGCAGAAAGGGTTAGAGTTGGCATTGACTGTCCTCTATGCTATTCTTCTGGTCTCCAGAAGGAGTCTCTTCTTGATGATATATTTGTAGGCTTAGCCCTAGCACAATGCTAGAGGGTCCACTTCCCTCACCTTGCTGAAGACCGTACCAATTAATAATGCTTGGAAGGAATTACTCATGAAGGGTGAGATAGGTATTTTCTTGTACCAGACTGGGTGATAAAGCTGAAGAGGAACATATAGTGCTGAAAAATCTCATAGCTACTCCTCCCAGTTTTGGTGGGGTTGGAGGCTACAAGACTGCCAACTGGGAGGGAGGACATTCTAACCAAGGTATGCTACCAGGGAACACTGGACCTTAGAAAGAGTCCACCCTGGTCCCTGGTCTGTGACTCTGGATGGAGACACTCCTGCCTTTTGTACGTCCCATGTTTGCCTTTTTTATTTTATTTTATTTTATTTTATTTTATTTTATTTTATTTTATTTTATTTTATT
>NW_023270780.1:3764829-3902076 GCF_011800145.1 Mirounga leonina | reverse complement strand
TTTTATTTTATTTTATTTTATTTTATTTTATTTTATTTTATTTTATTATGTTATGTTAGTCAACATACATCATTAGTTTTTTTTATTATTATGCTATGTTAGTCACCATACATTACATCATTAGTTTTTGATGTAGTGTTCCATGATTCATTGTTTGCATATAACACCAAGTGCTCCATGCAGAACATGTCCTCTTTAATACCCATCACCAGGCTAACCCAGCCTCCCATCCCCCTCCCCTCTAGAACCCTCAGTTTGTTCAGAGTCCATAGGCTCTCATGATTTGTCTCCCCCTCCAATTTCCCCTCCTTCATTCTTCCCCTCCTGCTATCTTCTTCTTCTTCTTCTTTTTTAACATATAATGTATTATTTGTTTCAGAGGTACAGATCTGTGATTCAACAGTCTGGCACAATTCACAGTGCTCACAATAGCACATACCTTCCCTAAGTCTATCACCCAGCCACCCCATCCTTCCACCCCCCACCATTCCAGCAACACTCAGTTTGTTTCCTGAGATTAAGAATTCCTCATATCAGTAAGGTCATATGATACATGTCTTTCCCTGATTGACTTATTTCACTCAGCACAACACCCTCCAGTTCCATCCATGTCATTGCAAATGGCAAGATTTCATTCTTTTTGATGGGTGCATAATATTCCATTGTATATATATACCACTTCTTCTTTAACCATTCATCTGTTAATGGACACCTTGGCTGTTTCCATAGTTTGGCTATTGTGGACATTGCTGCTATAAACATTGGGGTGCATGTACCCTTTCGGATCACTACATTTGTATCTTTGGGGTAAATACCTAGTAGTGCAATTGCTGGGTCATACAGTAGCTCTATTTTGAATTTTTTGAGGAACCTCCATACTGTTTTCCAGAGTGGCTGCACCAGCTTGCATTCCCACCAACAGTGTAGGAGGGTTCCCTTTTCTCCGCATCCTCGCCAACATCTGTCCTTTCCTGACTTGTTCATTTTATCCATTCTGACTTGTGTGAGATAGTAGCTCATTGAGGTATTCATTTGGATTTCCCTGATGCCAAGCGATGTTGAACACTTTTTCATGTGTCTGTTGCCTATTTGGATGTCTTCTTTGGAAAAGTGTCTGTTCATGTCTTCTGCCCATTTCTTGATTGGATTATTTGTTCTTTGGGTGTTGAGTTTGGTAAGTTCTTTATAGATTTTGGATACTAGCCCTTTATCTGATATGTCATTTGCAAATATCTTCTCCCATTCTGTCAGTTGTCTTTTGGTTTTGTTGACTGTTTCTTTGGCTGTGCAAAAGCTTTTTATCTTAGTGAAGTCCCAATAGTTCATTTTTACCCTTACTTCCCTTGCCTTTGGTGATGTTTCTAGGAAGAAGTTGCTGCAGCTGAGTTCGAAAAGGTTTCTGCCTGTGTTCTGCTTGAGGATTTTGATGGACTCCTGTCTCACATTGAGGTCTTTCAACCATTTGGAGTCTATTTTTGTGTGTGGTGTAAGGAAATGGTCCAGTTTCATTCTTCTGCATGTGGCTGCCCAATTTTCCCAACACCATTTGTTGAAGAGACTGTCTTTTTTCCATTGGACATTCTTTCCTGCTTTGTCAAAGATGAGTTGACCATAGAGTTGAGGGTCCATTTCTGGGCTCTCTATTCTGTTCCACTGATCTATGTGTCTGTTTTTGTGCCAGTACCATACTGTCTTGATGATGACAGCTTTGTAATAGAGCTTGAGGTCGGGATTTGTGATGCCACCAGCTTTGCTTTGCTTTTTCAACATTCCTCTGGCTATCCGGGGCCTTTTCTGGTTCCATACAAATTTTAGGATTATTTGTTCCATTTCTTTGAAAAAAGTGATGGTATTTTGATGGGGATTGCATTGAATGTGTAGATTGCTCGAGGTAGCATTGACATCTTCACAATATTTGTTCTTCCAATCCATGAGCATGGAACGTTTTTCCATTTCTTTGTATCTTCCTCCATTTCTTTCATGAATATTTTAGAGTTTTCTGAGTACAGATCATTTGTCTCTTTGGTTAGATTTATTCCTAGGTATCTTATTGTTTTGGGTGCAATTGTAAATGGAATCGACTCCATAATTTCTCTTTCTTCTGTCTTGTTGTTGGTGTATAGGAATGCCACTGATTTCTGTGCATTGATTTTATATCCTGCCACTTTACTGAATTCCTGTATGAGTTCTAGCAGTTATAGGGTGGAGTCTTTCGGGTTTTCCACATAAAGTATCATATCATCTGCAAAGAGTGAGAGTTTGACTTCTTCTTTGCCAATTTGGATGCCTTTTATTTCTTTTTGTTGTCTGATTGCTGTGGCTAGGACTTCTAATACTATGTTGAATAGCAGTGGTGATAGGGGACATCCCTGCCATGTTCCTGACCTTAGGGGGAAAGTTCTCAGTTTTTCCCCATTGAGAATGATATTTGCTCTGGGTTTTTCATAGATGGCTTTTATGATATTGAGGTATGTACCCTCTATCTCTATACTCTGAAGAGTTTTGATCAAGAAAGGAAGTTGTACTTTGTCAAATGTTTTTTCTGCATCTATTGAGAGGATCATATGGTTCTTGTTCTTTCTTTTGTTAATGTCTTGTATCACGTTGATTGATTTGCAGATGTTGAACCAACCTTGCAGCCCAGGGATAAATCCCACTTGGTCGTGGTGAATAATCCTTTTAATGTACTGTTGGATCCTATTGGCTAGTATTTTGGTGAGAATTTTTGCATCCATGTTAATCAAGGATATTGGTCTGTAATTCTGCTTTTTGATGGGGTCTTTGTCTGGTTTGGGGATCAAGGTAATGGTGGCCTCATAAAACGAGTTTGGAAGTTTTCCTTCCATTTGTATTTTTTGGAACAGTTTCAGAAGAATAGGTATTAATTCTTCTTTAAATGTTTGGTAGAATTCCCCTGGGAAGCCATCTGGCCCTGGGCTTTTGTTTCTTGGGAGATTTTTAATGACTGCCACAATTTCCTTAGTGGTTATAGGTCTGTTCAGGTTTTCTGTTTCTTTCTGGTTCACTTTTGATAGTTGATACATCTCTAGGAATGCCTCCATTTCTTCCAGATTATCTAATTTGCTGCCATAGAGTTGCTCATAATATGTTCTTATAATTGTTTGTATTTGCTTGGTGTTAGTTGTGATTTCTCCTCTTTCATTCATGATTTTGTTGATTTGGGTCATTTCTCTTTTCTTTTTGATAAGTCTGGCCAGGGGTTTATCAATCTTCTTAATTCTTTCAAAGAACCAGCTCCTAGTTTCATTGATCTGTTCTACTGTTCTTTTGGTTTCTATTTCATTGATTTCTGCTCTGATCTTTATTATTTCTCTTCTCCTGCTGGGTTTAGGCTTTATTTGCTGTTCTTTCTCCAGCTCCTTTAGGTGTAGGGTTAAGTTGTGTACTTGAGACCTTTCTTGTTCTTGAGAAAGGCTTGTACTGCTATATACTTTCCTCTTAGGACTGCCATTGTTATATCCCAAAGATTTTGAACAGTTGTGTTTTCATTTTTATTGGTTTCCATGAATTTTTAAAATTCCTCTTTAGTGTCCTGGTTGACCCATTCATTCCTTAGTAGGATGCTCTTTAGCCTCCATGTATTTGAGTTCTTTCCGACTTTCCTCTTGTGATTGGATTCAAGTTTCAAAGCATTGTGCTCCAAAAATATGCAGGGAATGATCTTTATCTTTTGGTACTAGTTGAGACCTGATTTGTGACCTAGGATGTGATCTATTCTGGAGATTCTTCCATGGACACTAGAGAAGAATGTGTATTCTGTTGCTTTGGGATGATCTGTGAAATCCATTTGGTCCAGTGTGTCATTTAAAGTCTTTATTTCCTTGTTGATCTTTGGTTAGATGATCTGTCCATTTCAGTGAGGAGGGTGTTAAAGTCCCCCACTATTATTGTATTATTGTTGATGTGTTTCTTTGCTTTTGTTATGAATTACCTTATATAATTGGCTGCTCCCATGTTAGGGGCATAGATATTTACAATTGTTAAATCTTCTTGTTGGATAGACTTTTAAGTAGGATATAGTGTCCTTCCTCATCTCTTATTACAGTCTTTGGTTTAAAATCTCATTTGTCTGATATAAGGATTCCACCCCAGCTTTCTCGTGGTGTCCGTTAGCATGGTAAATGGTTTTCCACCACTTCACTTTCAATCTGGCGGTGTCTTTGGGTCTAAAATGAGTCTCTTGCAGACAGCATATTGATGGGTCTTGTTTTTTAATCCAATCTGATAACCTATGTCTTTTGATTGGGGCATTTAGCCCATTTACATTCAGGGTAACTATTGAAAGATAGGAATTTAGTGCCATTGTATTGCCTGTAAGGTGACTGTTACTGTATATTGTCTGTGTTCCTTTCTGCTTTTAAGCTCTCTCTTTGCTTAGAGGACCCCTTTCAGTATTTCTGGTAGGGTTGGTTTCGTGTTTGCAAATTCCTTTAGTTTTTGTTTGTCCTGGAAACTTTTTATTTCTCCTTCTATTTTCAATGACAGCCTAGCTGGATATAGTATTCTTGGCTGCATATTTTCTCGTTTAGTGCTCTGAATATATCATGTCAGTCCTTTCTGGCCTGCCAGGTCTCTGTGGATAGGTCTGTTGCCAATCTAATATTTCTACCATTGTAGGTACATATCTCTTGTCCTGAGCTTCTTTCAGAATTTTCTCTTTGTCTCTGAGACTCATAAGTTTTACTATTCGATGTTGGGGTGTTGACCTATTTTTATTGATTTTGAGAGGGGTTCTCTGTGCCTCCTGGAATTTGATGCCTGTTTCCTTCCCCAAATTAAGGAAGTTCTCTGCTATAATTTGCTCCAATATACCTTCTACTCCTCTCTCTCTCTTTCTTCTTCTGGGATCCCAATTATTCTAATATTGTTTCGTCTTATGGTATCACTTATTTCTCAAATTCTGTCCTCGTGATCAAGTAGTTGTTTGTCTCTCTTTTTCTCAGCTTCTTGATTTTCCATCATTTGGTCTTCTATATCACTAATTCTCTCTTCTGCCTCATTTATCCTAGCAGTTAGAGCCTTCATTTTTGATTGCACATCATTAATAGTATTTTCGATTTCAACTTGGTTAGATTTTAGTTCTTTTATTTCTCCAGAAAGGGTTTCTCTAATAACTTCCATGCTTTTTTCAAGCCCAGCTAGTATCTTTAAAATCATCATTCTGAACTCTAGTTCTGACATCTGACTAATGTCCTTATTGATTACATCCCTGGCAGTCAGTACTACCCCTTGTTCTTTTTGTTGAGGTGATTTTTTCTGTCTTCTCATTTTGTCCAGAGGAGAATAGATGAATGAGAGAACAAAAGGCTAACAGGGTAACAACATCCCCAGAAAATATACAAAAAACAAATCAGAAAAGACCTCAAACCGAGGAAAAGAAAGGGAAAGAAAGAAAAAAGAATAAAAGTGATAAAGAAAAAGAAAAAAACAAAGAACAAAACAAAAAAAACCAGAATATGATCAAATATGATCAGGCTTGTGCATAGATCAGTGCCACACACTAGATTTGGGGCATATTTTGGTCTGTTGGAGAAAGTGTGTCCCAAAATTTTAATGAAAGAACAACTTATATATGTAAATAATAAGGGTTAATAATCAACAGATGGAATATGACTGTAAAGATGAAAATTATAAAAGATTTTATAAAAGGAATTGATAAGATAAGAAGTTGGTTGAAAAAAGAAAGAAGAGGATTTTTAAAAAAAGAAAGGAGAGAATGTGATCAGGCAGGAGACTAGAACAAAGCCATGCACTAGAGATTTAGGGTATATTTTGATCTGTTAAAAGAAACTGTATCCCAAAATTTTAAAGAGAGAGCAACTTATATATATATACAAAATAAGGGTAACTACTCTAAAATGAAAAATAAAAAAGATTTTTGAAAAACGGATTGATAAGATGTTGGTTGAAAAAGGGAAAAAGAAAAAAAAAATTTTTTTAAATTAACTTTGAAAGACTAAAGAATCATGGGGAAAAAGCCATGAATTCAAAGAGCAATATTCCCCTAGGGCTGGAGTTCTGCTGTTCTCATTGATGGTTAAACTTGGTCTTGGCTGATGAGATCAGGCTCATTCAGGGTCGTATGGCAATAGACATGTTATGTTAGTTACCATACAATACATCATTAGTTTTTGATGTAGTGTTCCACGATTCATTGTTTTCATATAACACCCAGTGCTCCATGCAGTACGTGTGCTCCATAATACCCATCACTGGGCTAAACCATCCCCCCTCCCCTCTAAAAGCCTCAGTTTGTTTCTCAGAGTCCATAGTCTCCCATAGTTCATCTCCCCCTCCGATTTCCACCCATTCCTGTTTCCTTTCCTTCTTCTAATGTCCTCCATGCTATTCTTTATGTTCCACAAATAAGTGAAACCATATGATAATTGACTTTCTCTGCTTGACTTATTTCACTTAGCATAATCTCCTCCAGTTCCGTCCATATTGATGTAAAAGTTGGGTATTCATCCTTTCTGATGGCTGAGTACTATTCCATTGTATATATGGACAACATCTTCTTTATCCATTCATCTATTGAAGGGCATCTCAGCTCTTTCCACAGTTTGGCTATTGCAGACATTGCTGCCATGAATATTGGGGATATATGGCCCTTCTTTTCACTACATCTGTGTCTATGGGGTAAATACCCAGGAGTGCAATTCCTGGGTCAGAGGGTAGCTCTATTTTTTATTTTCTGAGGCACCTCCACATTGTTTTCCAAAGTGGCTGTACCAGCTTGCATTCCCATCAACAGTGTAAGAGGGTTCCCCTTTCTCCACAACCTCTCCAACATTTGTTGTTTCTATCCCTGTCCATTTTTGCCATTCCAACTGGTGTAAAGTGGTATCTCAATGTGGTTTTCATTTGAATTTCCCTGATGGCTAATGATGATGAACATTTTTTCATGTGTCTGTTAGCCATTTGTATGTCTTCTTCAGAGAAGTTTCTTTTCATAACTTCTGCCCATTTTTTGACTTGAGTATTTGTTTTTTGGGTGTTGAGTTTGAGAAGTTCTTTATAGATCTTGGATACCAGCCCTTCATCTGTAGTGTCATTTGCAAATATCTTCCCCCATTCTGTGGGTTGCCTCTTTGGTTTGTTGACTGTTTCCTTTGCTGTGTAGAAGCTTTTTATCTTGATGAAGTCCCAAAGTTCATTTTGCTTTTGTTTCACTAGCTTTTGGAGATGTATCTTGAAAGAAGTTGCTGTGGGCGATGTCAAAGAGGTTACTGCCTATGTTCTCCTCTAGGATTTTGATGGATTCCTGTCTCACACTGAGGTCTTTCATCCACTTTGAGTTTATCTTTGTGAATGGTGTTAGAGAATGGTCGAGTTTCATTCTTCTGCATGTGGCTGTCCAATTTTCCCAGCACCATTTATTGAAGAGACTGTCTTTTTTCCATTGCATGTTTCTTCCTGTTTTGTCAAAGATTATTTGACCATAGAGTTGAGGGTCCATATCTGGGCTCTCTATTCTGTTCCATTGGTCTATATGTCTGTTTTTGTGCCAGTACCATGCTGTCTTGGTGATCACAGCTTTGTAATATAGCTTGAAATCGGGCAACATGATGCCCCCAGCTTTGTTTTTCTTTTTCAACATTTCCTTGGCGATTCGGGGTCTTTTCTGATTCCATACAAATTTTAGGATTGTTTGTTTCAGCACTTTGAAAAATGTCATTGGAATTTTGATCGGGATGGCATTGAAGGTATAGATTGCTCTGGGTAGCATAGACATTTTAACAATGTTTATTCTTCCGATCCATGAGCATGGAATATTTTTCCATCTTTTTGTGCCTTCTTCAATTTCTTTCATGAGTCTTTTGTAGTTCCTAGAGTATAGATCCTTTACCTCTATTCCGAGGTATCTTATGGTTTTTGGTGCTTTTGTAAATGGAATCGTTTCTCTAATTTCTCTTTCTACAGTTGCATTGTTAGTGTATAAGAAAGCAACCTGATTTCTGTGCATTGGTTTTGTATCTGCCACATTATTGAATTGCTGTATGAGTGTTAGTAATTTGGGGGTGGAGTCTTTTGGGTTTTCCACATAAAGTATCATGTCATCTGCGAAAAGAGAGAATTTGACTTCTTTTTTGCCCATTTGAATACCTTTTATTATTTCTTTTTGTTGTCTGATTGCTGTTGCTAGGACTTCTAGTACTATGTTGAACAATAGTGGTGAGAGTGGGCATTCTTGATGTGTTCCTGATCTTAAGGGAAAGGCTTTCAGCTTTTCCCCATTAAGGATGACATTCGCTGTGGGTTTTTCATAGATGGATTTTATGAACTTGAGGAATGTTCCCTCTATCCCTAAACTCTGAAGAGTTTTAATCAGGAAAGGATGTTGTATTTTGTCAAATGCTTTTTCTGAGTCAATTGAGAGGACCATATGGTTCTTCTCCCTCCTCTTATTAATGTGTTCTATTGCATTGATTGATTTGCAAATGTTGAACCACCCTTGCATCCCAGGGATAAATCCCACTTGGTCATTTTCAATGATCCTTTTAATGTATTGTTGGATCCTATTAGCTAGGATTTTGTTGAGGATTTTGGACTCCATATTCATCAGGGATATTGGTCTGAAATTCTCCTTTTTGATGGGGTCTTTGCCTGGTTTGGAGATTAAGGTAATGCTGGCCTCATAGAACGAGTTTGGAAGTTTTCCTTCTATTTCTCTTTTTTGAAAGAGCTTCAGTAGAATAGGTATTATTTCTTCTTTGAATGTTTGGTAGAATGCCCCAGGTAATTCATCAGGCCCTGGACTCTTGTTTTTTGGGAGGTTTTTGATGACTGCTTCAATCTCGTTACTGGTTATTGGCCTATTCAGGTTGTCAATTTCTTCCTGTTTCAGTCTTGGCAGCTTATAGGTTTCCAGGAAGGCCTCCATTTCATCCAGATTGCTCAGTTTATTGGCATATAGTTGGTGATAATAATTTCTAATAATTGTTTCTATTTCCTTGGTGTTAGTCAGGATCTCTCCCCTTTCATTCATAATTTTATTAATTGGGGCCTTTCTCTTTTCTTTGGATAGGTCTGGCCAGTGGTTTATCTATCTTATTAATTCTTTCAAAGAACCAACTTCTAGTTTCGTTGATTTGATCTACTGTGTTTCTGATTTCTAATTCATTGATGTCTGCTCTAATTTTAATTATTTCTCTTCTAATGCGTGGCTTATGCATCATTTGTTGCTTTTTCTCTAGTTCTTTAAGGTGTAGAGTTAGTTGGTGAATTCGGGATTTTTCTATTTTTTTGAGTGAGGCTTGGATGGCTATGTATTTCCCCCTTAGGACCGCCTTTGCAGTATCCCATAGGTTTTGGACCAAAGTGTTTTCATTCTCATTGATTTTCATGAATTGTTTAAGTTCTTTGATTTCCTGGTTGACCCAAACATTCTTGAGCAGAGTGGTCTTTAGTTTCCAAGTGTTTGAATTTCTGCCACATTTTTCTTGTGATTGAATTCCAGTTTTAGAGCATTGTGGTCTGAGAATATGCAGGGAATAATCTCAATCTTTTGGTATCAGTTGAGACCTGATTTGTGACCCAGTATATGGTCTATTCTGGAGAATGTTCCATGTGTGCTCGAGAAGAATAAGTATTCTGTTGTTTTAGGGTGGAATGTTCTGTATATATCTATGAGGTCCATCTGGTCCAGTGTGTCATTCAAAGCTCTTGTTTTCGTGTTGATTTTCTGCTTAGATGATCTGTCCATTCCTGAGAGTGTTGTATTGAGGTATCCTACAGTTAAAGTATTGTTATCAAAATGACTCTTTATTTTGGTTAGATTATGTAGATGGCTGCTCCCATGTTGGGGGCATAGATATTTACAATTGTTAGATCTTCTTGTTGGATAGACCCTTTAAGAATGATATAGTGTCCTTCTCTGTCTCTAATTACAGACTTTAGTTTGAAATCTAATTTGTCTGATATAAGGATTGCTAACCCAGCTTTCTTTTGAGGTCCGCTGGCATGGAAGATGGCTCTCCATCCCTTCACTTTTGGTCTGGATGTATCTTTAGGTTCAAAATGAGTCCCTTGTAGGCAGCATATTGATGGGTCTCGTCTTTTTATAATCTGCAACCGTGTGCCATTTTATGGGAGCATTTAGGTCACTCAAGTTGAGAGTGATTATTGAAAGATATGAATTGTTATCATGTTGCCTGTGAAGACGTTGTTTTTATAGATTGTCCTGTAAACTTATGTTGTATATCACTCTTGGGGTCTTTCTCCTTTTATAGAACCGCCCTTAATATTTCTTGCAGGGCTGGCTTAGTGGTCACATATTCTTTCAGTTTCTCCCAGTCATGGAAGCTCTGCATCTCTCTACCCATTCTCAATGAAAGCTTTGCTGGATAAAGTATTCTTGGCTGCATGTTCTTCTCATTTAGTACCCTGAATATGTCTTGCCAGGCCTTTCTGGCTTGCCAGGTCTGTGTGGATAAGTCTGATGTTATTCTGATGTTCCTCCCTCTGTACGTAAGGAATCTCTTCCCCCTAACTGCCCTTAAGATGGTTCCCTTGGTTAAGATTTGCAAGTTTTACTATTACCTGCCGGGGTGTTGGCCTGTTTTCCTTGATCCTGGGAGGGGTCCTCTCTGCCTCTAGGAGTCGAATGTTTGTTTCATTCCCCAGATTAGGGACATTCTCAGGTATGATTTGCTCAAATACCTCTTCTAGTCCTCTCTCTGTCTCCACTCCCTCCGGGATTCCAATTATTCTGACATTGGAATGCTTCATGGTGTCACTTATTTCTCTGATTCTATTTTCATGGATTCTGAGTTGTTTTTCCCTGGCCTCCTCTTTTTATCTATTATATTGTCTTCCAGGTCGTTTATTCATTCTTCTGCCTCGCTTACCCTAGCTGTTAGATTATCTAGATTGGATTGGATCTCATTGATAGCATTTTTAAGTTCTGCCAATTCACCTTTCATTTCTGCCCTTAGAGACTCTATGTTGCCGTTAATTGATTTCTCCATTCTAGCCATTGTCTTCACAATTGCTAGCCTGAATTCCATCTCTGACATCTTGGTTATATCTGCATCCATTTGTAAATCTGCAGCATAAGTCATAATCTCTGAGTCTTTTCTCTTTTGGGGGCTCCTCCTCCTAGTCATTCTGTTGATGGGTGTTTGAGGGAATGTATAGAGTCCAAATTATTGACCAGAACCCAAGCAAGATGCACCTGTTTTCTAGGGACCTTAGGATTGCTGGCCTCTTGTTTTTCCAACCTGTCTTCTGAGGGAGGTGCCTGCCATGTTGTTACTCAAGCAACCCTGTCTGGGCGGAGTTGCACTGCCCCCCTGTGGCAGGGGATGGGCTCAGTAAGGATCAGTTTTTGGGCTTTTGTTCTTTGGTGGCTTTCCCTGGCGGCTTTCTGCATCTCTTCCATGAGTCAGAGCAGAAGAGACCATTTCCAACACTCTGCCTCAGAGCAGAGAGATCACAGTCTGTTCTTCAATGAGCTCCCCAGGCCACACTATCTCTGTTTCTGTCTGTGCTGCTATAAACTGCAGTGTCCTGGGTTGTGCACCCCTCCACAGCGCTCCCCGTCCTGCCTCCAGTTCGGGGCACGTCTCTGCCCTTTGTGCTTCTAAAACCTCCAGCTGCTCCCAGTTCACACACAGGACCCCACTGCACTGGGTTTCAGTTTGGGGGGCTGCCCTAAAGTCCTTTCCCCACTGCTACCGGTCTGCGAGTCTGTGCCCCATCCAAGGGCTCAAGGCTGTCGCTCACCAGCGGTGTAGGGTCCCTACGGCCAGGACCCCTCTTGCTGCCATTTATCTTTCGATATCTGCCTGCAGAATTACAGCTCCCTGCTTCATACCTCAAAACCAACTGCCTCCAATATTCTGTTTTTAGAGATCCAGATCTTCTTACATCTCAGGCTGATTTTGTGGGTGCTCAGAGTGGTCTGGTAGATATTCAGCTCAATTCCATGGGCCAGTTGAAATAGGGTCCCCTTCTCCTCTGCCATCTTTCCTTCCTACCTGTAAGGTGGTATCTTAAGGTGGTTTCGATTTGAATTTCCCCAATGGCTAATGATGATGAACATTTTTTCATGTGTCTGTTAGCCATTTGTATTCTTTGGAGAAGTGTCTGTTCATGTCTTCTGCCCATTTTTTGACTTGATTATTTGTTTTATGGGTGTTGAGTTTGAGAAGTTCTTTATAGATCTTGGAAATTAGCGCTTTGTCTGTAGGGTCATTTGCAAATATCTTCTCCCATTCTGTGGGTTGCCTCTTTATTTTGTTGACTGTTTCCTTTGCTGTGCAGAAGCTTTTTATCCAGTCTGAAATTCTCCTTTTTGTTGGGGTCTTTGTCTGGTTTGGGGATTAAGGTAATGCTGGCCTCATAGGATGAGTCTGGAAGCTTTCCTTCTGTTTCTATTTTTGAGACAGCTTCAGTAGAATAGGTATTATTTCTTCTTTGAATGTTTGGTAGAATTCCCCAGGGAATTCATCAGGCCCTGGACTCATTTTTGGGGAGGTTTTTGATCACTGCTTCAATCTCGTTACTGGTTTTTGGCCTATTCAGGTTGTCAATTTCTTCCTGTTTCAGTCTTGGGAGTTTATAGGTTTCCAGGAAGGCCTCCATTTCATCCAGGTTGCTCAGTTTATTGTCCTGTAGTTGTTGATAATAATTTCTAATAATTGTTTCTATTTCCTTGGTGTTAGTCAGGATCTCTCCCCTTTCATTCATAATTTTATTAATTTGGGTCCTTTCTCTTTTCTTTTGGATAGGTCTGGCCAGTGGTTTATTGATCTTATTAATTCTTTCAAAGAACCAACTTCTAGTTTCATTGATCTGATCTACTGTGTTTCTGGTTTCTAATTCATTGATCTCTCCTCTAATCTTAATTATTTCTCTTCTAATGCATGGCTTAGGCATCATTTCTTGCTTTTTTTCTAGTTCTTTAAGATTTAAAGTTAGTTGGTGAATTCGGGATTTTTCTATTTTTTTGAGTGAGGCTTGGATGGCTATGTATTTCTCCCTTAGGACCGCCTTTGCAGTATCCCATAGGTTTTGGACCAATGTGGTTTTTTTCTCTTTGATTTCCATGAATTGTTTAAGTTCTTCTTTGATTTCCTGGTTGACCCAAACATTCTTGAGCAGAATGGTCTTTAGCTTCCATGTGTTTGGATTTCTGCCAAAGTTTTTCTTGTGATTGAGTTCCAGTTTTAAAGCATTATGGTCTGAGAATATGTACAGAATAATCTCAATCTTTTGATATCAGTTGAGACCTGATTTGTGACCCAGGATGTGGTCTATTCTGGAGAAAGTTCCGTGTGCACTCAAAAAGAATGAGTATTCTGTTGTTTAAGGGTGGAATGTTCTGTATATATCTATGAGGTCCATCTGGTCCAGTGTGTCATTCAAAGCGCTTGTTTCTTTGTAGATTTTCTGTTTAGATGATCTGTCTATTGCTGAGAGTGGCGTATTGAGGTCTCCTACAATTAACGTATTGTTATCAATATGACTCCTTATTTTGGTTAACAGTTGGCTTATGTAGATGGCTGCTCCCATGTTGGGGGCATAAATACTTACAATTGTTAGATCTTCTTGTTGGAAAGACCCTTTAAGCATGATATAGCATCCTTCTGTGTCTCTAACTACAGTCTTTAGTTTAAAATTTAATTTGTCTGAAATAAGAATTGCTACCCCCACCTTTCTTTTAAGGTCCATTGGTATGGAAGATGGCTCTCCACCCCCTCACTTTCAGTCTGCATGTGTCTTTAGGTTCAAAATGAGTCTAATGGGGACAGAGCTTTTGTTTGGGGTGATGAAAAAGTTCTGGAAATGAATAGTGGAGATGGTTGCACAACACTGTGAATGTACTTAATGCCACTGAATTGCACACCTAAAAATGGTTAAAGTGGGATATTTTATGTTAATGTATATATTTTATCACAATAAAAGAAGAAATAAAGAAAAGACATAATAGAGCCTGAGCTAAAGCCAAACTGGCACAGTGCCATGTGCTTTCACAAAATTAAGCTTTAGGTGGGAAATGCCCTTGGGAAATGAAGGAGTAAAAACCAATTTCTCCTCAACATTAATGGAAAACCAGCTCCTTAGATTTTAAGTATAAAAAGGTACCAAGGAGGGGTGCCTGGGTGGCTCAGTCAGTTAAGTGTCTGCTGGTCCAGGTCATGATACCCTTGTTGGTCTCCCTGCTCAGCGGGGAGTCTGCTTCTCCTTCTCCTTCTGCCCCTCCCCCACCTCATTCTTTCTCTCTCTCTGTCTCTCTCTCACTCGCTCACTCTCTCTATCAAATAAATAAATAAAATCTTTAAAAAAAAGGTACAGTCAATAAGATAGAGTTGATGTAAGATCTGCTCTGAAATATACAGCCCAGCTCCTCTGGCTGAGCTAGGGTTTTTTTGGAGACATGGATGCAGGTGTGGAATCCACACTATAGCAAGCTCTAGAGTCACAGCATGGACAGGCCATTTGACATCTTAAAGCACAAGAAATTCTTAGGTAGGACTCAGGAGTATAAAGAATGTTGAGTCATGGTTCAGATTCCCCCACCACCACACATAACACACATATGCACATATGCCACATATATAACACATACACGCACACATGAACACACCACATAACACATACGCATTCATGCCAAACACATAACATACACACACATAACACACATGTGCATGTATGCCTCACGCATAGCACATATGCACATGCAAACACACCACATAACACTCACAAACACACACACACACACTCAAGTTCCAAGACTGAAAACTTTGGCCTCAAATTAAGGTTTGTTTCCAGGGGCGCCTGGGTGGCTCAGTTGGTTAAGTGTCTGCCTTCAGCTTAGAGCATGATGCCAGGGTCCTGAGATCGAGCCCCACATCAGACTCCCTGCTCTGTGGGGAGTCTGCTTCTCCTCTCCCTCTGCCTGCTGCTCCCCCTTCCTTGTGCAGGCTCTCTCTCTCTCTCTCTGTGTCAAATAAATAAAATTTTTAAAAAAGAAACTATTCTCTCTCAACACAATTACTCTTAGAAAAAATTTTTTTTCCATTTATTTGAGACCCCTGGAGTTCAACAGATACCAGCATAGTTTTGATAAACTCAGGGAAGCTCTCAGTCTGAGGAAAACGTTAGGTTTGGATAGGACAGATCTAGTGGTGGCCATCAGTCCTGCAAAACAATGAGGTCTTTAATCCCACACCATCTATTCTGACTCCACGGTGCCCTCCCCACCCCAGGCAACAACAAAGAATATTTTCCACCTGTCTTTTTGTAATTACCAGATTCTGGGCACTCAAGGTTATGAAGAATGGACATACTCACAGCAGTGGTAGTCCAATAAGCTTAGGAAGTCATTGGATTTGGGGCGTCTGGGTGGCTCAGATGGTTAAGCGTCTGTCCTCTGCTCAGGTCATGATCCCAGGGTCCTGGGATCAAATCCTGCATCAGGCTCCCTGTTAGGCAGGGAGCCTGCTTCTCCCTCTGCCTCTGCCTCTGCTTCTCTCTCTCTCTCTGACTCTCATGAATAAATAAATAAAACATTAAAAAAAAAAGAATTCATTGGATTTGACAGAGTAGTAACTATTTCTAGGAAAATGCCCCCAGTTAAATCAACTGAAAAAATTTTAAATGTGTGTGTCATTCTTTAGGGAAGCAGTAAAGTAAAACTTGCTTCAGTGTCCAAAAATAAAGGAATAGTTAACTAAAATATTGTGCATAAAATGGATCATCTCTTGCTCATTGAAACCACTTGTAAAGATGAATAAATTCTCATGGTGTAATGTGAAAAAGTAGCATACATTGTATGCAGGTGGTGTTGATTTTGTATTCACACAACAATATTTTTCATATTTCCGTAGTTTTCAAAATTTAGTGAATGTGCACTACTTAATAAAAAAATAACGAACCTTATTTTTAAAAGAAGATTAAGTAGACAGGACAGATTCCTAGGATTTGGGGGTAGGGGGTTCTTCATGCAGACTGAGAAGAAGTAGGGCTAAGGGTCCACCCCCCTCATTTCATCAGTGAAGAAATAGACATCCTGCTCTTCCCAGATCATTCGAACCAGTGACCACCTCTCCTGACCACTGCAAGGGAAAGGGCAGCCCCTTAACCAGAAAGAAAGAGAAGGGAGACTGTCACTCACATGCAGTTTTCCCTTGGTCCTGCTGTGACCCTGGGAGGAAGACCATCCCAACAACTCCCAGCAAAGCCAGCAGCTCCACCTGGATTAACCTACACCGCCCAGAACAAATGAAGCCTGTCTCAGGACCTAATCTCAAAGGTGACCTTTCCTGCCCAGCTCACAAGCCCAGCTGCTCACCTCTCTACTGACATGGTATCATTTTTGTTGTTTTAAAAGCAAACCTCTTAATTCTACTGTATACATGCGAACTCCCTATGTCCTTGAAGTACTTTGCCCTTGAAACTTTCTTTCAAACAAACCAACCAACTCAAACTTTATGGGGATGCATACTTGGATCTTTTCTGAGCAGAGAAAGGATGGTGGGAAAGCCATCTCATTTGTGGCCTCTATACTGAGCCTGTGTCAGGCCCCTTTCTACAAAAGCCTTCTGCCTCTTGATGTCTTAGGAGCAGAACAAAGCAGGGGAGAGGCTTCCTTGGGTTTTGAGCATTTACCTTGGAAGAAGGTGGCATGCATCTCCTGCCCCGCCTGGGCTACCTCTGCCCCTCCATTTTCCCAGGTTCCTAGTGAGTGAGGGGGCACAGGGAGGGCAGGAGATAGTGATAAACAACACAGTAGGATCTTGACTCTGTCATACTTGTGCGCTCACCCAGTAAGGAAATTATAGTTCCTCTTTTCTTCCTAGTTGCCAATACAATTTAAAATTAAATTGAATTAGAAAGAAAAGAAATAATAAACCTACATTCATTTTAAACTCAGGGAGCATTTGGGGAGTTTTTACTGTTAAATGTACCCAAAAGTTAAGTGGCACTTCACTGGCTCTGCTATGTTGTCTTCTGAACTGTCATCTTCATTAATTTCAAATCTACTTTCCTCTCCTAATATGGTCCCCACATTTGCCCAAAGGGTGATTCCAGGAATAATGCCTTTGCATAACTATATTCCACATCACCATAGTAGGTGTTAGCAGAAAATGACAGCTTTGGGGATAATTTGTTTCCCTAACACACACATACAAATATACAGACACTTATTCACACATATTTACTCATGTATTTTTCTAACTCCACACACCAAGCACCACCTGGAGTCTAAAAATAAGTGACATATTTATTTTACATAAATCTAGAGTAGGCAGGGTAATCACTGAGGAATGAAGCCTGTTTAATTTGGATGTCTACCCTAAGGGTGACCAGATGGCTGTGTCTTCTTGATGAAACCCTTTGGGATGCCTGCAGAGGGAGATATGGGGCCAGGGAAGGAGCTCAGGATTCCATTCCCAGGCACTTGGTCTAAACAAGGCAATGCCGCTGCCTCTATAAGGGAGATGATGATAATAACCACTTGCTTGCCTACATAAAAGTGTTAAAAATAAAAGTTAAAGAAACTGTGGGCTGAACCTAAAACTAATAAAAATGATTGTGTATAGAAGAGAGAGATGGGACAAGGAAGGAAACTAGACTTTGCTGAATGTACCTTTCTTTATAGTTTTGGCTTCAGAATAATAAAAATATTTAATACCTGATTAAAAACAGAAGTATTAAATTTAAAAATCTCTAAACAGTGAAAACAAACTACAACAAATGTGTTGTGGGGCCCAGGGCAGGCTACACCACAATGACATGCTGATTATCTTGAACTGGAACTACTTGGGAAACAGCCAGTGCAGGGACACTCAGACTCTCCTCTGATTCCCTGAAAGCAGGAAACACATCTCTCACATGAAATGTACCCTCCCTGTACTGAGAAGTAAAAAGACATCCTTCTCACCAAAGATAGGAACTTTAAAGCCAAAAAAGCTGTAGAAACAAACTTGTTTTATTTTTTTTCTAATCTACTACTTCAGCCTAGATTCTACTTAGAATTCCTTGCAAATTAAAACTCCCAAATATCTGTTTACTTTATCTTGTCAATTCCTCACAGATTTATTGTCTCTTTCTCTAAAATGTATAGAAACTGTCCACTTTGCTCATTTCTTTGGGTCTCAATTGCATTATTGGCCTCCACGTGCATATAATAAAACTTTCAGGGTTTTTTTCTCCTATTAGTCTGCCTCATATCAATTTTTATTTCTAAATTATTTTTATTTCTAAACTACCTAGGAGAACCTTCGGGGATTAAAATTCACCTATCACAATAAGCACTGAATAATGTATGGAATTGTTGAATCCCTATATTGTACACCTGACGCTAATATAATGCTGTATGTTAATTATACTTCAATAAAAAAAAGGAATAATTTTTAAAAAGAACCCTGGGGAGAAAGAAGGAAGTTTCTTCCTACCCTACAGTGTTTAACTGTACATGAGGTTGATGACATAACTATACTGAGAAAAGAATTAGTTCAACTAACTTTAAAACACAGTATTTTGACTATGCATCTGTATCCCAAGCTCAAAGAAACCTCACATAGCACTGAATGATCTTATCATTGGTAATAATATTAGCATCATCACTTGGAGAATATTATAGGATATTCTATAAGATATATTGTAGGATAAAACAAAAAAGAACCAAACTTTCAGCACTAGAGGAAAAAGATACAAGAATAATATGAAGAAGCATATATCCTAAAATGTTAATTTGGGGGAATTGAAATATTATTCATTCATGTTTTTTTTTCTTGAAAAAAAATGTATTCCCTAGTATTGTTCACTAAAAAGACCTAGCAGCAATAAAAACGTAGCAGTATTTTCATCCACAGTGTCCATATTAGGATCTCTAAATACCATTTCCCCTAAAAGAATGTGGACTCCTTGGAGAAATACCCAAGACTATTCTGAGACAAATGATGTACAATATGACCATTGGATATCTTGTTGCATCAGAAAGTAAGGAAGTTACTGGGTTGTATCAAAAAGACACAGGAAGTTTTCAAAATGGGACAAATGGAGAATCAAATTATTCTTTTTGTAATTGACCAGTTGTAATTGATCAAGTCACATCAAAAAAAAAAGAGAAATGTCCATCATGATACTCTTTTTTTTTTTAATTGCCTGGCCACCAACTCATTATTCTGATAACTGACAAGAGAAAGAATTTAGCATTTACTCTGTCTTTCGTATCTAAACTGTATTTTAGGTTACCACGTAGTTGATGAAGAAAGTTGTTTTTGATAAAAACAATATTACTTAATAAGTGGAGAATGAATTATAGAAAAATCACCATTTATTAATTCCTAAAGAAAGAATGCTTCTGGCAACAATCACCAATATGTACTGATAGCTTTAGGAGAAAGGTTTATGGGGAACTTTAAAATGAAGGGATGAGTGGTGCCAACATCATCCAACCCCCCCGATTAATCTTAACATCACTAAAGAAGAACATTCATATAGTATGTGTCTCATGTATGGTGCAGTAAGAAGCACATAACATTGCACTGGAATATGTTTGCCACACACACAAGAAGAACATGAATTCAACCTTCTGGATCTAATCACTTGTGATTGAGAAGAAATACTAGTGAATATAAGGATGTCATAAGAAAGTTGAGAAATACTAGTGAATATAAGGATGTCATAAGAAAGTTAAATGGCACCAAAAAGAAGCAATCAGCTGAAAGCAAAATATGAGAAATTCTTCAAGACGAATAATCTATTTCTTAAAAAGTAAATGAGGCAAAAGAGGAGGGGACATCTGTAGATTAGAAGAAACTAAGAGACATACTGTAACAGCACTCCAGCTGGTCTTACAGGTGAACTTGCTCCCAGATAAACACACTCCTTCACTTGCTCTGTAACAGAACTTGGTCTGTAACAGAACTAATTTACTTTCTTTGAGATTTGTAGACCACTGGCCTTGAGGAGTGAAAGACTAGAACCTTCACAGGGTGCAGAGGCCAGCAAGTCTATCTGAAGCCACCTTAGCTTTCTGATTAGCCCAACGATTTTTTTTAGTAAAAATAATTTTTTTTTCCTTAGGTCACACAAATGATTTTACTGACATCCTTTTGTGTATCTATAGACCTTGCCCTCTTTGCAGAAACAACAGTGTCCTCTTGCACATCACAAAACAGAAACCAGACCCTCTTGCACTGAGATAACATCTGTAGTTGGCATCAAATCCCCATAAAATCAAGAAATGTTGCAGGCCACTGCATAATTAACTTCCACAAACCCCTTTAAAAACCCCTGGGCCAGGCAGAAACCTGAGTTGGTCTTTGGACAAGAGTCCACCTTTCTCCCTAGGTGGCCAGCCTCCTGAATAAAGCTCATATTCCTTTTCAATCAAAACTATTCTCTTCAGTAATGGCCTTTCAAGGGATGGGCAGCTGAACTTGGGTTCAGTAACAATATCAACCAAATGTGTGGATATTTTTTGCATCCTGATTCAAAAACCCAACTTCAAAGCCATATTTTTTAGATAATTGTGGAAAAATGAACATGAACTAGGTGTTGTGTGATAGTAAAGAAGTAATGTTAATTCTCTTAAGAATAGTAATGGCATTGAAGTTCTATGAGAAAGAGAAATGTCCTCATGTGTTCAAGAGACAAGCTTCAGTATTTATGGGTGGAAAAAATGTGATGGCTGGATTTTGCTTTAAAATAGTCCAGGAAAGGAACACCTGGGTGGCTCATTTGGTTGGTGGTGACTCTTGATTTCAACTGGGCTCATGATCTTCAGGTCCTTGGATTGAGCCCCACATGAGGCTCAATGCTCAACAGGGAGTCTGCTTCAGGATTCTCTGTCTCTCTCTGCCCCACCCCCCTCCTCTCTTTCATAAATAAATGTTTAAAAATAATAATAAATAAATAAACAATAAAATAAAATAGTCCAGAAAAAAGTTTGTGCAAGGGACGGGGTAAGGCAGTAGATGAAACAATATTAGCAAAATGTTGATTGGGTAATTAGGGGTCATTATCCTGTTCTATCTCTTTTTGTGCAGATTTGAAATTTTCCATAAATAAAGACCATAAAAACAAAACATAATCAATACACTTAAGTGTTAATATGTGAAGGTTCTTTGTAAAGTGTCAAGTTCTATGCATGTGAGGGGCAATATTGCTAAGATGCAAATAGAGAGCCCATGGCTGGCCCTGAGCTGATTCAGAGGGCAGCATGAGGGCCAAAGAGGCGGAGTAAGGCTCAGAATGGGGAGCCTGCATTGGTAAGGGTGCCAAGAAGCAGGGTCTCTACACCTTGCTGGGAAGATAGCTTGGTACAAAATGCAGCAATTCCACTTCTACACATTCATCTAGGGCTTAGCCTATGGCCACATGACACAATGTATCTTCCCTGCCTAAAGTACAGATTCAACCCTGCTACTTTCTATCTCATCACCTTGTTTTCTTGCCTTCATAAGGATTATCACTATTTGTGATTATCTTATTTGTGGTCTATTTATTTCCGATCTCCCTCTTCCCCTTCAGAGGTTAACATTGAGGATTAGAAACTTTATCCCTCATTCTGAATCCTGAGCACCTAATATAGTGCTAGGCAGAGTTAAGATGCCCAATAAATATTTGCTGAATAAATAAATGATGTGCGTTCCAGCATATCTAACTATAGTAACAAATCAGAGGTAAGACAATGTCCAGCAATGAGTTGGTTAAATAATTGGTGGACTACCCATACAATGGAAGTTGTTCTGGCATGAAAAGCATACCATGGATGAATGTATATTGTCATGAAAAGATGCTATAATATATTATTAGGTGAAAAGTTCCAATGAAAAAATAGCATTAACAGCCTGAATACAATTTTGTTAAAAGAAAAAGAAAAGCTTACATAGAGAAAGTTCTGAAGAAATATACAATCATGTATAAAAATGATTATCTGTGGATAATGGAGTTATGAGTTTTTTTAAATTTATACTTGCATTTTTCTACAATGAATGAACTATTACAGTGATGAGAAAAATTTACATTAATAAAAAAAATTTAGGGGCACCTGGATGGCTCAGTCATTAAGCGTCTGCCTTTGGCTCAGGTCATGGTCCCAGGGTCCTGGGATCGAGCCCCACATCAGGCTCTCTGGTCAGCAGGAAGCCTGCTTCTCCCACTACCACTCCCCCTGCTTATGTTCCCTCTCTTGCTGTCTCTCCCTCTCTGTCAAATAAATAAATAAAATCTTTAAAAAAATTTTTTAATTAAAAAAATTAAAATAAACTTAATACAAGGGGCACCTGGGTGGCTCAGTCAGTTAAGTGTCTGCCTTTGGCTCAGGTCATGACCCCAGAGTCCTGGGATCAAGCCTTGGGTCAAGCTCCCTGCTCAATAGGGAGTCTGCTTCTCCCTCTCCCTCTGCTGCTCCCCAAACTTGTGTTCTCTCACTCTCTATCTGTCAAATAAGTAAATAAAATCTTTTTTAAAATGAATGAAACTATCTTATGAGGCCATGAGCTCACATATTGTCTCTAGATGTGTTCAGGTATCAACCAGGTTACTGTACACGGGATGTTTTCTGCAAGAATGAGTGATCCTACCACATGATCTCTAATAATCCCTTCAAATGCCAAAGACATTGTGAATTTTGTACTATTTATGCCTAAAAGTTTTTTTTAAATCTATTTTTAACTAAATAGATAATACAATCATCATTTCTCCTTTATTATCGATTGTGAATTAGTTATGGAATGGATATGATGTAAAAAATGAGCCCAGGCATCTTCCCTGTGTTTCTGGATTGGGTGGAGTACAGGGTTAATGTGCTGCTTTGGACTGAGAATGCACCACACCTTGATGTAATTTTCTGATGAGTACAAAGCAAGGATTAAATTATAGAGTTTATGCTGTCAACAATCAATCAACAGTTGCTTTTGAGCAACTTCTATATACAAATCATAGTGCTGAGTAGACAGGGAAATACCAAGATGTATAGGACACAGCCACTGTCCTCAAGAAGCTTTGAGTCTAAGAGTATAAGAAATTGGCCTTCTTTAGCAATGGAATGAGTATCAATAATCCATCACTGGGTTTTAGCTTCCTTTTGAGGTTCTATTGCATCAAGTGTCACTGATCCCTCCCCAGCATCT
This sequence comes from Mirounga leonina, assembly GCF_011800145.1. Taxonomy (NCBI): domain Eukaryota; kingdom Metazoa; phylum Chordata; class Mammalia; order Carnivora; family Phocidae; genus Mirounga; species Mirounga leonina. The sequence goes on along the minus strand of NW_023270780.1, from coordinate 3,878,959 downwards.
AGTTGATTTTAAGAAGAGCAGAAGTTCTTTCCCTTGATTTCCCACAGCACAGGTGAGACAAACCTAGAACTTCAAAGAACCAGCTACTTGTTCTGGCAATATTTCTTATTAGAAAACTTTAAAATTTTTATTCTATAACCATCCTGAGTGTTAGATAAAATAGAACAAATATCCTTTTGATGCATATCTATGCTTGCAAGTCTCAAGTTCCATAATTCAAAGAATTGAAAATGAAAACCAGAATAGTAAGTCTATAAGTGGATATGGCAGCTACCTAACGGCAATGAGATTCATTTCCTAGAGGTTTGAGATCTAAGGTCATGAAGAAAAAGACACAATGTTGGGAGCAATAAAGAGGACATCCTCTGTGGAAAAAGTGGAGTAAGAAAAGGGTACCACAAGACTCAAGGAAGTCTGTTTGCCTTCCTTTGGGCTGATGGAGGGCAGGGGGAGAGAATCAACCTTTAAAATTTATACCCATGGGCCTGTGCTTCATATTAATTTTCCATTCATTTACAGTATACTACACATGTGGTCTGAGTCCCTAAGCTAAATAATTAAAATAAAAATTGGTCCCAGGCAGGTGACCTGAGGTACCTGACAGTAATAAACCCAAAATTAATCTACAGGGACATAAGATATCCACAAATAAAGTCCCACTGAAGATGAGAAATTACCACAGAAGATGTAGATTGTTTTCTTTTGTGTTTTTAATTTTGAATTATGAATTCATCTTCAGTGAGAGTCAATATATTCTATAACCAATAGGATTAGACTACCAAGAAATTTCATATTAACAAAATATCTGATAAATATTATAAAAATAAGAATATTTCAAATGATTAAATAGAAATAAATTTAAAACATAAGAAAGCATATAGACAGTTTTTTAAAATAACCAAAAGAAAAATAAATTAAAAATATAATCATTGAGATTTGAACATCAATGAATGTTATAGGTTAAAATTAGATTTGGCTAAAAATAAAAGACAAAAAAGATGGTGGCTTAGTAAGTTATAAGTTTCTCACATAAAATTAGTTTTGTTTCTCACATAAAATTCCAGTGTGTGGCCACCCAGCACAGGCATTACAGCTCCACAGCCATCTGAGACTGATTTGTCTTCTACCTTTCTGTTTGCAACTCCTATGAGGTGACACTTACTCTTAGTTCAATACACAGTTCTAGCCATCAATATACATTCAAAGCAGAGAGACAAGAAGGATGAAGAACAAAAGGGGCAAAGTTTATGAGTCTATCCTTTAAAAAGTATCCCAAAGATATTTCCACTGGCATCACATTGCCTAGAACTGCATTACATTGCCACACTTAGCTGCAAGAGAGCCTGCAATATTAATTCTGGACAGCTATGGCCCCAATTAGAAATTAGGAGTTTTGTTAATGTGAAAAGAAGAAAGAATAGATACTGGAGTAAACAGGTGACAAACAATATATTTTTAAAAGAGCTGAAAAGAGAAATCATGAACTGAAAGATAGATATGTTGAAACAATTTAGAAGGCAGTGGTTTCTGGAATATAGAATGTAAAAGTTCTACATGCATCCAATAAGAGTTCAAGACAGAGGAGGGAAAAAAAAGAATGACTGAGAAAAATATTTGAAGAGATATTGGCTCTAAATTTTCAAGAATTAATGAAAGTCATGAATCCTCAGAAACAAATCTCAAGGGAAAATTCTAAAAAAAAAAGAAAAATGAAACCATTACCTCAAAAAAAAAAGAAAGAAAGAAAAAGAATAAAGAAAGAAAGAAAGAAAAGAAAGAAAGAAAGAAAGAAAGAAAGAAAGAAAGAAAGAAAGAAAGAAAGAAGAAAGAAAGAAAGAAAATTAGGCTGACAGAACCCAAAACAAAAACAGAGAGGGAGGCAAACCATAAGAATCTCTTAACTATAGGGAACAAACTGAGGGTTGCTGGAAGGGAGGTTGGTGGGGGGATGGGGTAACTGGATGATGGGCATTAAGGAAGGCACTTGAATTAATGAGCATTGGGTGTTGTATACAACAGATGAATCACTGAATTCTACCTTTGAAACTAATAATACAGTATATGTTAATTAAATTGAATTTAAATAAAAAATTTTAAAGAAAATAGTTTAAGAAAAAGATCTTCAAAGTAATTGAAGACAATATTTGTCAACCTGGAATTTTCTTATAGATTTATTTGAGAGAGGGAGAGAGAGCATGCTTGTCTGTGTGTGTGAGGGGGGAGGGGCAAAGGGAAAAGGAGAGAGAGAATCTCAAGCAGAGAATCTCAAGCAGACTCCCTGCTGAGCACAGAGCCAGACAAGGGGCTCAATCCCACGACCCTGAGATCATGACCAGAGCTGAAATCAAGAGTCAGACACTTAACCAACTGAGCCACCCAGGCATTTCTGTCAACCTAGAATTTTATATCCAGCTAAAATATCTCTGTGTGAAGACCAAATTAAGATATTTTCAAATAAAGATTGATTTTACTGAAAATAGATAGTAGCTAAAAGAGCTACCAAAGTATTTACTTCAGGAAGAAAGAAATTGAATCCAGAAAGAAAGAATGACCTGAGGTAGGCAATGGTGAGGCAGCTGGTGGGGAGGTGAAATGTGGATACAAAGAAATAAGCATTGACAGTATAAAATAGAAGAAGTGGAGATGGCAATGAAATGTAAGGCAAAAAGAGGACGATTAGAGTGTTCTAAGGTGCTAGACTGCTCCAGAGCATGTAACTGTAAAGAACTGTCTAGCAGATGAAGAATTGAGCTCTGACCCCACAGTAGATGGCTTGTTCCCACCATATGTAGGTATAGATTAAGATTTCCATCTCCAGCACTCTCTAGCACTGCAGGATAGATGTCTTACCTGGATCCCTTACTTCCAAACTTCCTGCCCATTTTCTTGTTGAGGATTAAAAGATGATAGTGGCAGAGACAAAAAGAAAAGGGCAAAAGGGGGAGCCAGTGGGAAGGAAAAAGCCACACAGCTTGGTGACTGGTTAGATACAAAATCAAGGGAAAGGAAGAAATAAAAGATTTCACTGCAGTTTGGGATGTAGATGGTGACAGTGGCCCCACCATCTGAAGTAAAAAAAATCTGAAGGGAAAAAATTAGTTTGTAAGGTATTTATGCTTAGTATGGGTATGTCTGGGATATGCAAATGAGAACATTTCTACAAGAATCGGAGACTTTTTTATCTGTAATTTGCAAGTCGTGTCATGGCTGGAGATAAAGATTTTGGAGACAACCATGTAAGGATCATCCAGACTCCATCTTCTGTCTAAAATCTTAACCAAGATCCTTGCACAGATTAGGCCCTCAATAGAAGTGTGAGGAATGAGTGAATGAATGAGGTTTCTCTGTAGAAAGAGAAAGACAGCTATGGGCTGAACCAAAGTTATTGTACAAATGTAGAAGTAGAGCTAGGGGAGAGAAAAGAAAAGAAACTATAAAGGAAAAGTTCAGAAGATCAGAAAACCCTAAGGGAAGTGCAGTGTCATGAAGGTAGAGGTGGAAGCTAATCAACAGCAGGCAACTCTACACAAAGGGCTAGGGTCCTGAGCACTGGAGAAAGACCACCTGGTGACCCTGGAGTGAGGCTATCTAGCATAATGGTTGATAGGACAGGGTTATTCTGTGGGCTTAAGGAAGATATATAAGTACAAGATAGAGCAGTGAATGACTCTGAAATTTAGGGAAGATAGTAGAAGAAGATAAGTGAGCATGGTAGCTAGAGATGAAATTAATGACCCATTTTATTTATTTTTTTTAAGATTTTATTTATTTATTTGACAGAGAGACACAGCGAGAGAGGGAACACAAGCAGGAGGAGTGGTAGAGGGAGAAGCAGGCTTTCTGTGGAGCAGGGAGCCCTATGCGGGGCTCAATCCCAGGACCCTGGGATCATGACCTTAGCCAAAGGCAGATGCTTAACCATCTGAGCCACCCAGGTGCCCCAATTTTAAAACTAAGATAACTTTAGTATGTTTGCAAACAGGAGAGAGACTTAATGATCCCCCAAATGTCATGGTTTGTCATGGCTCCAGCATAAAGTTCCAGGAGCTGTAGGTAGTTGTACAAGGCCCTGCCTTATCTATTCCCTGACCAGCTGTACAATCTCACCTGCCCAGGCTTCCTGAGCTCCAGGCACACAAAATTTTTTACTACAAAAACATACTCTCAACTCTCCAGCCTTTGCACTTAAGGCTGTTTACTTTAACTTAAATATTTTTTCTTATCCTCTCAGCCTGGAAAACTCCTACATATTCTTCAGGGCGAAGTTCAAGCAATACCTTTTGCCAACTCCTCAGTGGGATGAGCAGTCCCTCCTCTGTGGTGCAAACTTCATATGCTGACTTCAAGCATTTATCACATTACACTGTGTTGTGATATTTGACTCTCTTTCCCATTAAACTACTGGAGAAGAGTTACTTGCATATATTATATAGTACCTAGCATATAGTAAGTGATCAATAAATTTTTAATTAATGAAAAAATACAGTTATAAATGAACTAAATCACTGAGAGGAAGGCAATAGAGGAAGAAGGTTAATTTCTGACTTTCGAGTGCATGTTATCACATTTCATACACATAAAAAATGGACTTTTAAGACTGCAAATTAAATATCCAAATATGCAGAGCTGATATAGCTACATTTCTGGCAATAGAACTAACATATTCCTTTTTTAAAAGATTTTTATTTATTTATTTATTTATTTGAGAGAAAGAGAGAGAACGAGCAGGGGGAGGGGCAGAAGGACAAGCAGACTCCCCACTGAGCATGGAGGCCGACATGGAGCTCAATCCCAGGACCCTGAGATGAGGACCTGAGCTGAAGTTAGCTGCCTAACTGACTGAGCCACCCAGGTGCCTGAGAACTAATAATATTTTTAAGAATGACATACATCATTAAGTGAGATACATTAGAAGCTATAGCTCTTGCCCTGATGCAGTATCTGTAAGAGAAGAGATACTTGCTTTTCCAGGGTGAACACATTCTGAGGCAAGCTGACATATTTCAGATTTATCAAAGCCAAATCATTCTTATCTGCTGCAGTGTCATTCACAGAAGAGAGGATGTTGTGCTTGCTCATTATGAATGTCAGTTTTCCTGTTCAACCTGTTCCACCTGATCAGGATGAAACTGCTATCCCGCCAGATGGAATCTTACTATAACTGTTCAATCCCTTAAAGATACCAAGATGAATCATGCAATGAGAAGAAGTCCTGTGTGACTAACCTGATTTAGATGACATCCTTTAGCTTCTGCAACTCTGCCCTGTCTTGGTTCTCCTCCACCTGGATTTCTAGAACTTGAGACCTTAAAATAGCCTTACCAATGTCTAGTTCAAATCTTGGAATAATTTCTCTGACTTTGCCCTCTTTACATGGAACTCAATCTCTTCTGAACTGCTCAATTTCCCCCTCAACTCAACTCTTGACTTTCTGCATTGCCTATACACTCATTCATTCATTCACTCACTCACTTAACACATATTTACTGAGTGTCTTCAATGTCCCAGTCCCTGTTCTTTACACTGAGTTTACTGCAATGAACATGACAGACCAGGTCTGTTCTCTCAATAATTTTCACTGCTTAGGTGGGACCACATCTGTTCCCAAGGATTTGATTCACCTCTCTTTGACTTATTACTATGTGTTTATCTCAGTTTTCAAGGATTCTATGCCTGGAGCTCCAGCTTCATATCCTGTTTCATGGTCATGTGTTGCCAGCACCTCAAACTCAACATGTCCTGGACCAAACTCACCCTCTTCCTCCCACACCACTCCTGTCTCCAAACTTTCTGTTTTGTCAATGGTATCATCATTTCCTTGTCACCAAGCATAAAGACTCAGACACATTCTAATTATTTCCTCTTCTTTGTCCCAATACATCACCTGATTATGTCTATTCTTCTTCCTTCTGGACAAATGGTTTTCACATCTATTATTTCCTTTTCTTACCCACTGCCATGTACTGAGTTTGGATCCTCATTTCAAGCCAGACCTATTGCACCTTCTCACAGTGATGTGCTATATTCTCTCTATTAACTTCTTCCTCTAGAGCATCCTAGTCATTGCTGCCCAATTAATTTTAGGGTAATGTCAGAGAATACTGTAGGTATAGACCAGCTGCTATTTTTCTAAACTACTTACTTCAAAACCATTTTCCTACCAGCACACTCTACAAATACGTACAGTTGCAGCTTTGGTTTTGTTTTGTTTTGTTTTGTTTTTTAATTTTATTATGTTATGTTAGTCTCCATACAATACATCATTAGTTTTTGATGTAGTGATCCATGATTCATTGTTTTTGTATAATACCCAGTGCTCCATGCAGTACATGCCCTCCTTAATACCCATCACTAGGCTAACCCATCCCCCTACCCCCATCCCCTCTAGAACCCTCAGTTTGTTTCTCAGAGTCCATGGTCTCTCATGGTTCATCTTTACCTCTAATTTCCCCCCTTCATGTTTCCCTTCCTTCTCCTAATGTCCTCCATGCTATTCCTTACGTACCACAAATAAGTGAAACCATATGATAATTGACTTTCTCTGCTTGACTTATTTCACTTAGCACAATCTCCTCCAGTAACATCCATGTTGATGTAAAAGTTGGGTATTCATCCTTTCTGATGGCTAAGTAATATTCCATTGTATATACAGACCACATCTTCTTTATCCATTCATCTGTTGAAGGCCATCTTGGCTCTTTCCACAGTTTGGCTATTGTGGACATTGCTGCTATGAACAATGGGGTGCATATAGACCTCCTTTTCATGTCTTTGGGGTAAATACCCAGGAGTGCAATTGCTGGGTCACAGGGTAGCTCTATTTTTAATTTTCTGAGGCACCTCCACACTGTTTTCCAAAGTGGCTGTACCAGCTTGCATTCCCATCAACAGTGTAAGAGGGTTCCCCTTTCTCCACAACCTCTCCAACATTTGTTGTTTCTTGCCTTGTCAATTTTTGCCATTCTAACTGGTGTAAGGTGGTATCTCAGTGTACTTTTGATATGAATTTCCCTGATGGCTAATGATGATGAACATTTTTTCATGTGTCTGTTAGCCATTTGTATGTCTTCTTCAGAGAAGTGTCTGTTCATGTCTTCTGCCCACTTTTTGACTTGATTATTTGTTTTATGGGTGTTGAGTTTGAGAAGTTCTTTATAGACTTTGGATACCAGCCCTTTCTCTGTAGTGTCACTTGCAAATATCTTCTCCTATTCCGTGGGTTGCCTCTTTGTTTTGTTGACTGTTTCCTTTGCTGTGCAGAAGCTTTTTATCTTGATGAAGTCCCAAAAGTTCATTTTTGCTTTTGTTTCACTAGCCTTTGGAGATGTATCTTAAAGAAGTTGCTGTGGCCGATGTCAAAGAGGTTACTGCCTATGTTCTCCTCTAGGATCTTGATGGATTCCTGTCTCACACTGAGGTCTTCCATCTATTTTGAGTTAATTTTTGTGTATGGTGTTAGAGAATGGTCGCTTTTCATTCTTCTGCATGTGGCTGTCCAATTTTCCCAGGACCATTTATTGAACAGACTGTCTTTTTTCCATTGCATATTTTTTCCTGCTTTGTCAAAAATTATTTGACCATAGAATTGAGGGATATGGACCCATATCTGGGCCATATCTGGGCTCTCTATTCTGTTCCATTGGTCTATATGTCTGTTTTTGTGCCAGTACCATGCTGTCTTGGTGATCACAGCTTTGTAATATAGCTTGAAATCAGGCAACATGATGCCCCCAGCATTGTTTTTCTTTTTCAACATTTCCTTGGCAATTTGGGGCCTTTTCTGATTCCATACAAATTTTAGGATTGTTTGTTCCAGCACTTTGAAAAATGTCATTGATATTTTGATCGGGATGGCACTGAAGGTATGGATTGCTCTGGGTAGCATAGACATTTTAACAATGTTTATCCTTCTGTTCCATGAGCATGGAATGTTTTTCCATCTTTTTGTGTCTTCTTCAGTTTCTTTCATGAGTGTTCTGTAGTTCCTAGAGTATAGATCCTTTACCTCTTTGGTTAGGTTTATTCCGAAGTATCTTATGGTTTTGGGTGCTATTGTAAATGGAATCGTTTCTCTAATTTCTCTTTCGACAGTTGCATTCTTAGTGTATAAGAAAGCAACTGATTTCTGTGCATTGATTTTGTATCCTGCCACATTACTGAATTGCCGTATGAGTTCTAGTAATTTGGGGGTGGAGTCTTTTGGGTTTTCCACATAAAGTATCATCTCATCTGCGAAAAGAGAGAGTTTGACTTCTTCTTTGCCAATTTGAATACCTTTCATTTCTTTTTGTTGTCTGAGTGCTGTTGCTAGGACTTCTAATACTATGTTGAAAAAATAGTGACAAGAGTGAGCATCCTTTTTGTGTTCCTGATCTTAAGGGAAAGTCCCTCAGCTTTTCCCCATTGAGAATGATATTCACTGTGGGTTTTTCATAGATGGATTTTATGAACTTGCAGAGGGTTTCCTCTATCCCCATACTCTGAAGAGTTTTAATCAGGAAAGGATGTTGTATTTTGTCAAATACTTTTTCTGCATCAATTGAGAGGACCATATGGTTCTTCTCCCTCCTCTTATTAATGTGTTCTATCACATGGATTGATTTGCAAATATTGAACCACCCTTGCATCCTGGGAATAAATCCCACTTGGTCGTGGTGGATGATCCTTTTAATGTATTGTTGGATCCTATTAGCTAGGATTTTGTTGAGGATTTTAGAATCCGTATTCATCAGGGATATTGGTCTGAAATTCTCCTTTTTGATGGGGTTGTTGCCTGGTTTGGGGATTAAGGTACTGCTGGCCTGATAGAATGAGTCTGGAAGCTTTCCTTCTGTTTCAATTTTTTTGAAACAGCTTCAGGAGATTATGTATTATTTCTTCTTTGAATGTTTGGTAGAATGCCCCAGGTAATTCATCAGGCCCTGGACTCTTGTTTTTTGGGAAGATTTTGATCACTGCTTCAATCTTGTTACTGGTTATTGGCCTATTCAGGTTGTCAATTTCTTCCTGTTTCAGTCTTGGCAGCTTATAGGTTTCTAGGAAGGCCTCCATTTCATCCAGATTGCTCAGCTTATTGGCATATGGTTGTTGATAATAATTTCTAATAATTGTTTCCATTTCCTTGGTGTGAGTCGTGATCTCTCCCACTTCATTCATAATTTTATTAATTTGGGTCCTTTCTCTTTTCTTTTGGATAAGTCTGGCCAGTGGTTTGTCAATCTTATTAATTCTTTCAAAGAACCAACTTCTAGTTTTGTTGATCTGATCTACTTTTTTTCTGGTTTCTAATTCATTGACCTCTCCTCTAATCTTAATTATTTCTCTTCTAATGCATGGCTTAGGCATCCTTTGTTGATTTTTCTCTAGTTCTTTAAGGTGTAGAGTTAGTTGGTGAATTTGGGATTTTTCTATTTTTTTGAGTGAGGCTTGGGCAGCTATATATTTCCGCCTGAAGACCACCTTTGTAGTATCCCATAGGTTTTGGACCAATGTGTTTTCATTCTCACTGGTTTCCATGAATTGTTTAAGTTCTTCTTTGATTTCCTAGTTGACCCAAACATTCTTGAGCAGAGTGGTCTTTAACTTCCAAGTGTTTGAATTTCTGCCAAATTTTTTCTTGTGATTGAGTTCCAGTTTTAAAGCATTATGGTCTGAGAATATGCAGGGAATAATCTCAATCTTTTGATATCGGTTTAGACCTGATTTGTGACCCAGTATGTGGTCTAATCTGGAGAAAGTTCCATGTGCACTCGAGAAGAATGAGTATTCTATTGTTTTAGGGTGGAATGTTCTGTAAATATCTATGAGGTCCATCTGGTCCAGTGTGTCATTCAAAGCTCTTGTTTCTTTGTTGATTTTCTATTTAGATGATCTGTCTATTGCTGAGAGTGGACTATGGGTTTCCTACAATTAACATATTGTTATCAATTTGACTCTTTATTTTGGTTAACATTTGGCTTATGTAGATGGCTGCTCCCATGTTGGGGACAGATATTTACAATTGTTAGATCTTCTTGTTGGATAGACCCTTTAAGCATGATATAGTGTCCTTCTGTGTCTCTAACTACAGTCTTTAGCTTAAAATCTAATTTGTCTGATATAAGAATTGCTACCCCAGCTTTCTTTTGAGGTCCGCTGGCATGGAAGATGGATATTCATCCTTTCATTTTCAGTCTGGATGTATCTTTAGGTTCAAAATAAGTCTCTTGTAGGCAGCATATGGATGGGTCCTGTCTTTTTATCCAATCTGCAACCCTGTGCCGTTTTATGGGAGCATTTAGGCCATTCATGTTGAGAGTGTTTATTGAAAGATATGAATTTATTGTCATCATGTTGCCAGTGAAGTCCTTGTTTCTATAGATTGTCTCTGTAAATTTCTTTTCTATATCACTCTTGGGGGTCTTTCCCCTTTTATAAAATCCCCCTTAATATTTCTTGCAGGTCCAGCTTAGTGGTCACATATTCTTTCAGTTTCTGCTGGTCTTGGAAACTCTGCATCTCTCCATCCATTCTAAATGACAGCCTTGCCAGATAAAGTGTTCTTGGCTGCATATTTTTCTCATTTCGTACCCTGAATATGTCTTGGCAGCCCTTTCTGGCTTCAGGTCTCTGTGGGAAAATCTGATGTTATTCTGATGTTCCTCCCTTTGTACATAAGGAATCTCTTCCCCCTAACTGCCCTTAAGATGATTTCCTTGGTTCTAAGATTTGCAAGTTTTACTATTACATGCTGTGGTGTTGGCCTCTTTTCCTTGATCTTGGGAAGGGTCCTCTCTGCCTCTAGGACACAAATGTCTGTTTCATTCCCCAGATTAGGGAAGTTGTCACCTACAATTTGCTCAAATGTATCTTCTAGTCCTCTCGCTCTCTCTGCACCCCCTCGGGGATCCCAATAATCCTGACATTGGAATGCTTCATGGTGTCACTTATTTCTCTGATTCTATTTTCATGGATTTTGAGTTGTTTTTCCCCCGGCCTCCTCTTTTTCCTTCTTGTCTATTAATTGGTCTTCTAGATCACTAATTCTTTCTTCTGCCTTGCTTACCCTAGCTGTTAGATTATCTAGATTGGATTGGATCTCATTGATAGCATTTTTAAGTTCTGCCAGTTCGGCTTTCATTTCTGCCCTTAGAGACTCTATGTTGCCATTAATCAATTTCTCCACTCTAGCTATTGTCTTCACAATTGCAACCCTGAATTTCATCTCCAACATCTTGGTTATATCTGTATCCATTTTGAGTCTTTCCTATTTTGGGGATTCCTCCTCCTAGTCATTCTGTTGAGGGGTGATTGAGGGAATGTACAGTCCAAATCGTTGACCACAACCCAAGCAAGATGCACCTATTTTCTAGGGACCTTAGGGTTGCTGGCCTCTTGTTCTCCCAGCCTGTCTTCTGGGGGAGGGGCCTGCCATGCTGTTACTCAGGCAACCCTGTTTGAGCAGAGTTGTCCTGTCCCCTGTGTGTGGGGGGGGGGAGAATGGGCTTAGTGAAAACTGGTTTTGGGGGGCTTTTGTTCTCTGGCAGCTTTCCCTGGCAACTTTCTGTGTCTCTTTTGAGAGTCAGAGCAGAAGGGATTGTTTCCAACCCTCTGCCTCAGAGCAGAGAGATTGCAGTCTGTTCTTCAGTGATCTCTCCAGGCCACACTATCTCTATTTCTGTCTGTGCTGCTATAAACTGCAGAATCCTGGTCTGTGCGCCCCTCAGCAGGGCTCCCAGTCCTCGCCTCCAGGTCCGGGCACATCTCTGCCCTTTGTGCTTCTAAAACCGCCAGCCACCCCAGTTTGCACACAGCCCCACCGCTCTGGGTTTCATTTTGGGGGGCTGCCCTAAAGTCCTTTCCCCGTCGCTACCATTCTGCAAGTCTGTGCCCTGTCCTCAGCGCAGGAGGATATTGCTCACCACTGGTGTAGGATCCTCACAGCTCCCTCCCACTTCCATTTATCCTCTGACATCTGCCCATGGAATCATGGCTCCCTGCTTCATACCTCGAAACCAACTGCCTGCCATATTCTGTTTGTAGAGACCCAGATCTATCTTCTTACATCTCAGGCTGATTTTGTGGATGTTCAGAGTGGTCCCCAGTGGATATCCAGCTCAATTCAGGGGACCTGTTGGAATAGGGTCCCCTAGTCCTCCACCATCTTTTTCCCACTCAGCTTTGTTTGACACTCAAAACCATCCATGTGTTGGCCTCCCTCTCCAAAGATGTGTCCTCAAAGTCTTTCTATACCACCACCTCCCCCTTGGATTTCCTTTCTCCTCCTGCTCAAGCTTGAAACTACTCCCCTCCTTCCCAGAAATTCATACCATAGCTCAGTGTTCAGAACATTGGTTTTAGAGTCAGACATATCCAGTTCAAAACCCTGTTCTGCCAACTACAAGCTGTGCAACCTTAAGATGATTACCTAACAGCTCTGTGTCTCAATTTTCCTATCAACAAAATGTAAGGGGAAACCTATCTGTGGAAAAATTGTGAGGGTTAAGTGGAATAATGCCCAGCTTACAATATGTGATCCATCTCACTACCAAATCTGTGTGCTCACCAGCTGGAATTCTGAGTGACTTCTCCAGTGAAAGTCTCTAATGGGGCCAGTGTAACTGAGCACTCCTTGAACACTGTAGCCGTGGGCTTCCAATGAGGCAGAAAGCTTATAAGCATGTGCTTTCCTGCCCTGTGCAATGGCTTCCACATTTTCTGCCCAGACTGTGCTTCCTCAGAGAGGCCTCTCCTGGTCTTTACCTAAAATCCCCATGCACTTCCACTTAATGTCTATACCTCATCTTCTTTATTTTCATCACAGCACTTTTCACCATATGAAATAATGTCTTTCTTGCTCACTTTCTTGTCTATCTTCACACTAGAAAGTGAAGTCCCCATGGCAGTTCCACACAGGCAGGATCCACATGGGCAATTCCACATCAGCAGGTTTACACAGGTGGATCTACATGGATAGGGTCCCTATGGTAGGTCCACATGGGCAAGTGCATGACAGTAGGTCCATAAAGTGGGGTCCACATGGGCAGGGTCCACACAGATAAGGTCCCCATGGCAGGTCCCTATAGGCAGGGTCCACACAGGCAGGATCCGCAAGGGGTAGAGTCCCCATGGCAAGTCCATATGGCAAGTTCATGTGGCAGGGTCCACACAGGTCCACATAGTCTCATTCTTTGTCTTCCCCAGCATCATGAACAGCATCTGGTGCAGTCAAATAAATGCACAAAAGAAAGAATCTCTGCCTCTCTGAAGTACCTCCATCTTCATACCCAGCTCAGATCCCTCGGCTCCCACAAGGTCTTGTGAATAACTCAGTCCACAGTAATTTGTCCTCATTTGAAGCACTGTAACAAATCTCCAACTATATTCAGCTGAATCCCTATGGCCATTGTCTATGCCACGTTCAGGTTGTGATATTTCTTGTGTTGTTAAGTATTATCTGTATTTGACTATGAAGTTATTTCTTATATGTGACATTGGCATTCATACCTTGTGTGATTATTTACCATATTTCCCAAATCAGACTATAAACTCCTTGAGGCCAAGACATACTTTTGCATATCTCCCAGAATGATTCAGCACAACACTTTCCATGTGATGCACTAACAAATATTCATTTACTTATTGACCTCTAATAGGTACCTGGCACAGTTTTCAATGCCAGGGATGCGCTGTCCCTAAATAATTAATTGAGTGACATTATTCAATATTTCAGTGTGTAGGTTTGGAAGAAGTGGCTCTTGGCTCTCTTGGAAGGCATTAGAGAGCTGGTCCAACCAGAGACTGTCAACTTGTTGTCTGAGTAACCTCTGATGTGTCACAAACTCTCAGAGATTTTCCAGTCTGTTAAACAGAGATAACACTTTTCTTTCAGAATCATGAAAGAGATATATAATAACACCTTATAAACTGCTAAGTTCCATATAAATATCAATTGTTCCTATTACCACTAGAATAACATAATTTAAGCCTAAACTGGAGCCATTGTGAATAAAATGCATTCAATTATACCACTACTATCTTATTATCCAAAGATAATAAGAAATCTGATTTTGGCTGTCACAGTGTACTGAGTGACAACCTTTGAGTAGGACCTCACATTGCCAAATGCCAGCATTCCAGCCAGCATTCCTGGGCGGGAGTGGGGGGGAAGGGGACTGCTGCTACCTCAGAGGGAATGCTTGTACCAAGCATTACAAGTTTACCTGCTGCTGGACATCAGAAAAGGCTAGGGGCCATGAACACAGAGCCCCAGCCCATCCAGAGCAGCTCCCCAAGTTTCTGTAATGACACTATTCTTTGAATGCTCAAATCTCTGTTATCAAACCACCCCTTAGGTAGCCTGCTGGAATCAGAGATACTTGAGCTTGGTGGTGCTGCCATCCATGGCCAGGCATTTGATTGATACAAATGTGCCTCACGTACAAAGGTGTGTACTCCCATTAGGATTCACATGTCTCTCAGTAAGTCACTGCCTTTCTTCCCCAAAACTCAGGCCTCAGCTTCCTGTGCGAGGGTCACCTCCTGCCTTCAGGCTAGCTTCACTCTGTCTATTCTGAGTCAAGCAGTGCTCTCTTCCCACCTCACCCCTCCACTGAGGCCTGAGGCTTGTTGCTCCAACACACATCACTGGTGTGGGAGGGGCAGGTCCACAGGTGATATTATCTGTTTTTAAACAGTTTCCACAAGTCACCTCCTACTAAGAATCACAGAATCTCAGAGATGGAAGTAGGAACCCCTCCCATCCAGAGCAGGGCTACCCTTCAGAAGCTACCCAAAAGGGGTCCTTTGGCCTCTGCTCTAAACATCCTGGATGAATCAATAGACCATCTCCTACCTCACCTCTGAGCAAATACTTTTGTTGGGTGGAAGTCATGACAGAGCTTGCTAGTCATCAGGTTACTGATGGAGCAGCACCAAGGAGCCAAGCTTCAATTTTCTATAAGCCTGGGTGTGTCCAGAGGCCCAAGTGTCCCTTCCTTTGAATGGTGGTGATTTCTAAGGCAGTAGAATATGATGCCAATTCTGAAAACATGGACTTTGGAGTCAGACAGATCCTGGTTCAAATCTCATCTCCCTCACTCACTATCCGGAGACCTTGGACATTCACTAGCTGTGCAACTTTAGGCAAGTCACTGAAACTCTCTGAACCCCAGTTTTCTCAGATTTAAAAAAATGAGGGAAGTAAAGTCTAGATTTTGAGATTACCATGGGGATCAGCTGAGAGAATGTATGTAGAGTGCTTAGCCCTGTGCCTGGAACAAAGGAAGTGCCCAATAAGTGGCAGCAATTGTTCCTATTATCACCACCAGTATTACCATCTCCTGCATCCGTGAACCACAGGGATGTCATTCTCCCTGTTTCCTCTTTCCTCAAGTGAGGAAGTAAGATCTATGCCCACAGGTCTGGGCTTCAGACCTCAGGATGACCCTGCCACCACCATCACAGCCACCTCTAGAGAATAACATAGCCATGCTTCTGAGCATGGCTCATTGCACCCTACAGAGTCCCAGACGTCCATGACTGTTGGTCGGGCCTTGGCTGCATGGATGAGGCCTGAAGAGGGAGCTTCCCAGGCTCCTGGAAGGTTCAGCTTGGAAAAGTTTCCTCACCCAGCAAGCAAAGCAGTGGGTTGATAATCCTGTAGCAAAAGAAAGTCTCAGATTGCCTGATTCCAAAGTCTTGGAGAATTGCAGATCCAAATCTTTGCCACACAGCAGCTTGTGCAGGGCCTAGTGGGCCAGAGGGTGAGCACAACAGCCAGAAGGCTCTGGAAAGTTTCAGGGAACCAGAAAAAGCAGTTAGGAGTATAAGCCAGCAGTGGGACACCCAGTCATCTCCATCATGCACTGGCTGAGTGACGGAGCAAGTTACTTATCCTCAGTTTCTCTTCTGTAAAATGGAGTAACAGCACCTACCCCCATTGAGTCATTGTGAGAATGCCATGAGGTGGTGCATGTCACGTCAAGTCTTTAGAACACTGTCTGGCTCCATTTGTGATTTCTGCTATCATAATTAAGTACCAGGAAGCCACTCTTGTTCAGGCATGAATTTGACTTTTCTCCCTTTTAGGTATGCCAAGCCAGGGCTAAGTGAGAGGTAGTGGACAGGGTAACAGAACGCAATAATAAACACACAAATGAAAGAATACGAAACGAAGTGTTCTTGGGAGGTAGAAGCTTTATTATGACATGGATATTTATTAAGCACCAACTGTGTGCAAGCCTCTGCCACGGTAGGGTCCAATATTCCACCCATGGTGCTCACGTTCCCGGGGAGGATAACACGGGGGTCAGAGTTTGGTGGGGCTGAGAACAGCGTGGGTTTTGGAACATCCAGTGCAGGTAGGTTTACGGGGAGGTGGAGGGGAGCACACTCCAACCTAGTCCCTTGCGGGAGCACAGTAACACGCAGCAGGGACTCCAGTGGGGAAGCAGGGCTCAGCGGGCAGCCTCCGGCAGCTTACAGGGCGGCGGGGGCTTCAGCAGCCGCCACAGCACCCTTGGCTCTGGACGTTGCTGGAGCTCTGACTGCCACCTCCGCAGCAGCTGCAGCACCCGCTCCGACGCTGTCGGCGGCGTCTTCTGGGGAAGCAGCCACAGCCGCTGGAGCCACAGCAGCCGCTGGAGCCACAGCAGCCGCCGGAGCCACAGCAGCCGCCGTCCGAACCGCAGCAGCTGCAGCAGGAGGATGAGGCTGCGGGTGCGGGAGCAGGACACGGAGCGGGGTCCTGGGCACACCCCTTGGAAAAGCCCTTGGCGGAAGCTGCGCTCTGATGGGAGGACATGGTGGAGCTCAGCTCGTCACGGCGAACCTGGAAGACAAGAAGCCTTTTACAGGCTGGCAGGCCTTTTCGCCCCAACAACTGAACTCAGGGCTTTAGAGATTTGGTTGGCTTTGTGAGCAAGCTAGCCTGGCCTGGTGCAGGGGAGAAAGGAGGGGAAGCAAAGAAACACACCCCAACCAGGTGTTTCCAGTGAGTTAAACAGGCATAAAGCAGGGAACAGTCTGCCGAGAATCAATGGGTTTCCATTTTCTCCGACTAAAATAAGGACCACCCAAGTGCTCCACAGTGGAAGCTAAAGAAGATATGATGGCAATTTATCTGCATGATCCAGTCCAAACTCTTCCTTTGGCTCTTTTCTCTCCCCCCATTTCCCTGTGGCCACAGATCTTCAAGTGCTGTTCACACAGTTATTAGCATTGTATAAACACCCCACCAATTAGAAAATACCCAAATCACACATGAGGACCTGCTGCCTGGGTCTAAGGAACCCACAAATACAAGAAGCATGTCCTGGTCTTCATTCCTGCCTGTGCCCCGTTCCCAAGTATAAGGAAAAGAGTGCACCAGTCTGCATACCGGTGGTGTAGAAGATGGAAATACATCCCAGTCCAGGGAGCCAAAGGCCTGGGCTCTAGCCACATTCTGCTAACCTTGCAGAAGTCACGGTTCCAAGTCGAGCCTCCATGTCCTCATTGGTACCATGAAAGATTGGCTCACTTGAAGCCTAAGGCTCTGCTCTGCCTTCTCCTCCCCTTTGCCTTCAAGTCTAGAACTACCCCCCAGGTCCTGCTTGGACACTTACCAGACCCTGGTTACACTGGAAGACTTGATCAGTTCACAACTGGAATGGGGCACCTGCTAGGCAATGGACTGAGCAGTGTCCAGCCAGAGAACCTTTTATAAGATTGCAGTAAGGCACTGCCTCTTGGGAGAGGCCCATTTCCCAATAGACATGGTCAGCTGATGCTCACATCCCAGAGACATTCATCACTCAGGTAGCACTGGAGGTGGTGCACGTGGGTATTCAAGTCACTTCACAGAGGTGCCAGGATTGCTGTGACGTGTTTACTTTCCAAATAAGACACTGCCCATAGCTGGGAGAGCTGTGTGTGTGCTAAGAAAAGTTATGAGGGCTCATGTGGGGTCTGGGACCTCTCTTTGGAACCTGTTCTCTTTGCCCTCTTCTACAACACACACACACACACACACACACACAGTTACCCCATTCTCACATCCATCCTTGTGTAGTCATTTACTTGGTATTGGTAATTTACTTACTTTATTATCTTTCTTTGCTTCTCTCTGACTCTTGGTCCTTGGCTTTTCAAGTCAGGCCACAGGCTATGTGAAAAGCCTGCTGGGCTTCATCTAGAAGCTTCCAGATAACACTGAGTTAAGATGACGGTGGGGATATGCCTATGGGAATCCCCGTGGTGATTTCTCTTTGTCACTGGAAACAGGAAGAAAAACCCAGGCAAAGTTATAGAACCATTAAGACTAGAAAAGCTGTGAATATAGTCAGGTTGCCATATCTCCATACAGCCCTGGAGGCTTAAGAGAAAAATATGTGCAGGATGCCTGGCCCAAATGCAAAATGCTAAGCCGGCCTGTGGGACTCCCTGCTTCTTACTCCCCACCCCCACCAAAATCCTTTTGAAGATAAGTTCTCCTTGGAACCAGTGGCCAATGGAGAGAGGGAGGGAGGGAGGGAGAGTGGGAGGGAGGAAGGAAGGAAGGAAAGAAGGAAGGAAGGGAGGAAAAAAAAGGAAGGAAAGAAGTCAAGCCAGGTGCTTCCCAAGGTCCAAAGTGTCCATGAGAAATAGTACTTTTAGAATAACTGAGTTTTAAAAATTGGGACAGAGTTTGGAGGTCAAATGGCTTCAGAACTTCTTATTGAGTGCAAGCACCCACAACCATGAGATAAAAGAGAAACCCAAGACTAAGAATTCGAGAGTTGATGGTGAGAGATAGGTTGGAGGTAAGTGAGCTGGGCATGGTATGATGAAACAGACAAAGAAAGGTCAATCATGAAAGATACCAGTTTCATTTAATGTACCTTTAGAGCCTGATTAACAGGTTGCATGTACCTGGGAGCACTCGTTGGTGAGTACAGGTGAGACATTCCAAGAGGTGAGGTCTTATTAGAATAGAGAACGAAGTAATGAAGTAACAAGGCCTCTGGGAGAGGGGATCTCTTCTGGGAGATGACATGGACAAGTGCAGGAATGCTACATGGACTTGCTATGGTCTCATATACTAACTTACTTCACCTATCACTGTTAACTCATATCAAAGGAAAATCTAATTATACTTCTTGTCTATAAAAGACTGATTGGGAATTATCATTCTTATCATAAATTTTCTGAGTATCTCCTGAAGGAATCAGCCTATTCCTAAAGAAAATGGAAAACTCACCACAGTGACTAAAGCCCTCCTGTTCCCCCTTAACACACACACACACACACAACATACTGACCACATGGAGACATTCTTTGGCAGAGGAGGATGCCCTTCTTGATTCTGTACTTGGACCCATACTCAGACTTTCAGGATCCAGGGAAAGTGGGCTCAGACATTTCATACCTGCCTCCTAAACTCACTCCCCCAAATCCAACCCACCCCCCATATCTCCTCTCTAGTAACAGATGGAAGCACCTGGGATAATAATCATCAGAAAAGGAAGAGGTGTTTATTTATTGGAGCCCGGAATGAGCACTTGAGGAGACCTTATCCCCATAACTAGGAGATAAAGTCTTCTTTAAACTGTCACCCATACTTGAAGGAAACCCTCACTTCAGAGTATCTCATACCACTGTAACCTTTCTGGGTATCACCAACCTCCCCTCTGAAAAACCATTCTTGACTCCCCTCATGCAAAGCTTGTGTCAGGGTAATAGTCTCAGACACGAATCTTTCCTTCAAGCCTAAAGTTTCCAAAATCAGAGCATAAAAGGGAATATTGTTTCCCAGAGGTCTAAGCTTCAGTACCAAAATCTTCCCAAACTGAATTGTAAAATAATCACTTGCATTTAAAAGAATGGAAGGGGAGAGGGCTTGATGGAGGGGGTGAGTGGGCGAGGTGAACAAGACATAATCAGGAGGCTGTGACATCAGGAATAAGAAACTTTATTGTTACAGAGAAAGCAGCTTCATAACTGAACTCCAACACCAAGTCCTCCAAAGATGTGTGTGCGAGAGGGAATCAGACTAGTGAATGCCACAGGCTAACCCTCTAGACCTCACAGTGGAATGGACATGGGTGGGAGGAAGAGGGAAACTCAAAGCATTCAGAAGCCTTTCCGTCCTCTTCTGTTCTTCCAAATGGGAGAAGAGGAGTCTCGGCCCAGTGGCTCCTCCAGGGCTGCTCCTTAGTGCTCCCCACGGCCCAGATCAGCAGCAGCCCCCAGAGCTGCCGCAACATCCAGAGCTCCCAGAAGAGCAGCCGGAGCTCCCAGAGCTGTGGCAGCAGCTGGAGCCTCCAGAATGGCCACCACCACTGCCACAGCAGTCAGAGTTCTGGTGTCGGCATCGAAGAGATCGGCGGGGCCTGTGGTGGCTCAGGCAGCAGCCGCCGCCCCCAGAGCTGCAGCAGCCGCCGCCCCCAGAGCCGATGCTGCAGCAGGGAGAGACTGGAGGTGGGCAGGGGGCTGGGCACTTAGGGGGGCATTTTGGGGGACACTTGGGAGGACACTTAGAAGTACCCTTGGGGGGGCACTTGGGAGGGGGCTGGCACTGCTGCTGGCTTTGCTGGCAGGACATCTCAACAGGAACTGAATGAAGCTGAAAAACAAAACAGCATTCTAAGTTCAACCAGCCCAAGATAACTTACCTACATTTAAAACTGAGCTATGAATTCACAAGACTCCATCTTTATGGTTGATTTCAGCTCAGGTCATGATCTCTGGGTTGTGAGATCGAGCCCCTGTTAGGCTCTGCACTGGGTGTGGAGCCTGCTTCAGATTCTTTCTCTCCCAGGGCACCTGGGTGGCTCAGTCAGTTAAGCATCTAGCCTCTGGCTCAGGTCATGATCCCAGGATCCTGGGATCGAGCCCCAGGTCCAGCTTGGGGATCCTGCTTCTTCTCTCTTTCTCTCTCTCTCTCTCATAAATAAATAAAATGTTTTGTTTTGTTTTTTTTTAAGATTCTCTCTCCCTATGGTTCTCCCTCTCCCTCTGCCCCTCCCTGCCTCTCTCTCTTAAATTTTTTTTCTTCTCAACAACCCCCAGGGCTACTCCTTGCCTGAAACACCAACACCAAGAGTCCCTCCTGGTCCTCGAGATGTACTTTACCTGGTTCAGGCACTGGAGCAGATCACCCAGGATGCAGGTAGACTGAGGTGCTGTTAGAAGCTTCCAACTTTTATACAGGTTCAGCTCTGACCTGGTATCAGGAGGTGTGGACCACGTGAGGGATACTAACAGAATCTTTCACAAAGGGCACATGTGACTACCCTTCCCTCACATCCCAGGGACCTAATTCCTCCCTCCATAAGCATGTTAAGTATTAGCTGTCAGGAAGGTCCCCCGAGAATTGCAGGCCACAAGGATGGTGATGGTGCTTTGTGGATTGCACACATTGCCTGTCAGCCTCACAGGCAGCTCTGCTATGCTCCCTGTTTCCTGAGCTGGGTCAGTGGGGTTCTAGACCTCAGGGATGAAGAGAAGTCTCTCTTCTCTTTGGCTTGGAAATGGAAAGAAAAATTCCCAAGATGGAAATCAAACGGCTCCTTTTAGAATGAGATTAGAGATCCAAAATAAAATGCCAGGCCTAAGCCTATGATCTAATGTGACTTTTTCATTCTTAGATGATGCCATAACCCAGATTAAGAATGCTCGATATCTCAGTGATGTTATTTTAGTAGATCTAATGCAGATGGTGTGGGTGGTTTGATTTCTTGCCTTACCTGAACTTGACATACCAAGAGAACTCACAAATAACCCTGATTCAGCACTAACAATCCCCTTGAAAGGGCAGAAGAATTCTAGGAATGGCTTCTCTTTCCACATATGGTCCTAAAAAAGCCATCTTTAGTCAGACCAAGGTGAGGCAGAAAGGACCAGGCATATGCTGAAGGTGGAGCAGTGGAACTGGACTCATGGAAGTTGCCAGAAGTGAAGCATCAGTTCCGGTCATCCCTAAGAAAATATTAGAGCTGAGCCCTGGTGTTTTCTTACACACACACAAAAAAAATTCATGGTACTTACTTGCTACTGGGGGATGAGATTATAAGAAAGCCTGATCATTATGAAAAAAATACAGATAGGAAGAATTTAAAATTCATTTACAATCGCACCTTCTGAGCATTCTTAATATTTTGCTATTTTCCTTACATCCTCCATTTTACTTTTTTCCAGTCTTTTTTTTTTTTACTGAATATAACTTTTTAGTGATTTTGTTTTGTTTTGACTTTACACAGTCTTTATCATAGTATTGTCTGTAAGAGTTTATCTTACTAACTTTTCACTTAAGATTTAAACATAAACATTTCCTCTGTTGCCATTCATTCTTTGTAAGCATTATTTTTGGTAGCCATAGAACATTTCGTGGAAGCCACTGAACCCATTTATAAGTGGCCAAGAGCATGAGTGCTAGAACCAGTCTGTGGTTTGAATCTCAGCTCCCCACTTACAAGCTTACCAGCTGTATGATGTTAGACAAGTGACATTAGTTCTCTGTCTCATTGTCTTCATCTGTGATATGGGAAAGTAATAGTATTTATCTCATAGGATCCTTTGCAGATTAAATGAGTTAACATCCATAAAACTCTTGGAATAGTGCCTGGTACACAGTAAGCACTCAACGAATATTAAAAGTGAAATGTGATGCTGTCCCACTTCCAAATGGCAGCACAAAGTGGGCAGGTGGGTTTAGATAAAGCCCACCAGGTGGGGAGCCAGGGAGCTTGCTTTGGCTGCTAGATCTCTGTGCATCAGAGGATCCACCTCTTCCCCTCTCACTGAGAAATACAGGAAAGGATGCATAACAAAGGCTCTGAATTTCTGGAAAAAGAAGCCTAATACAAGTTAAAGAAATTATCCATTTAATACACAGGTATGATAAATTTTGAAAGGAACAATGTACATACCTTCTGACTTATAATTATTTGCTCACCTAGCTGACACACAGTTAGGTCTTTGAGTGTAGGAATCCCTAAGGGATCGAGTTTAATGCTCAATTTTCAATTTTCATTGAATTGACACTCAATTTGCATTTCCTTGTTCAGTTGAATTTGCTATTCAATAAGAAGGATGGGTGCCTCCAACAAATCCAAGTCCAGATTTTCATTGACAAATCCCAGACATTTCATGGAATGATAGAACAGATGTGTAAAGGACCTTGGCCACCATTCAGACACAATGGTTCTCGACTCCAGTGAGGGATAGGCACTGACAGTCTCCAAAAGTTCATTGGGTGGTTCCAATATGCAGTAGGATGAGAATCACTTGATTTTGATCATGTTCCTTATTTTACAAATGAGAAAATTGAGGCTCAGAGATGAGAAGAGTCTTGTCCCAGATCACACAAAGACTTAGAGGCAGAGCTAGAATTCAGATCCTGTTATCAGCCCTCTATCACAGCACCCTGCCTCTTATATATTTTATTTCTTCTTGTGATTTTTTTTTCTAGCAAGCTTTATTTTACATAATTTGCTTGTTAAACATGGCTATTTAATTTGGGGTGAAAATCATAATAAACATGGTGAATCTTTGTCTGAATCTCATGTTTAGAAAAGTTGGAAGTAATCTTTACTGCTACTGCTTTCAGGAACCAGGAATTGAGTACCTACATCTGAAAAGCAGTGTCTGGCATTATGAGGACTGGGCCAGCTGGGGGGCCTCAAGAACCCTCCCTAGGGCAGTACTACCTTGATGGCATTTCCTTGGGCCAGAAATCCAACCTTGTCAATGCCTCTGAGCTTACCAATCCTGGTGATGCTGAGTCACCGCAACTAACTCCCAAAAGACTAATGACATCAATTTACAAAGAAAAATATGAGTGTTAAATATTGGCATGATGGGCATATTCTCTTCCTGTAGGAAAACTCAGAGAAATTGAGTCATAATGTGAAGGTGCTTGGTGAGGTGGGATTGCATAATGGTCTCAGGTTTTAATCTTTTTTTTTAAAGATTTTATTTATTTGACAGAGAGAGATACAGCGAGAGAGGGAACACAAGCAGGGGGAGTGGGAGAAGGAGAAGCAGGCTTCCCGCTGAGCAGGGAGCCCAATGTGGGGCTCGATCCCCAGGACCCTGGGACCATGACCTGAGCCGAAAGCAGATGCTTAACGACTGAGCCTCCCAGGATCCCCGGTCTCAGGTTTTGATAGTGAACAAAACCAGATGTGCCCATCAGGTCATCTGAATACCTCCAGCCTGGACAGACCTGAGTGGTCCTAAAAACATCTGCTGCCTGATCTTCCTCTGTAGTTCTTTGTAGATCAACCCTTTCACTGCCAGACCCTGGCCTGGGAACCACCTCTGTAGGAGCTTCTGCTGAGTAGTGCTCCCATTCATTCCATGGTGATTTTGGAATTTAATATTGGGATGGTAATTTTATCATTTGTCTTATTTTCATTACTCACTATTGCCCTGATGCACACTATAGGAAACAGAGTAATGCCTCTCCCCTCAAAGATGGCCATGTCCAAATCCCCAGAACCCATGAATAGGTTACCTTACACAGCAAAAAAGACTTTGCAGATGTGATTAGGTTAAGGATTTTGAGATGGGGAAATTATCTTGGATTATCCAGGTGGGCCTAGTGTAATCCCAGGGTACTTTTAAGAGGGAGGAAAGAGGGTCAGTGTGAGAGAAAGGAGATGTGACAAATGAAGCAGAGTGCTTTGAAAATGATGTGCTTTGAAAATGACCATGAGCTAAGGCATTTGGGAAGCTTCTAGAAGCTGGAAACAGTAAGGAAATAGGTTGTTCCCTAGAGCCTCTAGAAGGAACATAACTCTGCCAACACCTCGATATTAGCCTGGTAAGACCCATGTTGGACTTCTGACCTATAGAAGAGAATAAATTTGGGTTGTTTTAAGCCACTAAGTTTATGGTAATTTGTTATAGCAGCAATGAGAAGCTAATACACACCTAGATTTAAAAATAGTTTCAAGTTTCAGAACATGGTTTACTTAAAATGAAATTAAATTTATTAAAATTATTTCCACTGATGTTTGGAATTAAAGGTTCACATCTCTGAGTCTGACAGGATGCCTTTGGCCAAGGGGAAAACTCAGTAAAGACACAACAAAGAAAATTCTCAAAGATAAACAAAGATGTTGCCTGGGCTTGCAGTTCTGTCACTTACTAGCTGTGTGAACTTCTGTGAACCTATATACTCATCCATCAAATGAAGATAATGACTGTCCATCTTATAGGGTTATATGAAGAGTCCTTGAGATAATGCTTATAAAGTCCTTAGCCCTGGACCTGGCATGTAGGACGTGCCCAGTAACCGTTAGCCCTTCTTATTCTTGTCCTTATTGTTATTGTCCTCATCAATAGTAATCAGTGATAAGTGGAAACCTAGAGATGTCAGGACTGTCGGTAGGGGGCATTCCCAGGCCCTTCTTTCAGCCTGTCAGTTCCCAGCTACCTATTTACTAGATTGGGGCTTGACAAATTCCATAGAGGAGGATGGACAGATTGCCACCACTTTGGGCCTATTTGAATTGTCAAGATAGTTTTTGTACCTCTTTTCAGAGAAGAAAAAGAGGTGGGTCTTCTTATACTTTCACTATGGAGAGCCCCTTCCTGTTTATAAGGTGTTTTGGCATTCATGCTTTTATTTGAATTTCACAACAACCTTACTGGGTAGGACAGAGGGTTATCACTGTTGTTATTCAAAAAGAAAATTGATGCTCAGAGAGGCCAAGCAATTTGTCTAAGGTCACAGATGAGAGAAGATGCCAGGCTTCAATCTCAGCTCTTTGGGCCCTAGATTTCATGCTTGTTTCTCAAATCAGAGTGCCCTTTAGCCCAATTTCTGCATATCCTGTCAGAGAAATGGTGGAAAGGCCTAGAGTCCCCAGGGGATTCGAATTTAAAAATGGTTTTCGTTAAACTGGATAACCACATGCATAAAAGTGAAACTGGACCCCTCTCTTACTCCACTCACAAAAATCATCTCAAGATTAATTAAAGACTTAAACATAATGCCTGATACCATAAAACTCCTAGAGTACAACATAAGTAAGAAGCCCTCCTGGACACTGGTCTTGGCAAGATTTTTTGGCCTGACACCAAAAGCATAAGCAACAAAAACGAAAATCAACAAGTGGGAATACATCAAACTAAAAAGTTTCTGCACAGCAAAAGAAACAATCAACAAAATGGAAAGGCAACCTATGAAATAGAAAATGCTTGCAAACCATGTATTGGATAAGGGGTTAATATCCAAAATATATTTTTAAAAATTCATAAAACTCAATAACAAAAAAATTCCAATTTTAAAAATGGGCTGAGGAACTGAATAAACATTTTTCCAAAGAAAACAGCCAAATGGCCAATAGGTACATGAAAAGATGCTCAACATCAGAGAAATGCAAATCAAAACCACAATGAGATATCATCTCACACCTATTAGAATGGCTATCATCCAGAAGACAAGACAGAAAAAGTATTGGTGAGGATATGGAGAAAAGGGAACCTTTGTGCACTTGTAAATTGGTTATGCCACTTTGGAAAACAGTACAGAGGTTCCTCAAAAAATTAAAAATAAAACTACCATATGATCCAGCAATCCCACATCTAGGTATATAGCTACAGGAAATGAAAACAGGATATCAAAAAAATATCTGCACCCCCATGTTTATTGCAGCATTATCCACAATAGCCAAGATAAGGAAACAATCTAATTGTCCACCAAGAGAGGAATGTATGAAGAAAATGTGATACACACACAGAGAATATTAATCAGCCATAACAAAGAAGGAAATCCTGCTTTGTGACATCGATGAACCTTGAGGGCAGTATGCTAAATGAGATGTCAGACGAGAAAGACAAATACTGCATGATGTCACTTACACATGGAATCTAAAAAAGCCCAACTCACAGCAACAGAGAGTAGAATGATAGTTACCAGAGGCTAGAAGTGGGGGAATTGAGGAGATGCTGGTAAAGGGTCCAAACTTGCAAATGGAAGATGAATAATCCTGGAGATCTAATGCACAGCATAGTGATATAATCAATAATACTGTATTATATACTTCAAAGTTGCTGAGAGCCTAGATCTTAAATGTTTTCACCACAAAAAAAGAAATGATAATTATGTGAGGTGATAGAGGTGTTAGTTAGCACTACAGTGATAGTGCTAGCTGGAAGAGCCCTGTAGCAGTTCTGGTCTCAAGTCATGGAGCAATCTTCTCACCTGCCTGGGCACCACCACCTCCAAGAACTGAATACCAGAGACATGGGTGAAGGCAGGGACACCAGGACTGACTCACGAAGTTGCAGCTGCATGGGGCCCCCAGGTGCCAGTCAAACTTCCTGGAAAAGCCTCACCCCACAGCCCTATGCCAGCCTCACTCTGCCTGCCCTTGAATTCCTGATGAGTGGGATGCTCACTCCTGCGGGGGCTCTTGGCCAGCTGCAGTGTTATCTCCTCAACTGGGAGCATTTGCATAGCTGGAGCCTGAGGGCAGGAATGTTATAGGAGCCCCAGGAGTGAATAACCAGAGAAAGGAGGACTCCTCCCCTTGGGAAGTAAGTAAATTTCCGGGGTGGGGACTCAGGAGTAAAAATAGGCAAGGAGGCTCCTGGAAGCACAAGCACTGAGGCACCTTGTTTTCCCAGGGGAGAGGCTGGAAGCTGAGAGCTCAGGTGAGCTGAGCAGACAGCAGAGGCGGGGGGGGGTCGGTTGCAGAGCACAGACACTTGTCACACTGAGGCAGAGGTGTCTCCATCTGCTGGGGGGCTGGGCTGTCCCTCACAGCTGTGCAGTCACCCATGTTGGCCATCATCAATGGATGTCTTCAGCAGGACATTTTTTTAGCTCCTAGCTTACACTGAGGACCTATAGAGAGATGGCCCTATGCTAAGCAGTGGAGAAACAGAAAACAAGCCACCATCACTGCCCACCCAGAGTTGTCGGTCCCATGGGGGAGATACCCCAATCAGCTAGAATAGGAGCTGGCTCTGATGAATATGGACCAAAGCATAAGCAAAGATGATTAGATAAGAAAAAGTTACAACAGCATAAGCAATACATTGATTCCATTTATTTAAGTCTCTCTGAATATAACTGTGCATTTATATTTAATACATGTAAATAAACAGGAAAAAATTTGGCTGGATCTGTATTAAAATGTTAAAGTATTTACTTCTAGGTGGGGAATCATGAGCATTTCCTTTTTCCTTTTGCTTAACTACATTTTCTAATTTTCCTGCAATGAATGCCTATGACTTGGATGTTAAAATTTTTTAACTTAGCACAGAAATACTAAATGCACAGAAAATATCAGAGAAGGCTTCACAAAAGTGGCATTTGATGCTTTTATTCATTTTTGCAGATGTTTTGAATTTCTACTAAGCACCAGGTCCCATGCTTGGTGCTGGAGGCACAGGGAGAGAGCTACACATGGTCCCATTATTCCTGGGGCTTGAATACTGCCCTCACTCTCCATCTGCAGTTCAGACGCCACCTCCTTGCCTATCTTATCTCTAGCAGCCCTCTCTGTCAGACTAACTCTCTTGGATACTTAAACACCCTGCACAACATTGCTCTGATCCATATGCTCATGTCATGAACTCATTGGAAGCCAGAACTATATGCTATCCTTCTGCTGAATGCCCAAAGCTGGGAAAATATGAGTGCCCCAGGTGGTATACTGTATGGAGCCAACTGGAAGGAAGGGGAGATCATGGCCCAGACAAGAGTCAGTCTCAGTGCCAGAGGCCAAAGGAGCTCCTGGTCTCTAGCCCTTGACCC
This sequence comes from Mirounga leonina, assembly GCF_011800145.1. Classification (NCBI taxonomy): domain Eukaryota; kingdom Metazoa; phylum Chordata; class Mammalia; order Carnivora; family Phocidae; genus Mirounga; species Mirounga leonina. The sequence goes on along the minus strand of NW_023270780.1, from coordinate 3,850,245 downwards.
CAGCTGAGCACTGAGGGTGTGAGTCCTGCTTCTTTGTGCCCACTCACGACCCATGAATCTCTTGCCCCATGGCATGCACACAGAAGGCACCTGATGTTTATTGAATTACAGTGACTGCCTAAGGCAGGCCTTGCACCTACATTTGGGATAAAAAGGATTCTTTCCACCCAAAACACCATCTTCCTTTTTGAGATCTCAAAGTTCAATTATGTTCATGCCCACAGCCTAAAAAAATTTACTTTAACTTTGTATCCAATCTGGATACCTGGTTAAAGATACCTGGTTAACCATGGTAAGTGAGGAAGGAAGAGAGAAAAGGAAAGAAGGAGAGAGGGGGGAAAAGAAGGAAAAAAGGAGGAGGAAAGGAAGGAAAGAAAGAAAGAAATGAACAAAGATGGGAAATGAATGACAAATAGAGTTCTCTCTTCCCTATCACATGTCATTCTACTTCAAGTAGTGGTGATTCTGTTGACAAATTAATAATAATAATAATAATAATAATAATAATAATAATAATAATAATAAATGTAGAAAGTGAATCGCACTTGTAATAAGGAGGAAAGATGCCCATATATCCTGGCAACCCCCATCTGAGATTATAGTTTGGATCTGGCCTCCTCCCCTGTCCTCCTCCAATACATTCTCCACCACCCATGCCCAGCATAGCCCTGGACTCTCCAGGCCCTACGTGCCAAGCTTTCCCAGTCATGCTCCCGGCTCTGGCAGACAGGTGGAGCATGATTGTGTCATATTATAGGAGTCTGAACAAGTTACCAGATGCCTGAAGTCTCTAGCTTAGTAACCAAATGACCAAGAATTCCCTGCCTCCTTTGTGCCAGCCTCTTCCACCAAAATCCAAAGAGCAATCTGGGAATATGACTGTCTCACCCCAGGAGTACAGATTGCTCTATTCTGGGGGTTCAGTCTCCAGAACCTCTTCCTACTCATGCCCCCTGCATGTCATCTGCTCCCACTACATCTGCCTCAGTACCTGTGGGCCCTCTCACTCTGTTAAATGTCCTCCATTTTGAGGACCCCCTTGCTGCAAGATGAAGTCCTCTCCCTCCTCTCAAGCCCTGTCCTCTGTCCCCACCTCCCCTCCCTTCATACCTCCCCACCTCCGATGACAAATACTGTGGCCCACAGCTGACAGCAATTGATGCGCACAAAACCCATCATCACCACCTCCCCCACAGGCCCCTTCCATTCCCTGAGGAAATGGCCCCAAGACCCAAGGCTGAGGGTCATCCTATTTTCTCCCTCTTTCTCCCCCACACCCAATGATGCACCATGTTTCCTTCTCTCAGCTCTACTGCCTCCTTTCCTTAGACCCTCCCTATCTTTCTAAAATGTAAATTTGAGCTTATTTAAAACTTTCAGTGGCTCCCTATTATCCCCAAGGGGAAAATATCTAAGTCCCTCCAAATGCTGCCTAAGTTCTTCATGTTTTAACAGCTTCTACCTCCCCAGGCTTGTCTCCCTTGCACCATATGAACACTACAGCCACACCAAATTGCATCCTTGAATGCACCTGGATGCACCCTCAGCTTAGAATGCCCTTCCTCCCCAACTCCTACATGCTTTCAAGGGCTGTCCTCTGAGAAGCCTGCCCCATCACTGACAGGGCCTCATCACTGCCTCCCTGAAATGGAACACCTTCTTGACAGGGCACCTATCATGCCCCATGTTCATGATTGGCCTCCCCTCCTGGATTCTGAGCACCTCCACCTTAGGGTCTGGGTGTTCCCTCCATGACCCTGGAGAGTAGCCCAGAGGCTGGCACATAATAAATACTCAGACTTCCTGAAACTCTTATCCCTGCTCCTATACTGAGAGCTCCTTGGGTGCAGGTGCTTCACATTACCCATCACTGTGTGTCCTCAAGTCCCAGTGCAGAGCTTGTAGCATTCAGCAAATACTTCTTAGATGAAGAATGAAGGAATGGAAGAATGAGAGCTTGTTGTCATTGTCAGGGAGGGAGGAGGCCCACAGGGCCAGTGTAGTCACTACAGGGCACCTTCTGACCTTGACTCAGCCTGACTCAGTTGCAAACTGTGACTGAAGTCACTTCTGTTCATCAGCATGTTGCTGTGGTCTCCCTGGGAATCCCAAGACTCTTGGACATGAATGCTTATTTGCCAGAGCAGAAAGCCTCTTGGGTCAGAAAACTTGATGGTCAATGAATAGACCAGGTACCCTAAAACCTTTTGTTCCTATGTCACTCCAGCTTCATCTTTTCCTGGGGTTTTCAGTGCCTGTCTCCCACAAGCTATCCACAGCACTGTGAGAAGACACTGTCTCAGAGCACTAGGCTCAGAAGCATTGTAGGCCTCAACAGTAGTTGAGGTCTACAGTAGAGGTACCGGAATCTAGGACACAGGGGTAACTGGAGCAAATTCTATTAGGAGCACAAGACTTGAGGACCCGGGGGGAGCCATTGATAACTTTAAAGTGGAAGAAGAATCAGTTGAGTGAAGTGATAAGAGAATTCTGCCTTATTAACTCTGTAACCTTGAACATATCATTTGCTTCTCTGAACCTCAATTTTCTCATCTCTACAGTGGAGTCTACTAATACGCTACCCAGTCCAATGAGATCACATATAGCAAAGTACTTGGTGAGCCATAAAGTACTATAAAAATAAAAAATAATAATAACAGAAACATAATTAAATAATGATGATGATAATAGTTAAGGCCGGCCTATGAACGGCTCTGTCCCTCACAAAACCCTGCAGTATTACATGATGTCAGCAAGCCTGGGGTGGAGGGAGGCAGGACCTGCAACAGGAAATACCCCAGGTGACAGCTGAGAGTAAACGACACTTCCAGGGCATTGCTGGTGTCTGTCTGGGTGACAGTCCTAAGAGCAAGCATTGTCCTGGCCAAAGAGCCTGAGAAAGCCAGAATGAACTGAAGGCTAATGTTTGTGACCAGCCTTGCCCCTGTGGAACTCCTCTGATTGCTATGGAATGAGCCCTCTACTCTCCCCAGCCGGTTCTGCAGGCCCCTTTGATCCAGAATGTGGGGTAGGGGTAGTGCCTGAGTGCAGGCAGCCACTCTTCTTGTGGAGCAGTGCATCCTTGCATAGGTTAGGGAAAGGATGGATGAGAAAACATCTGTAAGCCTACCCTTCCATCAGTGGATCCCATGGAACTTCCCTGCAGGTATCGCACAGGCTCTGTCCTAAGGGGCTCACAGTCTTTGGAACTGCAGCCTACACACAACACTATCAACACCATCTCAATAGTGGCTCCACTCAGGGGCACATCTGGCTCAGAGGAGCTTCACTCCAACTTTGCACCAAGAGTGTCACATGCAGAAGACATTTGGAGTTGCTACTGGAAAGTTCATCCATCTGTCAGTCCTTGAAAACATATTGAGTATTTATAATGTGCCAGGCACTATGCCAGACCCTCAAGATAGAGATGAGAGAAGACCCAGCCACGTGCTTAAATAGTCCCCATTCTGGGTCAGGGTAGGGTGGCAGTGGCCAGCCACATAAAGGTATACATATATGACAATGTATTATGTGCTGATTGACCCTGCAAAGACACCTCAGGACTGGAGAATGAGTGAGGAGTGACAGGGGAGATAACACTCAATGTTCACTCTTTGGACTTACTGGTGCTATTCTGCCATGTCTGATGGGAGGTGATTGATCTCCCACCAACACCTTTGTCCACTCCTCCAGCCTAGGAGCCAGAAAGAATGCCAGTTCTGCCATCAATTAGCTAGGTAACATTGAGAAAGTCACTTAGCTTCCTGTAGCTTCAGTTTCCTCAACTGTAAAATGGGAATTATGATGGCCCTTCATCTATTCACTCAATCAAACAAATATTTTTTTGAGCAGCAACTATATGCTAGACTTTGGGGACACAATGGGGAGCAGACATGTGGCCCCTGATCTCATGAAGTTGACAGGTTCACTGGGGAAGACAGACATCAAACCAGGACATCACATTAGTGCTGGGAGTCATAAAAGGAGATAAATGGGGTCCTATGGAGTTGCAGGAAGAGAATCTCACACAGCCATTCTCTTAGAGATATTAAGGGCATTCCATTAAACAGTGTATATGAAAGTTCTCTTTAAACTGTAAAGTTGCTGTGTAAATATGTACTATCCTCTCCTGTGTGTTTTGCTTCCCCCACCTTCCTGGGGAAATCAAAATATGAGAAAGAGGAAAAGGAAAAAAACAACATCAGTTGTGATCTTACGATGTGGCAGGAGGCTCCTCATAACTCCTGTCAAGGGGAATTTTGTCTCACTATTTGCTTGCCAGGACAGGGGTGCCTGCCCACGGTGGCACAGCTCGGGTCAGACACAGAGTTCAGCAACGGCCCTCTCCTGCTCTGTAGTAGAGAGAGGAATGACTCCCCTTCACCAGTGTTTCCACTCCAGCCCTTCTCCTTATCTTCTGGTTAGTAGGAAAGGGGCACACCAAGGCCCTGTCAAGATGTTGGGAGAAGTGACCTCTCCCTAGGTATGGCTGCTTCTTCAGGAATGATTTTGGGTGTTAGCAGGTACTGACCCCAAGGTAAAGGAATAAACCTCTAATGACTGGCTTTCAGGTAAGATCCCAGGAGGAGTCTAGAGGCAGTGAAATGAGGTGGTAGCTGGGGCAGATTTCTCCCCAGATGAGAAAATTGAGGCTCAGAGATAGTCGAAAAGCAGTTCACCTTGGGTCACACAGCTCTTAAGTGATAGGGACAGGCCTAGAAGCCAGGTTTTCTGAATGTCATCCCCTTCAAGAAAACACAGATATTGCAGACCTCAGTGCAGCCACGGGGGACCCATCCCCAGCTGGAGAGCTTCCTTGAGGGACAGCAATCCTGCCCCCATAGGCTAAATGAAAAACTAGAGATTAAGGATGGAAACTTGCTTTCCTGAGACCCAGGGGCGTGGAGGAACTTTGGTTTCCATCCAGGGCTCTCCAGATTTGTCACCCCAGGCAATTCCCTTGCCTGACAGCATGAGTGCAAACATAGCCCAGAGCCCCTCCTGGGGTTCTCTGAATGTGTCATTCTGCTCTTGAGATGCCCCCTGGTGGCTGATGGGAAAATCCAACCTTAGAGTCAGAGTCCTGTTTGACTGTCAGGTCTGTGGTCTTGGGGAAGTTATTTAACCTCTCTGAGCCAGAAATATTGCTTAACCTTCGGGTGTTGGTCTGAGATCAATGAGATAACAAATCTGAACTCACTGCACGGTGCCTGACACATGAAGATGTTCGATCAGTGTGAGTTTCCTTTCTCCTCCTTAACCCCTTCCTTACTATAATAACCAGAGTATTTCATAGAGTGAGTCTGAAGGAAGTCAGCAATGTGATACAGATGAGACATATTGAAGGTGGAATCTTTTTTTTTTTAAGATTTTATTTATTTATTTGAGAGAGAGAGAATGAGAGAGAGCACATGAGAGGGGGGAGGGTCAGAGGGAGAAGCAGACTCCCCACTGAGCAGGGAGCCTGATGCGGGACTCGATCCAGGGACTCCAGGATCATGACCTGAGCCGAAGGCAGTCGCCTAACCAACTGAGCCACCCAGGCGCCCTTGAAGGTGGAATCTTAAGAGGAACCACTGGACATCTCTATTAATACAGATTCCCGCTTCTTTGGGACTGAGATACCTCAGAATTGACCCAGCCAGTGCTTAGGAGTCAGGATGCTTGGGTTCTGACCATGGATTTGAGGGCCTTGTTCCTGGTCTTAGTTTCCTTGTATGTGAATTGCAGAGAGGTCAATAATTCAGCAGGTTTGAGTTAAGATGGTGAGCTTGTCTCAGCTCTCAAACACAGCTAGTTATCAAATTATGCTGAACAGGGCACCTGGGTGGCTCAGATGGTTAAGCGTCTGCCTTCGGCTCAGGTCATGATCCCAGAGTCCTGGGATCGAGTCCCGCATCGGGCTCTCTGCACCTTGGGAGCCTGCTTCTCCCTCTGCCTCTCTCTCTGTGTCTCTCATGAATAAATAAATAAATAAATAAAAATTATGCTGAACACCCAAGAAGTCAATCAGAGGTCTGAGAGAACAAAAACTTCAAGTCCACAAGTAGAAAAGCGACTATCTTTTGGAAGGTAGGAGGTATGGAAGCTCATTTGGGAGAGACATAGCTGTGAATGTGGCGGCAGGAGGAAGCCTGCTTACAGAGGCTACCACAAAGTATTAGGAGCATGACAGAACACAAAATCTGAACTTTTAAGTCTGCTACCATAGGGAACAAGCCTGTATTAAAGGTGCTCAGGTGGTGAAGAGGGGCAGAATCCCAGGAGTGACAGAGTGGTCTGAAGATCTGCTGGGTCACAGGAAGAATGGGTGGCACCAAGGTGCTGTGCTATTCCCAGGCATAGGAGCCAGGAAGCCAGCAGAGAGCAACAGGTCTTGGGGCTGGCATTCTGCTATAAACTGCAAATCACCATGCAGTCGTGGGACCACTTTCCTGGGACAAGCCGGCAAGCATAGCAAGACTCTCCCCTGGAAGAACAGTGTGGGTTGGGGCCATGGGCATCCCCCAAATTTGGAGTTTTGAAACTTGGTCATGCAACTGAGATAAAAAGGCTGGGACTTAGGCAGGGTGAACACAGGGTTTAGAGGAAACTGGGGAAACAGGGTGATTGACTGCTTTTCTGTGAGGGCTCACTGAAAAGTAGGGGATGTAAACTTTCAGCTCCCAGGGGGCACCTGGGCAGCTCAGTTGGTTAAGTGACTGCTTGGGCTCAGGTCATGATCCTGGAATCCCAGAATCGAGTTCCGCATCAGGCTCCCTGCTCAGCAGGGAGTCTGCTTCTCCCTCTGACCCTCCCCCTTCTTATGTGCTCTCTCTCTCTCAAATAAATAAATAAAATCTTTAAAACAACAACAAAAAAACCTTTCAGCTCCCAGGCTAGAGAGCAGGGCCCACTCATTTTCATCCCACCTATCAGTGCTGAAACCTTTCAGGGAGCAAAACAGTGCCACCTAGTGGAGGCCAGAGGCCAGAGCTTCCTACACCAAGCCCCACCCACTGTGCCCTGGAGGCGCATTTCCACTGAAACCAGTCTGCCTAAGAATCAGTGTAGCAGGCCCCTTCCCCTGAAGACCAGCACAAACAACTCATTCTCACCAAGTTTATTGATCACACAGTGCCTCAAAACTTTAGCTCTCAGGCAAATAGGATAGAGCTTCCTTTTTACTTTTATTCTTTATTTCCTTTATTTTTATTATTCTTCCATTTATTTTCTAATATTTCCCCATTCCTTTTTATTTATTATTAATTTTTTAAATATATATATATATATACTTTTCATGTCTATTTTTTACTTTTTTGTCTAACTTCATTTTCTTTTCTTTTCTTTTATTATATTTTCTTTTTTTATTTTGAGATCTAAATTCTTGAGACAAGCAGACAAAAACACACCCAGGATCTGGTTGTTTTTTGTTTTTGTTTTTGTTTTCCTGTTTTGTGTTTTGTGTGTGTGTGTGTGTGTTTCTTTTTCTTTGTTTTTCTTTGTTTTTTGTTTTGTTTTGTTTTTGCTGTTCTCATGTTCCTTTTTTCTTTTCTTTTCTGGACATAATGATGAGACAGAGGAATTCAACCCAAGAGAAAGAACATGAGGTAGAACTCAGGCCAGGGATTTAATCAACCCAGATGCAAGTAAATGTTGAACTAGAATTTAAAAAAACAATTATAAGGATACTAGCTGAAATTGAAAAAGCACAGAAGACACTAGAGAATCCCTTACTTTAGAGATAAAAGGACTAATATCTTGTCAGGCCAAAATTAAAAATGCTATAACCAAGATGCAAACACAAATGGAGATCATACAAATGAAAATGGATGAAGCAGAGGAGTGAATCAGTGACATAGAAGAAAGAATTATGGAAAATAATGAAGCTGAAAAGAAGAGGGAAAAAAGGTAATGGAGCAGGAAGATAGACTTAGAGAAGTCAGCAACTTAGCAAAACATAAGATTCATATCATAGGAGTCAGAAGATGAAGAGATAAAAGGATAGAAGGTTTATTTGAACAAATTATAGCTGAAAACTTCCCTAATCTGGGAAAGGACACAGACATCAAAATCCAAGAGCACAGAGAACTCCCATTAAATTCAACAAAAAGCCAGCCATTGCCAAGGCATATCATAGTCAAATTCATAAAATACACACACAAGAAAAGAATCCTGAAAGCAGCAAGGGAAAAAGAAGGTGCTTAACATACAAGGTAAGACAAATCAGGTTTGCAGCAGATCTGTCCACAGAGACTTGGTAGGCCAGAAAGGAGGAAATACTCAACATGCAGGCAGCCAAGAATTCTTTATCCAGCAAGGCTGTCATTCAAAATAGAAGGAGAGATAAAAAGTTTCCAGGACAAACAAAAACTAAAGGAGTTTGTGACCACTAAACTGCCCTGCAAGAAAATTTAAGGGGGACTCTTCAAGTGGAGAAAAAAAGACCAAAAGCAACAAAGACTAGAAAGGACCACAGAACATCACCAGAAACACTAACGCTACAGGTAACACAGTAGCACTAAATTCCTATCTCTGAATAATCACTCTGAATGTAAATGGACTAAATGGGCAAATCAAAAGACATAATAGATCAAATGGATAAAAAAAAAAAGATCCATCTGGATGCTACTTAAAAGAGACTCATTTAGACCTATAGAAAACTACAGATTGAAAGTGAGGGGATGCAGAACCGTCTATCATGCTAATGGACATCAAAAGAAAGCCAGAGGACACAAGAACAGACACATAGATCAATGGAACAGAATAGAGAGCCCAGAAATGGACCCTCAACTCTATGGTCAACTCATCTTTGACAAAGCAGGAAAGAATGTCCAATGGAAAAAAGACAGTCTCTTCAACAAATGGTATTGGGAAAATTGGACAGCCACATGCAGAAGAATGAAACTAGACCATTTCCTTACACCACACACAAAAACAGACTCAAAATGGAGGAAAGACCTAAATGTGAGACAGGAGTCCATCAAAATCCTTGAAGAGAACACAGGCAGCAACTTCTTTGACCTCAGCCACAGCAACTTTTTCCTAGAAACATTGCCAAAGGCAAGGGAAGCAAGGGCAAAAATGAACTATTGGGACTGCATCAAGATAAAAAGCTTTTGCACAGCAAAGGAAACAGTCAAGAAAACCAAGAGACAACTGACAGAATGGGAGAATTATTTGCAAATGACATATCAGATAAAGGGCTAGTATCTAAAATCTATAAAGAACTTATCAAACTCAACACCCAAAGAACAAAGAATCCAATCAAGAAATGGGCAGAAGACATGAACAGACATTTCTGCAAAGAAGACATCCAAATGGCCAACAGACACATGAAAAAGTGCTCAACATCACTCAGCATCAGGGAAATACAAATCAAAACCACAATGAGATACCACCTCACACCAGTCAGAATGGCTAAAATTAACAAGTCAGGAAATGACAGATGTTGGTGAGGATGCGGAGAAAGGGGAACCCTCCTACACTGTTGGTGGGCATGAAAGCTGGTGCAGCCACTCTGGGAAACAGTACGGCGGTTCCTCAAAAAGTTGAAAATAGAGTTACCCTATGACCCAGCAATTGCACTATTGGGTATTTACCCCAAAGATACAAATGTAGTGATCCAAAGGGGCACCTGCACCCCAGTGTTTATAGCAGCAATGTCCACAATGGTCAAACTATGGAAGCTGAGATGTCCATCAACAGACAAATGGATAAAGAAGATGTGTATATATACAATGGAATATGATGCAGCCATCAAAAAGTTGAAATCTTGCCATTTGCAACAAAGTGGATGGAACTAGAGGGTATTAGGTTAAGCAAAATGAAATAAGTCAATCAGAGAAAGACAAGTATCATATGATCTCACTGATATGAGGAATCTGAGAAACAAGACAGAGGATCATAGGGTAAGGGAGGGGAAAATGAAGCAAGACAAAACCAGAGATGTAGACAAACCATAAGAGACTCTTAATCTCAGAAAACAAACTGAGGGTTGCTGGAGTGGAGGGGGATGGGAGGGATGGGGTGGCTAGGTGATGGACATTGGGGAGGATATATACTATGGTGAGTGCTGGGAATAGTGTAAGACTGATGAATCACAGATCTGTGCCCCTGAAACAAATAATAAATTATATGTTAATTAAAAAAATAATTAATTTAAAAAAAAAGAAAGCCAGAGGAGCTGTACTTATATCAGACAAATTAGATTTTTTCTCATTTTTTAAGATTTTTATTTAAATTCAATTTAGCTAACATATAGTATATGTTTCAGGGGTAGAATTTAGTAATCCATCAGTTGCATATAACACCCAGGGCTCATTACAGTAAGTGCCCTCCTTAATGCCCATGACCCATTTACCACCATCTGCTCACCCACCTCCCATCCAGCAAACCTCAGTTTGTTTCCAATATGGAAGAGTTGCTTATGATTTGCCTTCTTCCTTGCTTTTATCTTATTTTTTCTTCCCTTAGCCTATGTTCATCCGCTTTGTTTCTTAAATTCCACATATGAGTGAAAAATATGGTATGTGTCTTTCTCTGACTGACTTATTTAGCTTGCCACAATACCCTCTAGTTCCATCCGAGTTGGTGCAAATGGCAAGATTTCATTCTTTTTGATGGCTGAGTAATATTCCATTGTATATATAAACCAACTCTTCTTTTTTTTTTGTAGTTTTTAATTTTATTATGTTATGTTAGTCACCATACAATACATCATTAGTTTTTGATGTAGTGATCCACGATCCATTGTTTTCGTATAACACCCAGTGCTCCATGCAGTATGTGCCCTCCTTAATACCCATCACCGGGCTAACCAATCCCCCCTCCCCCTCCCCTCTAAAACCCTGTTTGTTTCTCAGGTACATAGTCTCTCATGGTTCATCTCTCCCTCCAATTCCCCCCGCCCATTTTTCCCTTCCTTCTCCTAATTTCCTCCACGTTATTCCTTCTGTTCCACAAATAAGTAAAACCCTATGATAACTGGCTTTCTCTGCTTGACTTATTTCACTTAGCATAATCTCCTCCAGTCCCATCCATGTTGATGTAAAAGTTGGGTATTCATCTTTTCTGATGGCTGAGTAATATTCCATTGTATATATGGACCATATCCTCTTTATCCATTCATCTGTTGAAGGGCATCTCGGCTCTTTCCACAGTTTGGCTATTGCGGACATTGCTGCTATGAATACTGGGGTGCATATGGCCCTTCTTTTCACTACATCTGTGTCTTTGGGGTAAATACCCAGGAGGGCAATTCCTGGGTCACAGGGTAGCTCTATTTTTAAATTTTTGAGGAACCTCCACATTGTTTTCCAAAGTGGCTGTACCAACTTGCATTCCCACCAACAGTGTAAGAGGGTTTCCCTTTCTCCACAACCTCCCCAACATTTGTTGTTTCTTTCCCTGTCCATTTTTGCCATCCTAACTGGTGTAAGGTGGTATCTCAGTGTGGTTTTGATTTGGATTTCCCTGATGGCTAATGATGATGAACATTTTTTCATGTGTCTGTTAGCCATTTGTATGTCTTCTTCAGAGAAGTGTCTGTTCATGTCTTCTGCCCACTTTTTGACTTGATTATTTGTTTTATGGGTGTTGAGTTTGAGAAGTTCTTTATAGATTTTGGATACCAGCCCTTTCTCTGTAGTGTCATTTGCAAATATCTTCTCCCATTCTGTGGGTTGCCTCTTTGTTTTGTTGACTGTTTCCTTTGCTGCACAGAAGCTTTTTATCTTGATAAAGTCCCAAAAGTTCCTTTTTGCTTTTGTTTCACTAGCTTTTGGAGATGTATCTTGAAAGAAGTTGCTGTGGGTGATGTCAAAGAGGTTACTGCCTATGTTCTCCTCTAGGATTTTGATGGATTCCTGTCTCACATTGAGGTCTTTCATCCACTTTGAGTTTATCTTTGTGAATGGTGTTAGAGAATGGTCGCGTTTCATTCTTCTGCATGTGGCTGTCCAATTTTCCCAGCACCATTTATTGAACAGACTGTCTTTTTTCCATTGCATATTTTTTCCTGCTTTGTCAAAGATTGTTTGACCATAGAGTTGAGGGTCCATATCTGGGTTCCCTATTCTGTTCCATTGGTCTACCATGCTGTCTTGGTGATCACTGATTTGTAATATAGCTTAAAACTGGGCAACGTGATGCCCCCAGCTTTGTTTTTCTTTTTCAACATTTCCTTGGCGATTCGGGGTCTTTTCTGATTCCATACAAATTTTAGGATTGTTTGTTCCAGCACTTTGAAAAATGTCATTGGAATTTTGATCGGGATGGCATTGAAGGTATAGATTGCTCTGGGTAGCATAGACATTTTAACAATGTTTATTCTTCTGATCCATGAGCATGGAATATTATTCCATCTTTTTGTGTCTTCTTCAATTTCTTTCATGAGTGTTCTGTAGTTCCTAGAGTATAGATCCTTTACCTCTTTGGTTAGGTTTATTCTGAGGTATCTTATGGTTTTTGGTGCTATTGTAAACGGAATCGTTTCTCTAATTTCTCTTTCTACAGTTGCGTTGTTAGTGTATAAGAAAGCAACTGATTTCTGTGCATTGATTTTGTATCCTGCCACATTACTGAATTGCTGGATGAGTAATTTGGGGGTGGAGTCTTTTGGGTTTTCCACATAAAGTATCATGTCATCTGCAAAAAGAGAGAGTTTGACTTCTTCCTTGCCAATTTGAATACCTTTTATTTCTTTTTGTTGTCTGATTGCTGTGGCTAGGACTTCTAGTACTATGTTGAACAACAGTGGTGAGAGTGGGCACCCTTGACGTGTTCCTGATCTTAAGGGAAAGGCTCTCAGATTTCCCCATTGAGGATGATATTCGCTGTGGGTTTTTCATAGATGGATTTTATGAACTTGAGGAATGTTCCCTCTATCCCTATACTCTGGAGAGTTTTCATCAGGAAAGGATGTTGTATTTTGTCAAATGCTTTTTCTGCATCAATTGAGAGGACCATATGGTTCTTCTCCCTCCTCTTATAAATGTGTTCTATCACATTGATTGATTTGTGAATGTTGAACCACCCTTGCATCCCGGGGATAAATCCCACTTGGTCGTGGTGGATGATCCTTTTAATGTATTTTTGGATCCTATTAGCTAGGATTTTGTTGAGGATTTTGGAATCCATATTCATCAGTTATATCGGTCTGAAATTCTCCTTTTTGATGAGGTCTTTGCCTGGTTTGGGGATTAAGGTAATGCTGGCCTCATAGAGTGAGTTTGGAAGTTTTCCTTCTGTTTCTATTTTTTGAAAAAGCTTCAGTAGTATAGGTATTATTTCTTCTTTGAATGTTTGGTAGAATTCCCTAGGGAATTCATCAGGCCCTGGACTCCTGTTTTTGGGGAGGTTTTTGATCACTGCTTCAATCTCGTTACTAGTTATTGGCCTATTCAGGTTGTCAATTTCTTCCTGTTTCAGTATTGGGAGTTTATCGGTTTCCAGGAAGGCCTCCATTTCATCCAGATTGTTCAGTTTATTGGCATATAGCTGTTGATAATAATTTCTAATAATTGTTTCTATTTCCTTGGTGTGAGTCGTGATCTCTCCCCTTTCATTCATAATTTTATTAATTTCGGTCCTTTCTCTCTTCTTTTGGATAAGTCTGGCCAGTGGTTTATCGACCTTATTAATTCTTTCAAAGAACCAACTTCTAGTTTCGTTGATCTGATCTACTGTGTTTCTGGTTTCTAATTCATTGACGTCTGCTCTAATTTTAATTATTTCTCTTCTAATGCATGACTTGGGCATCGTTTGTTGCTTTTTCTCTAGTTCTTTAAGGTGTAGAGTTAGTTGGTGAATTCGGGATTTTTCTATTTTTTTGAGTGAGGCTTGGATGGCTATGTATTTCCCCCTTAGGACCGCCTTTGCAGTATCCCATAGGTTTTGGACCAATGTGTTTTCATTCTCATTGATTTCCATGAATTGTTTAAGTTCTTCTTTGATTCCTTGGTTGACCCAAACATTCTCGAGCAGAGTGGTCTTTAGATTCCAAGTGTTTGAATTTCTGCCAAATTTTTTCTTGTGATTGAGTTCCAGTTTTAGAGCATTGTGGTCTGAGAATATGCAGGGAATAATCTCAATCTTTTGGTATTGGTTGGGACCTGATTTGTGACCCAGTATATGGTCTATTCTGGAGAAAGTTCCATGTGTGCTCGAGAAGAATGAGTATTCTGTTGTTTTAGGGTGGAATGTTCTGTAAATATCTATGAGGTCCATCTGGTCCAATGTATCATTCAAAGCTCTTGTTTCCTTGTTGATTTTCTGCTTAGATGATCTGTCCATTGCTGAGAGTGGAGTACTGAGGTCTCCTACAATTAACATATTGTTATCAATATGACTCTTTATTTTGGTTAACAGTTGGCTTATGTAGATGGCTGCTCCCATGTTGGGGGCATAGATATTTACAATTGTTAGATCTTCTTGTTGGATAGACCTTTTAAGAATGATATAGTGTCCTTCTCTGTCTCTAATTACAGACTTTAGTTTAAAATCTACTTTGTCTGATATAAGAATTGCTACCCCAGCTTTCTTTTGAGGTCCGCTGGCATGGAAGATAGATCTCCATCCCTTCACTTTCAGTCTGGATGTATCTTTAGGTACGAAATGAGTCTCCTGTAGACAGCATATGGATGGGTCCTGTCTTTTTATCCAGTCTGCAACCCTGTGCCGTTTTATGGGAGCATTTAGGCCATTCACGTTGAGAGTGATTATTGAAAGATATGAATTAATTGTCATCATGTTGCCTGTGAAGATGTTGTTTTTATAGATTGTCCCTGTAAATTTCTGTTCTATATCATTCTTGGAGTCTTTCTCCTTTTATAGAACCCCCTTTAATATTTCTTGCAGGGCCAGCTTAGTGGTCACATATTCTTTCAGTTTCTGCCAGTCGTGGAAGTTCTGCATCTCTCCATCCATTCTCAATGACAGCCTTGCCAGATAAAGTATTCTTGGCTGCATGTTCTTCTCATTTAGTACCTGAATATGTCTTGCCAGGCCTTTCTGGCTTGCCAGGTCTCTGTGGATAGGTCTGACATTATTCTGATGTTCCTCCCTCTGTACGTAAGGAATCTCTTCCCCCTAACTGCCCTTAAGATGGTTTCCTTGGTTCTAAGATTTGCAAGTTTTACTATTACATGCCAGGGTGTTGGCCTGTTTTGCTTGATCCTGGGAGGGGTCCTCTCTGCCTCTAGGACTCGAATGTTTGTTTCATTCCCCAGATTAGGGAAATTCTCAGCTACAATTTGCTCAAATACATCTTCTAGCCCTCTCTCTCTCTCCACTCCCTCCGGGATTCCAATTATTCTGACATTGGAATGCCTCATGGTGTCACTTATTTCCCGGATTCTATTTTCATGGATTCTGAGTTGTTTTTCCCTGGCCTCCTCTTTTCCCTTTTTATCTATTATACTGTCTTCCAGATCGCTTATTCTCTCTTCTGTCTCAGTTACCCTAGCTGTTAGACTATCTAGATTGGATTGGATCTCATTGATAGCATTTTTTAAGTTCTGCCAATTCACCTTTTATTTCTGCCGTTAGAGACTCTATGTTGCCATTAATTGATTTCTCCATTCTAGCCATTGTCTTCACAATTGCTAGCCTGAATTCCATCTCCGACATCTTGGTTATATCTGAATCCATTTGTAAATCTGCAGCATAAGTCATAATCTCTGAGTCTTTTCTCTTTTGGGGGCTCCTCCTCCTAGTCATTCTGTTGATGGGTGTTTGAGGGAATGTATAGAGTCAAAATTATTGACCAGGACCCAAGCAAGATGCACCTGTTTTCTTGGGACCTTAGGGTGGCTGGCCTCTTGTTTTCCCAGCCTGTCTTCTGGGGGAGGGGCCTGCCGCGCTGTTACTCAGGCAACCCAGTTTGGGCGGAGTTGCCCTGTGCCCCTGTGGCGGGCGATGGGCTCAGTGGGAATCAGTCTTTGGGGCTTTTGTTCTCTGGTGCCTTTCCCTGGCGGCTTTCTGTGTCTCTTCCACGAGTCAGAGCAGAAGAGACCGTTTCCAACCCTCTGCCTCAGAGCAGAGAGACTTCAGTCTGTTCTTCAGGGAGCTCTCCAGGCCACAACGTCTCCGTTTCTGTCCGTGCTGCTATAAACTGCAGCGGCCTGGGTTGTGCACCCCTCCACAGCGCTCCCAGTCCTGCCTCCAGGTCAGGGCATGTCTCTGCCCTTTGTGCTTCTAAAACTGCCAGCCGCTCCCAATTCGCACGCGCGACTCCGCCACTTGGGTTTCCACCCCCGGGGATTGCAGTTCACCGGCGCGACCCCGGCACACTGGGCTTCTGTCTCGGAGGCTGCAGTTCACGTGCGCATGACCTTCGCTTCGGTTTCTGTCTTGGGGGGCTGCAGTTCACATGCACACGACCCCGCCAGTCTGGTTTTCCACCGCGGGGGCTGCCCTAAAGTTCTTTCCCGAGGCTACTGGTCTGCGAGTCTGTGCCCCATCCGCAGCGCGCAAGGCTGTCACTCACCAGCGGTGTAGGGTCCCCACGTCCAGGCACCCTCCCGCCACCATTTATCCTCCAATATCTGCCCGCAGAATCATGGATCTCCACTTCCTACCTCAAAACCAACTGCCTGTGATATTCTATTTGTAGAGATCCAGATCTTCTTACACCTCAGGCTGGTTTCATGGGTGCTCAGAGTGGTCTGGTAGATATCCAGCTCAATTCCGGGGACCAGTTGAAATAAGGTCCCCTACTCCTCTGCCATCTTTCCCCCCTCCTGACAAATAAACTCTTATTAAAAAAAGTTCAATAAAGATTTTAATTTAAAAAAAGTCTTCTAAATATGTTGATTCACAAAGCTCTTTTATAACTTACTGCTTTTATTTATACAAAAGTTTGAGTCTAGTGAAAAAGTGCCCTTTCTCTGGTATGACCCTAAACCAACTCTTCTTTATCCATTCACCTGCTGATGGACGTCTGGGCTCTTTGCATATTTTGGCTATCGTGGTCATTACTGTTATAAACATTAGGGTGCATGGGCACCTTCAAATCACTATTTTTGTAGCCTTTAGATAAATACCTACAAGAGCAATTTCTAAGTCATAGGGTAGTTCAATTTTTAACTTTTTGAGGAACCTCCATACTGTCTTACAGAGTGCCTGCAACAGTTTGCATTTGCACCAAAAGTGTAAGAGGAAGGGAGGGGGAGGAGCAAGATGGCAAAAGAGTAGGAGACCTAAATTTCATCTGGTCCCAGGAATTCAGCTAGATAGGGATCAAACCATTCTGAACACCTATGAACTCAACAGGGGATCAAAAAAAAGAAGAGCAGCAACTCTCTGAACAGAAAATTGACCACTTTCTGGAAGGGAGGACATGCAGAGAAGTGAATCTGAGGTGATATATGGGCAGATAGACCACAGGGAGCCGGGGAGCCTTGGTCAGCTGACTACTGGCAAGTGATAGAGCTGCAGAGCACAAAATTGGAACTTTTAGAAGTCTGTTCCACTGAGGGATGTCGCTCCAGTGGCTAAGCAGGGGGTGAAACCCTTGCTGGGACAGTGTGGTCTCAGGACCCTCAGGGTCACAGAAAGACCGGGGGTGCCTGAGTGTGGCAGAGCTCCCAGGTATGGGAGCAGGAAAGCTGGCTGCACAGAAGGAGCCAAGGAGTGGGCTCTCAGCTCGGGGTCACCATAAACTGTGATCCGCTGCACAGTCGGGACACTGTGCTTCAGGCAGGGACCCAACAAGTGGCAAATCCGGGAAGACTCCTTTTCCTCCTCCAGGAGAAGTGGCATGGGAGTGCACTGCAGGAATCTGCTGGGTTTGGAGACTCCAAATGGGGTCAGCTGCCAGACATAAAAATGCTCAGTCACAGGCCGGGTGAGCAGGGAGTGCGGCCAAAGACTGGGGAGATGGGAGTGATTGACTGCTTTTCCCTGGGGGTGCACTGAGGAGTGGGGCCCTGATTCTCGGCTCCTCCAGGGCAGAGACTGGGAGGCCACCATTTTCACTCTCATCCTCCAAAGCTTGCAGGGAACAAAAGCTCCCGAGAGCAAACCCAAGCAGATTACTTAGCCCAGCTATGGCAAGGGCAGGGCAATTCCACCTCTGGCAAAGACATTTGAGAACCACAACAGGCAACAGGCCCCTCCCCAAGAAGATCAGCAAGAACAGCCAGCCAAGACCAAGTTTACCAATCAATGAAAATGGCATAACTCCAGCACTAGGGGAATACGGCACATAAAATTCATGGCTTTTATCCCCCTGATTCTTTAGTCTTTCAAAGTCAATTTTTTTATTTTCTTTTTTTTCTTTTTTGAATTTTTCTTTTTCCCTTTTCAACCAACATCTTTTCAATCCCGTTTTTAAAAATCCTTTTTATATTTCATTTTTAGCATCATATTCTATCCCTTCATAGCAGTTAACCTTATATTTGGTATATATATAAGTTGTTCTCTCTTTAAAATTTTGGGATACAGTTTCTTCTAACAGACCAAAATATACCCTAAATCTCTAGCATATGGCTTTGTTCTAGTCTCCTGCCTGATCACATTCTCTCCTCCCTTTTTTTTTTAATTTCTCTTTTTTCTTTTTTCAACCAACTTCTTATCCTATCAATTCCTTTTATAAAATCTTTAATAATTTTCATCTTTATACTCATATTCCATCTCTTCATCATATTTACCCTTATTTTTGTACATATATAAGCTTTTCTTTCTTTAAAATTTTGGGAGGAAGTTTCTTCTAACAGACCAAAATATGCCCAAAATCTAGTGTGTGGCACTGATCTATTCACCAACCTGATCATATTTGATCATATTCTTCTTTTTATATATTTTTCTTTTTTCTTTCTTTCCCTTCCTTCTCCCCTGGTTTCAGGTCTCGTCTGATTTGTTTAGTGTATATTTTTCTGGGGTCATTGTTACCCTGTTAGCATTTTCTTCTCTCATTCATCTATTCGCTGCTGGACAAAATGACAAGACAAAAAAAATCACCTCAACAAAAAGAACAAGAGTCAGTATTGACTGCCAGGGACATAATCAATATGGACATTAGTAAGATGTCAGAACTAGAGTTCAGAATGACAATTATAAATACACTACCTGGGTATTAAAATAGCATGGAAGATATTAGAGAAACCCTTTCTGGAGAAATAAAAGAACTAAAATCTAACCAAGTCGAAATCAAAAAGGTTATTAATAAGGTGCAATCAAAAACGGAGGCTCTAACTTCTAGGATAAATGAAGCAGAAGAGATAATTAGTGATATATAAGACCAGATGATGGAAAATAAAGAAGCTGAGAAAAAGAGAGATAAACAACCACTGGATCATGAGGGCAGAATTCGAGAGATAAGTGATACCATAAGACAAAACAATGTTAGAATAGTTGGGATCCCAGAAGAAGAGAGAGAGGGACAGAAGGTATATTGGAGCAACTTATAGCAGAGAACTTCCTTAATTTGGGGAAGGAAATGGGTATCAAAACCCAGGAGGCACAGAGAAACTCACTCAAAATCAATAAAAATAGTTCAACACCCTGGCATCTAATAGTAAAACTAACGAGTCTCAGAGACAAAGAGAAATTCCTGAAAGAAGCTCAGGACAAGAAATCTGTAACCTACAATGGTAGAAACATTAGATTGACAAAAGACCCATCCACAGAGACCTGGCAGGCCAGAAAGGACTGGCAGGATATATTCAGAGCACTAAACGAGAAAAATATGCAGCCAAGAATACTATATCCAGCTAGGCTGTCATTGAAAAAAGAAGGAGAGATAAAAAGCTTCCAGGACAAACAAAAACTAAAGGAATTTGCAAACACGAAACCAGCCCTACAAGAAATATTGAAAGGAGTCCTCTAAGCAAAGAGAGAGCCTAAAAGTAACATAGACCAGAAAGGAACACAGACAATATACAGTAACAGTCACCTTACACACAATACAATGGCACTAAATTCCTATCTCTCAATAGTTACCCTGAATGTAAATGGGCTAAATGCCCCAATCAAAAGACACAGGCTATAAGACTGTAGAAAAGAACAAGACCCATCAATATGCTGTCTGCAAAAGACTCATTTTAGACCCAAAGACACCCCCAGATTGACACTGAGGGGGTGGAAAACCATTTACCATGGTAATGGACACCAAAAGAAAGCTGGGGTGGCAATCCTTATATCAGACAAATGAGATTTTAAACCAAAGACTGTAATAAGAGATGAGGAAGGACACTATATCCTACTTAAAGGGCCTATCCAACAAGAAGATCTAACAATTGTAAATATCTATGCCCCTAACATGGGAGCAGCCAATTATATAAGCCAATTAATAACAAAAGCAAAGAAACACATCGACAACAATACAATAATAGTGGGGGACTTTAACACCCTCCTCACTGAAGTGGACAGATCATCTAAGCAAAAGATCAACAAGGAAATAAAGACTTTAAATGACACACTGGACCAAATGGACTTCACAAATATATTTAGAACATTCCATCCCAAAGCAAAAGTATACACATTCTTGGGCGCCTGGGTGGCTCAGTTCGTTAAGCGACTGCCTTCAGCTCAGGTCTTGATCCTGGAGTCCCAGGATCGAGTCCCGCATCAGCTCCCTGCTCGGCAGGGAGTCTGCTTCTCCCTCTGACCCTCCTCCCTCTCATGCTCTCTGTCTCTCATTCTCTCTCTCTCAAATAAATAAATAAAATCTTTAAAAAAAAAAAAGTATACACATTCTTCTCTAGTGCCCATGGAACATTCTCCAGAATAGATCTCATCCTAGGTCACAAATCAGGTCTCAACTGGTACCAACTAAGGAAATATGCAGGGATCATTCCTTGCATATTTTCAGACCACAGTGCTTTGAAACTAGAACTCAATCACAAGAGGAAAGTTGGAAAGAACTCAAATACATGGAGGCTAAAGAGCATCCTACTAAAGAATGAATGGGTCAACCAGGAAATTAAAGAATTTTAAAAAATCATGGAAACCAATGAAAATGAAAACACAACTGTTCAAAATCTTTGGGATGCAGCAAAAGCGGTCCTAAGAGGAAAGTATATAGTAATACAAGCCTTTCTCAAGAAACAAGAAAGGTCTCAAATACACAACCTAACCCTACACTTCAAGGAGCTGGAGAGAGAACAGCAAATAAAGCCTAAACCCAGCAGGAGAAGAGAAATAATAAAGATCAGAGCAGACATCAGAGCAGAAATCAATGAAATAGAAACCAAAAGAACAGTAGAACAGATCAATGAAGCTAAGAGCTGCTTCTTTGAAAGAATTAACAAGATTGATAAAACCCTGGCCAGACATATCAAAAAGAAAAGAGAAATGACCCAAATAAATAAAATCATGAATGAAAGAGGAGAGATCACAACAAACACCAAAGAAATACAAACAATTATAAGAACATATTATGAGCAACTCTATGGCAGCAAATTAGATAATCTGGAGAAAATGGATGCATTCCTAGAGATGTATCAAGTACCAAAACTGAACCAGGAAGAAATAGAAAACCTGAACAGACCTATAACAACTAAGGAAATTGAAGCAGTCATCAAAAATCTCCCAACAAACAAGAGCCCAGGGCCAGATGGCTTCCCAGGGGAATTCTACCAAACATTTAAAGAATTAATACCTATTCTTCTGAAATTGTTCCAAAAAATAGAAATGGAAGGAAAACTTCCAAACTCCTTTTATGAGACCACCATTACCTTGATCTCAAAACTAGACAAAGACCCCATCATAAAGGAGAATTACAGACCAATATCTTGATGAACATGGATGCAAAAATTCTCACCAAAATACTAGCCAATAGGATCCAACAGTACATTAAAAGGATTATGCACCACGATCAAGTGGGCTTTAACCCTGGGCTGCAAGGTTGGTTCAACATCCGCAAATCAATCAATGTGATACAATACATTAACAAAAGAAAGAACAAGAACCATATGATCCTCTCATTAGATACAGAAAAAGCATTTGACAAAGTACAGCATACTTTCTTGATCAAAACTCTTCAGAGTATAGGGAGAGAGGGTACGTACCTCAATATCATAAAAGCTATCTATGAAAAACCCATAGTGAATATCATTCTCAATGGGAAAAAACTGAGAGCTTTCCCCATAAGGTCAGGAACGCAGCAGGGATGTCCCCTATCACCACTGCTATTCAACATAGTACTAGAAGTCCCAGCCACAGCAATCAGACAACAAAAAGAAATAAAAGGCATCAAATTGGCAAAGAAGAAGTCAAACTCTCACTCTTTGCAGATGTTATGATACTTTATGTAGAAAACCCAAAGGACTCTACCCCAAAACTGCTAGAACTCATACAGGAATTCAGTAAAGTGGCAGGATATAGAATCAATGCACAGAAATCAGTGGCATTCCTATAAACCAACAACAAGACACAAGAAAGAGAAATTAAGGAGTCAATCCCATTTACAGTTGCACCCAAAACCATAAGATACCTAGGAATAAATCTAACCAAAGAGGCAAAGAATCTGTACTCAGAAAACTATAAAATACTCATGAAAGAAATTGAGGAAGACATAAAGAAATGGAAAAATGTTCCATGCTCATGGATTGGAAGAACACATATTGTGAAGATCTCAATTCTACCTAGAGCAATCTACACATTGATGCAATCCCTATCAAAATACCATCTACTTTTTTCAAAGCAATGGAACAAATAATCCTAAAATTTGTATGGAACCAGAAAAGACCCCGAATAGCCAGAGGAATGTTGAAAAAGAAAAGCAAACCTGGAGGCATCACAATTCCGGATTTCAAGCTCCATTACAAAGTTGTCATCATCAAGACAGTATGGTACTGGCACAAAAACAGACACATAGATCAGTGGAACAGAATAGAGAGCCCAGAAATGGACCCTCAACTCTATGGTCAACTAATCTTTGACAAAGCAGGAAAGAATGTCCAATGGAAAAAAGACAGTCTCTTCAACAAATGGTGTTGGGAAAATTGGACAGCCACATGCAGAAGAATGAAACTGGACCATTTCCTTACACCACACACAAAAACAGACTCAAAATGGATGAAAGACCTAAATGTGAGACAGGAGTCCATCAAAATCCTTGAGAAGAACACAGGCAGCGACCTCTTCGAACTCAGCCACAGCAGCTTCTTCCTAGAAACATCGCCAAAGGCAAGGGAAGCAAGGGCAAAAATGAACTATTGGGACTTCATCAAGATAAAAAGCTTTTGCACAGCAAAAGAAACAGTCAACAAAACTAAAAGACAACTGACAGAATGGGAGAAGATATTTGCAAATGACATATCAGATAAAGGGCTAGTATCCAAAAACTATGAAGAACTTATCAAACTCAACTCCCAGAGAACAAATAATCCAATCAAGAAGTGGGCAGAAGACATGAACAGACATTTTTCCAAAGAAGACATCCAAATGGCCAACAGACACATTAAAAAATGCTCATCATTGCTCGGCATCAGGGAAATCCAAATCAAAACCTCAATGAGATACCACCTCACACTAGTCAGAATGGCTAGAATTAACAAGTCAGGAAACAACAGATTTTGGCAGGGATGCAGAGAAAGGGGAACCCTCCTACACTGTTGGTGGGAATGCAAGCTGGTGCAGCCACTCTGGGAAACAGTATGGAGGTTCCTCAAAAAGTTTAAAATAGAGCTATTATACGATCCAGCAATTGCACTACTGGGTATTTATCCCAGGGATACAAATGTAGTGACCCAATGTTTAAAGCCACAGTGCCCATAATAGCCAAACTGTGGAAAGAGCCAAGATGCCCATCAACAGATGAATAGATAAAGGAGATGTGGGTTATATACATATACAATGGAATATTATGTAGCCATGAAAAGGAATGAAATCTTGCCATTTGCAATGACATGGATGGAACTGGAGGGTATTATGCTGAGTTAAATAAGTCAATCAGAGAAAGACATGTATCATATGACCTCACTGATATGAGGAATTCTTAATCTCAGGAAATAACCAGAGGGTTTCTGGAATGGTGGGGGATGGGGGGATGGGGTGGCTGAGTGATACACATTGGGGAGGGTATATGCTATGGTGAACGCTGTGAATTGTGTAAGATTGTTGAGTCACAGTCCTGTACCTCTAAAACAAATAATAAATTATATGTTAAAAAAAAAAGAAGATAGTAGGAAGGGTAAAATGAAGACAGGGAAATCGGAGGGGGAGACAAACCATGAGAGACTGTGGACTCTGAGAAATAAACTGAGGGTTCTATAGGAGAAGGGGGTGGGGGAATGTGTTAGTTTGGTGATGGGTATTAAAGAGGGCACGTATTGAATGGAGCACTGGGTGTTATACACATACATGAATCATGGAACACTACATCAAAAACTAATGATGTAATGTATAGTGATTAACATAACATAATAAAATTAAAAAAAAAAAACAGTGTAAGAGGATTCCCCATTCTCCACATCCTCACCAACATCTGTAGCTTCCTGAGTTGTTCATTTTAGCCATTGTAACAGGTATGAGATGGTATTTCTTTGTGATTTTGATTTGTTTATCCCTGATTCCCAGGGATGTTGAGCATTTTTTCATGTGCCTGTTAGGTATTTGTACGTCCTCTTTGGAGAAGTGTCTGTTCATGCCTTCTGCCCATTTCTTGACTGGATTTTTTTGTTTTTTGGATTTTCAGTTTGATAGGTTCTTTCTAGATTTTGGATACTAGCGCTTTATCTAATATGCCATTTGCAAATATCTTCTCCCATTCCATAGGTTGCCTTTTAGTTTCGTTAGTTCTTTCCTTTGCTAGCAAAAGCTTATTATGCTGATGACCTCCCAACAGTTCATTTTTGCTTTTGCTTCCTTTATCTTTGGAGACATGTCTAGCAAGAAGTTACCATGGCTGAGGTCAAAGAGGTTTCTGCCTATGTTCTCCTCTGGATTTTGATGGATTCCTGTCTCACATTGACGTCTTTCATCCATTTTGAGTTTATTTTTGTGTATGGTGTGAGAAAGTGGTCCAGTTTCATTCTTCTGCACGTGGCTGTCCAGTTTTCCCAACACCATTTGTTGAAGAGACTGTCTTTTTTCCATTGGATATTCTTTACTGCTTTGTCAAAGATTAGTTGACCATAGAACTGAGGTTCCATTTCTGGTAATTGATCTATGAGTCTGTTTTTATGTCAGTACCATACTGTCTTGATGATTATAGCTTTGTAATATAGCCTGAAGTCCAAAATTGTGATGCTTCCAGCTTTGGTTTTCTTTTTCAACATTACTTTGGCTATTTGGGGTTTTCTGGTGCCATACAAATTGTAGAATTGTTTGTTCTAGCTCTGTGAAAAATGTTGATGTTAATTTGATTGGGATTGCATTGAATGTGTAGATTGCTTTGGGCAGCATAGACATTTTAAAAATATTTGTTCTTCCAATCCGTTAGCATGGAATGTTCTTTCATTTCTTTGTGTCTTCCTCAATGTCTTTCATAAGTGTTCTATAATTTTCAGAGTACAGATCATTTATCTCTTTGGTTGGGTTTATTCCTAGGTATCTTATGATTTTTGGTTCAATTGGAAATGGGATCAATTCCTTGATTTCTCTTTCTTCTGCTTCATTCTTAGTGTATAGAAATGTACCCCTGAAACAAATAATACATTATATGTTAATTTAAAAATTAAAGAAAAAAATTTAAAAATAAATAAATAAAAAGAAAATCCAGATATTTGGTTGGAAAAGGGAAGATTTTTTTTTTTTAATTTTACTTCTTTATTTATTTGACAGAGAGAGAGAGACAGTGAGAGAGAGAACACAAGCAGGGGGAGGGGGAGAGGAAGATAGTAGGAAGGTTTCCTGCTGAGCAGGGAGCCCAACACAGGGCTCAATCCCAGGACCCTGGGATCATGACCTGAGCCGAAGGCAGATGCTTAATGACTGAGCCACCCAGGCACCCCTGGAAAAGGGAATATTATTTTAATAGATTATTTTAATTTCATTAATTTAAGGTTCTTTCAATTTTATTTAATAAAATTATCTTTTCACATAAAAAAAGAAAAGAAATGCAACTGACTTCTGTTCATTGATTTTATATCCTGCAACTTTGCTGAATTCCTGTATCAGTTCTAGCAAGTTTTGGATGCAGTCTTGAGTTTTCTACATAGAGTATTATGTCATCTGCAAAGAGTGAGAGTTTGACTTTTTCTTTGCTGATTTGGATGCCTTTTATTTCTTTGTTTTGTCTGATTGCTGAGTCTAGGACTTCCAGTACTATGTTGAACAACAATGGTGAGAGTGGACATCCCTGTTGTGTTCCTGACTGTAGAGGAAAAGCTCTCATTTTTTCCCTGTTGAGGATGATGTTAGCTGTGGGTCTTCTGTATATGGCCTTTATGATGTTGAGATGTGTTCCATATATCCCTACTTTGTGTAGGGTTTTTTCAAGAATGGGTGCAGAACTTTGTCAAATGCTTTTTCTGTATCTATTGAGAGAATCATATGGCTCTTATCCTTCTTTTTATTAATGTGGTGTATCACATTGATTGATTTGTAGATGTTGAACCACCTCCATAGCCCAGGAATAAATCCCACTTGGTTGTGATGAATAATCCTTTTAATGTACTGTTAGATCTTATTAGCTAGTATCTTGGTCAGAATTTTTGCATCCAGGTTCATCATGGATATTGGTCTGTAATTCTCCTTTTTGATGGGGTCTTTGTCTAGTTTGGGGATCAAGGTAATGCTGGCCTCATAGAATGAGTTTGGCAGTTTTCCTTCCATTTCTATTTTTGGAAACAGCTTCAGAAGACTAGGTATTAATTCTTCTTTAAATGATTGGTAAAATTCTCCTGGGAATCCATCCAGCCCCGGACTCTTGTTTTTGAGGAGATTTTTTTATTACTGCTTTAATTTCCTTGCTGGTTATGGGTCTGTTCAGGTTTCCTATTTCTTCCTGTTTCAATTTTGGTAGATTATACATCTCTACAAAAGCACCCATTTCTTCCAGATTGCCTAATTTGTTGCATATAGTTGCTCATAATATGTTCTTATAATTGGTTGTATTTCCTTGGTTTTGGTTGTGATCTCTCCTTTTTCATTCATTATTTTATTTATTTGGGTCCTTTCTCTTTTCTTTTTGATAAGTATGGGGTTTATCGATCTTATTAATTCTTTCAAAGAAAGAGCTCCTAGTTTTGTTGATCTGCTTTACTCTTCTTTTGGTTTCTGTTTCATTGATTTCTGCTCTAATCTTTACTATTTCTTTTCTCCTGCTGGGTTTAGTCTATATTTGCAGTTCCTTCTCCAGCTTCTTTAGGTTCAAGGCTAGGTTGTGTATTTGAGACCTTTGTGTTTCCAGAGAAAGGCTTGTATTGCTATTTACTTCCCTCTTAGGACTGCCTTTGCTGCATCTCAAATGTTTTGAACATTTGTGTTTTCATTTTCATTTGTTTCCATGAATTTTTAAAAACTTTTTCTTAATTTCTTCGTTGACCCATTTATTCTTTAGTAGGATGCTTTTTAGCCTCCATGTTTTTGAGTTCTTTCCAAATTTCCTCTTGTGATTGAGTTCCAGTTTCAAAGCACTGTGGTCTGAAAATATGCAGGGAATGATCCCAATCTTTTGGTGCCAGTTGGCTACTGATTTGTGTTTCAGTATATGATCTATTCAGGAGAATGTTCCATGTACCCTTGAGAAGAATGTGTATTCTGTTGCTTTAGGATGGAATGCTCTGAATAGCTCTGTAAAGTCCATCTAGTCCAGTGTATCATTCAAAGCCCTTGTTTCCTTGTTGATCTTCTGCTTAGATGATCTGTCCATTGCAGTGAGTGGGGTGTTAAAGTCCCCTACTATTATTATATTACTATTGATGTGTTTCTTTAATTTCATTATTAATTGGTTTATATAACTGGCTGCTCCCATGTTAGGAGCATAAATATTTACAATTGTTAGATCTTCTTGTTGGATAGGCCCTTTGATTATGATATACTGTCCTTCCTCATCTTTTATTACAGTCTTTGGTTTAAAATTGAATTTGTTTGATATAAGTATTGCCACCCCAGCTTTCTTTTGATGTCCATTAGCATGATAAATGGCTTTCTACCCCCTCTCATTTTTTTTTCTTTATTTGACAAAAATACTGCCTCTTTTTGAAGTGAGTTTTTCTGGCTTGTCATTCTGTCCAGAGAAGAATAGGTGAATGACAGAACAAAATACCAAAATGGCAAAAAAACCCCAGAGAAATATATACTAAACAAATCAGAAGAGACCTAAATCCAAAAAAATAAAAAATAAGAAATAGAATATAATCAGACAGGTGGACAGAACAAGTGTAATACACTGGATCCTGTGTGTATTTTGGTCTGTTCATTAGAAAACTAGATCCCAAAATTGCAAAGAAAGAAAAATGTATATATGTACAAAAATAAAATTAAGTGCAATGAAAGTATAGAATGTAACTGTAAAAATGAAAACTAAAAGATAAAGAAAAAGGAACATAAGCAGACAGGTGAACAGAACAGAGCAATACACTAAATACACTTTGTTAGAAGAAACTACATCTCAAAATTGTATAGAAAGAAAACTTATATACATACAAAATAAAATTAAATATATTGAAAGGATAGAATATAACTGTAAAGATAAAAAATAAAAAAGACTCTAACAAAAAAGAGAGAGAATATGATCAGACAGGTGAAGAGAACAGAGCCATACACTAGATTCTGGGCTTATTTTGGTCTGTTTCTTAGAAGAAACTATATCCCAAAATTGTAAAGAAAGAAAAACCTATAATATATAGAAAAATAAAATTAAATACAATGAGAGGATAGAATGTAACTGTAAAAATGAAAATTAAAAAAGATTAAAAAAAGGAGTTGATAAAATAAGGAATTCATTGAGAAAAAGGAAAGAGAAAAAAAATTAAAATTGAAAGACTGAAGAATTGTGAGCGGAAAAAACATGAATTCTATATACTATTTTCCCCTAGCTCTGGAATTTTGCATTTCTCTGTATCGGTAAACTTGGTCTTAGCTGATGTTCTTACTGATCTTCTGGGGAGGGGCCTGTTGTGCTGATTCTCAGGTGCCTTTGCCCCAGATGGAACTGCACCACCCTTGCCATGGGGCCAGACTAAGTAATCTGCTCTGGATTGTTCTATGTGGCTTTTGTTCCCTGAAGGCCTTCTGCACAGCTTAGAGGATGAGAATGAAAATGGTGGCCTCCTAATCTCCAACCCCAGAGCATCCTGTCTCCCTGGTCTCTGTCCACACTCCATGTTCACCCAGCCTGTGACTGAACATTTCTATCTCAGGCACATGACGCTATTTCGAGTCTCCAAACCCTGTAGACTCCTGTGGCTCACACCCATGCTGCTCCTCCCCCGGGGGAAGGAGGGGCAGTGTCATGGTCCTTCTGCAGTTTTCCAGGCCTGCTCAGGGAGCAGTTGCCCCACCATGCAATGGTTCAAGGTTTATGGCAACCCTGAGCTGAGAGCCCACTCCTGGACTCACTCTTTGCAGCCGGCTTCCCTGCTCCAATGCCTGGGAGCTCTGCAGCACTCAGGCACTCCTGGTCTTCCTGTGACCCTGAGGATCCTGAGACCACACTGTCCCACTTAGGATTCTGCCCAACTTTGCCACCTGAGCACCTTTCAGGAAGTCCCTCACTGGAGCAGACTTCTAAATGTTCTGATTTTATACTCCGCTGCTATATCACTCTCTGGTGCCAATTAATGGAGGGTCCCTCTCCCATGGTCTATCTTCTCATATATTGCCTCAGATTCACTTCTCCACACCTCCTACCTTGCAGAAAGTGGTCACTTTTCTATTTGTAGAGTTGCAACTATTCTTTTCTTAGATCTCTGGTTGAGTTTGCAGGTGTTCAGGATGATTTGAGAGCTGTCTAGCTGAATTCCTGGGACCAGATGAAACTAAGATCTCCTACTCCTCTGCCTTCTTGAACCAATATCTGAGGCAGTTTTTTTGGTGTCTGAAATGTTCTTTACCTTGATCCAGGCAGTTTTTATAATGGTGTATACATATGTAAAAATGAATTGAGTTCTACACTGAAGGTTTGTGTAACCTGCTTTTTTAAAGTTATACCTCAATAAAAAAAATAATGGGGAAAAGATAGAGTACTCAATTATTGTTGTTGCGATACTTAGCCATAGAGTAAAAAATAGTTTTTAAGCTTCTTTTGTTTTTAATTTGCTGGTTCTCCACAAGAGGGCACCCCTGCACAAGAGCAAGTCCTGATTTGTTCAGCACAGATGGCCATTGACCACCTGCCCCAGTCTGGCTTTCAAGCTCATCACTAGCCGTTTCCCTGCATGTCATTATGCCCTTTTTAAGTATTTGTGGGAGGCATACATGTAGCCAGATGATCACAATAATATGTGATAAGTGCTGTGACAAAATCATTTTTCAACAATTAGATAAGAATTTCTGGTAAGGAATCTGTGTGGCTAGATCAGAGGATGAGCGCAAATTAGCAAAATCTAAAATACATGCAATCTGTCTCTGTTTCAAAGTCAAAATCTTAATATCTGGGAATGTTTTGTGAATTTTGACCCCTAAAAGTTTTTAAAAGGAATGTTCTTGAGTTGCCAGTATCAAGAAGGGGACATTCTTCCTCCATTTAAATAAACTCCACACAATTCTACAGATCAAAGTGCAGTCTGTTTTCTATGTATTGTTGTCTGTTACTATTTATTTTTTCATTCTGTCAAGTTACTGAACACCTTACCATACTCTAGGTCCTGTGCTGCCACTTGGAATCAAAGAAAAATTATGCTAATTCCCTGTCCTCCGGTGATTCACACAATGGAGGAAACAGACACAATAACCCCAAAGTCAGTAGAAGTAGTAAGGGGCCACAAAAGGCTGGGGCTGGGGGGTTAAGAGACAGTTTCTGGGAACAGGTGATTTTCAAAGTTGTGATAGTTGAATGGGAGATGGAAACCTTAAGTGTAGAGAATACTGTTCCTAATAAATACCAGCACAAGCAATGTCAAAGGACATGATGCTACTATGAAGGTACCAGATACGTAAAGTGCTTTGGGAAGGCTGAAAAGGGGAGAATTAATTTGCTCAGTCACAACTAGAAAGGCTTCCTGCACCATTTCCACCTTCACCTGGAAAAGATTGAGTGAAGCTACTGAGTGAAAATGTGGTTTGCACAGGCAACCAACAGGTGGCGCACACCCTTCCTCCAAGCACACAGCCTAGTTGGATCCCTCCTAAAGTTTACCACCCAGGAAGGAACCAAATACAGATGCCTGCCTGGGCCAAACCCACCTACTCACCTACACACACACACACGCACACACGCAGTATATACCCTAACAATTCTGTACCCACTACCCAGAGAAACAAGAGGAAACAGCCATGGTGAACAAAATACCGCATTTGCTTTCATTTTACAGAAGAATGTAACTTTTGCACTTTCTCTTTCAGAGAATTAAAAAAAAAAAATGTCTACTGAATGCCAAGAAAACAAAAAACTAAAAACAGTAATGGATTTCAGAATACTAAGGAAAGTGGACTTATAACTAGGCGTACAGGAAGCAGCCTAGGTGGGTGAAAAAATCGGCACTGGGAGCTTGATACTCCTGAGGGCTCTTGAGTGACCACGAGCCTGCCCACCCACCCCACACCCACGGAGCCTGGAACACGGTGGCCGCTACAAGCAGGGACTGCTCACCCGCAAAAGAAACACGCATAAAGAAAGGCAGTAGGGTGTAGAGGAGAGAATAGGGGCTCTGGAGCCAAAACACCTGACTTGCTAGCCCTGTAACCAGGTACAAGTCACGCAATCTCACTCAGCCCCCATTTCTCAACTATAAATGGGTTCATAGCACCCTCCCACAGGGAGTGACAAGATTAGCATGTGGTAGTGCCCAATTGTGCCCAGCAGGTAAGAGCTACTCATGATCCCGATGACGCTTCTCTTACACACTCTTCTAGCCACACAGTTCTCCTGGTTGTATATTTTTTTAAATAGGCTCTACTCCACCAGTTACTGAATTAAGTAAGCTTTTCATCTTTCTATGGCTCAATTTTTTCATCTATAAAAATGGTTATTAAAAGTTATTAATCTCTGGGGCGCCTGGGTGGCTCAGATGGTTGAGCGTCTGCCTTCGGCTCAGGTCAAGATCCCAGCGTCCTGGGATCGAGTCCCACATCGGGCTCCCTGCTCCTTAGGAGCCTGCTTCTCCCTCTGCCTCTCTCTCTCTCTGTCTCTCATGAATAAATAAATAAAATCTTTAAAATATATATATGTTTAAAAAAAGTTATTAATCTCTAAAAGTTAGTGAGAGGCTTGAAGAAGTTAATACAAAACTTGGAAGAATGCCTGGTTCAGGGCACCTGGGTGGCTCAGTCGTCAAGCATCTGCCTTTGGCTCAGGTCATGATCCCAGAGTCCTGGGATCAAGCCCCACATCGGGCTGTCTGCTCAGCGGGAAACCTGCTTCTCCCTCTCCCGCTCCCCCTGCTTCTGTTCCCTCTCTCACTGTCTCTCTCTCTGTCAAATAAATAAGTAAAATCTTTAAAAAAAAAAAAAAGAATGCTTGTTTCATGTAAACTCTCAATAGGACAACTAGCCCATGTGATACCTTTGTGGCAATTAGAGAAAAATGTCCCTTTCCTACAATGCTACTTCCACATCCAAAAGTTGTATATTTTACTAGTTTATTAGAAAAAGACACTTTACTCCCACTTCCTGGAAAATTGTTATAATAAACACAAATACATGATGTCTCCACTGGAAATTGCATCCTCTTAGACACAGGGCCTTTGCACAGTGCACAACCTACACATCTGTACAAAAAGTCCCTGACACTCAGGAATGTCAACTATAATTAAAAGGGCTACACTGGCTACTTTACAGAGCCTGCCTTGTGTAACCTCATTTAATAAACAATGGAATCACTGGATTCATTCTCCAAGTGGCTTGCTTTGGGCTCTTTCTCAAAGAAGGTACATCCATCTACAAATGGTGGGTCCTTGTTATATTTTGCATGGGTGAAGCACACTCATCCCAGGGCATTTGCACTAGCTGGAATGTTTTTACCCAAGATATCACCTTGGCTCACTGCCTAACCCCATTGAAGTATTTGTGAAAAAATAGACTTCTTAATAAAGCAGATCTGACCAGTCCATTTAAATTGCAACTTAGCCTCTATCTCCACCACATACATTCCCAATCCTCTCAAATTCTGCCTATTTTTATAGCCATTATCACCTTCTAACATTTTATATAATTTACTTATATATTAAGTTTATTGTTTACTGCCTACTCCCCACCCCCTAGTTTTACACCACTGCTTTTATCTATTCTGTTCACTGCTATATCACTAGTGCCAATAACATTGACAGGGACATAGTAGAGGCTCCATAAATATTTACTGGTTTCATGAATGAATGCATACATGAATGACCTTCCATCTCTGAGAATCAAGTCTCATTCATCAAACAAGGCTGAGCTGGTGTTAAGATGAAAGGTGGTCCCTTATAGGAAAGGGCCAGTAGGAGGAGAAGCCCTGCACCATGGCAGACTGTTTTCCAAATGGCTGACAAAAGCATTCAGAGGGGGGCGCCTGGGTGGCTCAGTTGGTTAAGCGACTGCCTTCGGCTCAGGTCATGATCCTGGAGTCCCGGGATCAAGTCCCGCGTCGGGCTCCCTGCTCAGCAGGGAGTCTGCTTCTCCCTCTGACCCTCCCCCCTCTCATGCTCTCTCTATCTCATTCTCTCTCTCAAATAAATAAATAAAATCTTTAAAAAAATAAATAAATAAAAATAAAAAAATAAAAAAAAAAAAGCATTCAGAGGGGAGGGGTAAACGACTGCCCCAAACACATTTTGGGCCCAAGATTTGTCCCCGGTACAGAGGGGCACAAACGTGCTGGAGAGGAGCATAACACCGTGGGGGTAAAGCAGGACCTGTGTCTTTGGGGATTGGCACCTATTGCACCCCACTATACTCTGAGTACTCAGAAATCAATAAAGACTGCTCCTTGCCCTGGAGGTGCCCATAGTCAGACTTTGTCTTTTGGAGAGGCGCAGACCTGGATTTAAATTCCAGCACAACCACCACTGAGTTATTATCTTGGACAAATCACATAATTTCTCTGAATCCCATCAGGGCGCCTGGGTGGTTCACTCAGTTGAGTGGTCAATTCTTCATTTTGGCTCAGGTCATGATCTCAGTGCAGACTGTTTTCCTGGGCTTGAGCCCCTAGTAGAGCTCCACACTCAGCAGGGAGTCTGCTTGAGGATTTGTTTCTCTCTCTCTGCTCCTCCCCCTGCTCTCTCCCTCTCTCTCTCAAGTAAATAAATAAATCTTTAAAAATATATATATGCCTAAGAATCTCAATAAACCCCAAGCACAAGAAATATAAAGAACACTACACCAAGGAACTTCATAATCAAATTGCTTAAAACCACTGATGAAGAAAAAAAATATATCTTCAAAGAAGCCAGAGAAAAAGTACGTTTACAGAGGAAGAAAGAGAAGAGTGATAGCAAGCTTCTTGCCAGAAATGATCCAAGCCAGAAGATGGTGGAGGAATATCTTTAAATTACTAAGAGAATAACTTTCAACCTAGAACTCTACACCCAGTATAGATGTCTTTCAAAAATGAAAACGAATTAAGGACATTTTAAGATATTCAAATTTTGAAAGAATTTATCAACAGCAAACTTGAACTAGAAGACATGTTAGAGGAAGTCTTCTGGCAGAAGGAAAATGATAAACAGAAATCTGGAGCTACACAACAGAATGAAGAGCACATGAAATGGTAATTATGTGGGATCATAGGAAAACACTTTTTTAATTTTTTAATTTTTATTTTTTTAAAGATTTTATTTATTTGACAGAGAGAGACACAGCGAGAGAGGGAACACAAGCAGGGGGAGTGAGAGAGGGAGAAGCAGGCTTCCCATGGAGCAGGGAGCCCGATGTGGGGCTCGATCCCAGGACCCTGGGATCATGACCTGAGCCGAAGGCAGACGCTTAATGACTAAGCCACCCAGGCACCCCAACACTTTTTTTATTATTTGAATCTCCTTTTAATTTAAATTTTGTTAGTTAATATACAGTGCAATACAGTAGAATTCAGTCATTCATCACTTACATACAATACACAGTGCTCATCAGAACAAATGCCCTCTTGAATCTCTTTTAAAGTGGCACAATGATGTGGAATACTGAAAACCTAAAAACCTATCACCCAGGAAGTGCCCATGAGCCGGTTAAGGCATCTGCCCGGCAGGGGGAGCCTGTGGACTTCAGGAAAGACTGCTAGCCACCAGCCTGTCCTTCCAGAATTAGACTACCATGGCCGAGTAGGATAGGGCTCTCCAACAGCAACAGAGGTGGAGTCCCTGAAGCATAGATTATAAAACCTGAATGGATGGCCTTCTGGGGACCTAGGCTTTCCCACTAATTTTCTGTGAAGTGAAATTTTGTGCACCTACCTCTCTGAGTCTCAACTCTTCATTTGTAAAACG
Organism: Mirounga leonina; assembly: GCF_011800145.1. Lineage (NCBI taxonomy): Eukaryota > Metazoa > Chordata > Mammalia > Carnivora > Phocidae > Mirounga > Mirounga leonina. Next base: position 3,814,813 of record NW_023270780.1, on the reverse strand, counting down.
AAGGGTGAGACTAGGTAATATCTAAGGACCTTTCCATTTCCCACACTCTGAAATTCCTTGGCCAAGCACTTTGTGTAATTTTTTTCACTTAATTCTTCATTCCAACCCCAAAGCAAGAGACGGAAATAATTATCTCAATTTCACAGATGAAGAAACTTAAGACCCAAAGACGTTAGGAAACTTGCCTAACGTCAAACAGGTGGGGCTGGCATTTGAGCCAAAGGCCATGCTTGTCCTGACACATGCTGTCCTGTATCAGGGGCTCCCATGCAGGCCACATGTGCTCTGCAAGGATCCGCACCCCCACCTCCACCAAGAAACACCTCTGTCTGCTGTTTGCTCCTCAAAATCAAACTCTAACCTGGAAGGGCTCTTGCCCATCTGGTCCAACCCTCTCAATTCACTTATGAAGAAGTTAATTCAAAAGGGTTTTAAAATATTTACAACCTCTTATACCTATCAGTTCAGTTCCTTTAACAGTCCACTTCAATGAGAGTATGGCTTAATGATAGTTCTCTTCCTTATACTGGGACAGAACTTCAGGGTTTACACATAATTACCAGAGTATTATCTCAGCTCTTCATGACAAATGTAAATGCTCATAATAAGAATGAATTTTTTAAATACCCATTTTATAGATGGTAGATATGTCAGCACAACTTAAGTAAAATGAACACATAACAGATAGTCAACTAATAAGAACTGTAACCTTAATCCCCCAATTCCAATCTCCTGCTTTTCTGTTACTAAACCTGTTTTCTTCCAAGTCACTCTGCCTCCAAAACCTGTGATAAGCAATGTGTATGTGTGTGTGTGTGTATTTATCATGTTTATAATTAGAGGGAAATGACAAGAAAAAATGCTCAGAATGAGACCAGCTGGATGAAGCAGTGGCAAGTGGCACCACAAGCAAAGATCCTTCCTCTCCTGCTGAGAACAACACCCAGTGTCCAGAGCTTTCAGAGGGCCCTCCCCTGCTTGCATCCTCTCATGGTCTGAGCTAGGGCATTGCCTCTGTGCATGGCTTCACAGCAGAGCAGCAGTCTGCTCTGTGGACCAGGTCTTCTATTCAACCTCCCCCAGAACAGGCCAACTCCAGCCCCACCTCCCAGCCTTCTCTGGAAGTCAGGGAAGAGCCAAGGAGAAGCAGGGGGGGGGGGCCTTACACTCTTCTCATCTTTAATAAAGGAAAGATGACCTAAAAAATTAGGTCCAGCTGCTTGGACCTAATTAACACCTGCCCAGAGTTTTGGTTGCTGATTAAGGGCACCCCTCCCTAGCCAAGGCTCCTATAGGAAAATCTGTTGCAACTTGCTAGAGGTGGGACAATGGGGCTAAGGTCAGTGCAGGGATGGGGGTCCCTCCTATTTGAGCTCTTCTAACATCTCAGCACTAGATCAGGAACAAGCCAGGCTCTAACTAAATGGCAGCCCTGTTTTGAAAACCCTGCCTTCCTGCATCATGCTCAGAACAAGAAGGGAGAGAGGCCCAAGTGGCTCCCCCAGTTCTCATGGTCTCCAATCCAAATTGCTTCTCCAAACCCCTCTTCCATTAGTATACTTCCCTTCTCCCCAGTCAGGAGAATCTCCAAAACAGGCACCAGGACTATCCACCTATGAATTCAATTTCCAAGTCTGTCAGAACCTTCTCAACTTGAACTTGGCACATGGAGTCATGACCTAGCTTTCACAACCCATCCCCATCTCCATTTCCTCTCCAAATTTACACCTTTTTGAATCTCACAAGAATTCATCTGAATCATTTGAAGAAGGAATAGACAGACAAATGAACAAGGTCATTGCAGAACACAACAAGCTCTAGGAAGAAAACAAAGAGGGTGATGTATAAAGATTGCCCACAGGGATAGGACAGTGCCACCTAAGTGGCCAGAGGCCAGGAAAGGCCACTTCCTGGAGTGGTCCCATGCACAGTCTACAGCTGGCATACATACCACCTTTCCACACTCATCCACTCCCTCCACCCCACTCCAGCACTCCCTACCCATCATTCCTGCCCCTCCATAGCCCTTGTAACTCTTTGATATGTTTATTTATTATTTTGCCTGTTGCTAGTCTACCCAACTGTAATGTAAGCTCCATGAAAGTAGGGTTTTGTAGGTTTTATTCACCACTGTATAACCAGTGCCTGGACTAGGGTTTGGCACATAGCAAGAGCTTGATAAACATGTGTTGAATAAAGTGGCCTCCATTTAACCTGGCAAGATGACCATGAGCCAATGACTAAGATGAAGCTGACTTTCCAAGCCCCTGGCCCTTATCAGAGAAGGCATGGGCAGAGTCACCTCTGATCTTCCAGAGCCAAGAGGAGGACTAAGTTCCCCCACCACAGGCCATGCTGAAGGGGCAGTGACTCCTATCTGGAGAGATGTCCAGAACCTTTTACCCACTGCCATTGAGCTTTAGATACCTAGGTACACACACACACACACACACTCATACTCACACACACACACTCATACTCACACACATCATACAGGAAGCCCTACCATGTTGGGTCTCCTTCATAGCCCTGAGGCAAGCTCTATCATTGAACTCTCCAGCCCTCTGCCTAGCCAGGTAGCATCAGTGTACAGACTTTATTATTTAAAGGGTCTCTGAAGAACCATTCTGACGCTCAAAATACTCATTATATACAACAGAAATAGGACATAGGTTCCTGCCTTATGCCAAGAAGACACAACCTGAGGAAATGACTACTCAAGACTCTTAGGGCTGGTGTTCTTTGGGATGCATCCTCTGAAACTAGGAAGAATAGGGTTCAAGGATATTCTGCCTCCTCAGCATGTACAGTTTGATGTTAGAGAGTGATCCTAATGAGTACATCATTTCTGTAAATGTGTAATCAGGTCACACAGCCACAAGACAACAACAAACCCTCTGAATTCAATGTGGCTACCAAGCACTTAGGACCACTCTCCTATGGCATTGCTCTTAAAACTACATGATAGCTGTGCATGGCTGACCTCAGGAAAAAGTCAGGCAGGTACAGTTCTAGGCTAACTACAATTAGGGTCCTAAACTCCCACCCACAGCACATCATTTGTTGTCACATGTTTGCCCTAAGCTTGAATGGATGCTTCACTAAGTCTGAGTCCTTCATTAAAAGGTAAGGCAATACCTTACCCCCACCCAAATAAATGTCAAAAGCCAGTTGGCAAGATTTAAGGGAAAAAGTGCAAGCTTTGAAGTAAATCAGATCTGGGTTTAATCATGGCAGTCCCACCTGTGGACTTCATTCAGCAAATATTTATTGAAGCCATTCCATGTGCCAGACACTGTACCAGTCCCTGAAAAGAAAGAAGAAAACAGAACAAACATGGATGTTAAACAAATTACTTAAATGTGTGGGCTTCTGCTTTCTCATCAAAAATGGGGTAATGGCTACTCCTTAGAGATGTTGAGAGGATTTTATGAGATAATATGTGTAATTGTGGAGCTATTTATATTATCATCATGGTTATTAATAAAGCAACATGGCATCCATATGCATGAAAAGCCATATAATTATTTAAACTCTTGAACTAATATTTATCCTAAGAAATTTTTCCTAAGGAAAAGCCCAAATATGAAGATATATAAAGGAGAGAGATAGGAAGGAAATAAAGCACCTATTAAGTGTATACATTTTGCCAGGCACCAGGTGAAATACCTAACATTTGTTAATTCATGAAAATGAGCAAAGGAAAAAAACACAAGAAACCTAAATATTCAACAGTAGCATAGAGAATGGAATATTTTACAGTCACTTAAAGTAATTATAAAGGCTATGTGGCAACATAGAAAAATGCTCATGACATCATGTGAGGTGGAGAAAGTAGGGTACAGAGGGTAGTTGAGATGGTATAGGCTTGTAGGCCCCTTGCAGGCCCAGATCATTTGAGGACTGCATTGAGGTTAAGGTCGGCCAGGCAGGCCTAGGCCAGGAGGAGAAAATGTTCTCTTCCCCTTATCTCATGTTGCAAGTCCTAAATGCCTGGATCAGCAGGAAGTGGCTCTTGCCTCGCTTAAAGTGTATCTTTCTAAACAGAAGTGTTCTTTCTAAAGACAAAGAACATGTTGTCTCCAAAGGAAGGATGGCTAAGAGAATTCTTTATTCTGCAAGCATAAACAGGATGTATTTTGTTCTTATTGAATTTCGTGTATATTTCACTTCACGGATGTTGGCTTGATACTTTAAGTATACATTGTTATGTTTATCTGATCACTGCGAGTATATAGCTATGTGAGTAATAAACAGCAGTATGCAGTTGCAAGTGCTGCCTTTGCTCTGCATCCCCTGTGTCCTGGTGATTTCGTAGACCCTTACCCAGGGACCCCAACGCACTAGACGTTGACAGGTAGTCATGAGCATGATGATTGCAGCTACGTATGTTTCCTGTGCAGAAGCACAGCCACACAAATCAACAAGGCTTGCTCTACAATGATGGGTTTATTAAGGTGATTCTTTTTTCTCCATTTGCCAAACTGTTTGCAGTGTTATTGTGTTACCTTATTTTTATAGGTGTACTTTTCTTAAGGTGTTCTATTTGCAGGTTATTTCACTTAGTCTTATTTGTCCTCCCTGTCCGTTGTGAGAGGGGAAGATGAAGATATCTTCAGGCTTGAAAGTCTTGGAAGGTAGTAAATCTTTGAAGATGCTTCGGCTGCATTCAATTTGTTGCTATTTCCTAAAAAATAAATTGGAAGAGTTTTCCCTTTATATTTAGCTCTTCAACTATTCACAGCAAGCCTTCAGAAACTAAGGTACTACTGTGGCAGCATCTGCCAGCACTGCCACCAACAGCTAGAGGACTTTATGTCCCTAGGGGGGCCATAAGCATGGGTTCACTTCCCACCCATCAATCCAATAATCCATCCACTGCTCTATTATCTACATGTCTATCCATTTGGTGATTTACTGTTTATCTATATATCCCACTTATCCATTCATCCATCCACTCTTCCTTGGTAGTGCCTCATCACAAAACTCCCTTACAGGAAATATATTTATTATTATATTATATATATATATTTATTATTATTATTATGTATTATTATTATATCAATGTTCTGATTCTTCAATTGGCCATTAGTAGAAAAGTCAAGGTGCAGGTTCCCAAATGGGGTAAATGATGCAACAGGACAGGACCAAGGAGACGTGTTTTCATCTTCTCCCAGTCCCGGGTGGGCTGTTTGACAGCCGGTTCGGCAACTGGTCAGGCTCCCAAGGCCCATCCTAGGAGCAAAGAGCTATAAGTAATCAGGTCACATTTGTCACCAGCATCCTCCCTATCCCAGTAGCACCCAGCTGGCTGGCTTGAGCAGGATCTTCAAGGCATTCCAAGAATTTGCCACCCAAATCTGTCACTTACCAGCCCTGTAGGTGGAGTGGGAGAGGCTGTGCAGTATGCACTTGTCAAGCTGCCAACTGAAAACCTGTTTTAATCAATGAAATAATGGGCTCTTGTTACATAAGCCTCAATTGTGACCTTCTCAATAAAGCACTAATTGAGGTTGATGAGGGCAATCTACTCTGAACCTTCTCACCCTGCAGCAGACTGCTGAGGGCCCTACCTTAATCCCTAATGAGGTTAGTTGGGGAAAATGAGCCAGGGTCCAATGAGTGACTGGCAGGTGTTCACAGAATAAGCTAAAGAACTAAAGATTTATTGAGTGTGTGTTTTTTGTGAGGTCTGATGCCAGATGCTAAGACTGCAGGGATGAACCAAGAACATTTCCTGCCTAAGGAGCACATAGTCCAGTAAAGAAAACCAAACCCTAAAACAGAGACAATTGCTGTGTAAGGGGCCATGACAGCAGTAAGAACAGGGTACAGTGAGAGTCCAGAAGTGGGAGCAGTCACATCTGTCTCAACAATCCCAGAGGCTGCAGGGAAAGAGGCGCTGAACCTGGGCCTGACAGCACAAGCAGACACGGCTGCTCCCTGCTAGGTCAACACAAGGAAGAGCGTGTAGGAACAAGGGACAGGGTCCTCTGCAGTTCTAGGGCAGATCACTGCTCACAAGGGGTCTCTGAGGCAGCAGCCACCCTTATTAATGGTGCAGCTCAGATTTGAAAATGAAAGCCACAGAAGGTCCTTAACCTTCATACATCAGGTCACTGTTCTTATTCTTCATTTTGTCTAGAATAGCCTCCCTTCTCTCCACCTGGCCACAAAGTCCCCCAGGCAACTATACCCCAGTCACCCTTCAAGATCCAACTCTCATGCTGCCTCTTCCATGAAGCCCTCCTGGAGTGACTCATGCCCAGGGCCATTTCCCTTAGTCCCCCCAGAGTTTTGTATCTAACTCTAGGACCACATTTATCAGGTCACTTTCCAATTAGCTTGTGGATCCTGTCCCTAACAACCTTCATCTTTATATCCCCTGTAGCCCACACAGTGCCTGGCACACAGTTGGCACCCACCATCTGACTGTGGAGTTACCGACTCCTCCCGGGATCAACTCACATTCAGGTGATCCAGAAGCATCATCCAAACCCACTTCCTGCAGACCTGAGCTTGTTGTCATGGGAGAAAGCTACCAGTTAACCTGGGAAAAACAAGTCTATGTGGAATCTAGCCAGCTCCCCAGACAGTATGTCACAGACCAGCTACCACCACCAACACACACCATGGTTTCAAATGTTTACGGGATATGTGGAGCTCGCTGGGCATGCCAGTCAACAACCAGCCACCCCACAAATATTGACTGAGAACTCACTGTAGACAAGCCACCAGAGCACCAGGACCCTTTGGTGGCTGAGAAGAGAAGTGGGAAGAACTTACTAGTCATCAGAAGTGAGATAAAGTTGTTAATTTTAATTAATGAAAAAGCCTGATCGCCACTGTCCTCATTATGCTTTCCTGACTTTTCCAAAGTAGTCCTGTCTTACTTTATAGCCAGATATTTATTAAAAAGAAAAATTTAAGGCAATCTGAGTGGGAATAGCAGATGTTGGGCATATAGTCACTGACTCACAGTTATTGACAGATTAGCAATAGGATCTAGTTTGCTACTCACCCATTTAGTCACTTTTGAATGGTTAAGCAAGGAGGTGTTGAGTGTGTGTGAGAAGAGGGGTTACTGAGACACAGGGAGGGTGAAGAGGCCTTTGAGGGGTGCTGCCAGGGCAGTGACATTGTCAGTAGGACAGATCCCACGTTGCCAGTCTTCTCTCCAAGTAGTCCCCGTCTGCCCATGTCAGCTCACTTCCCTTCCCACTCAGATCCTATGGCCTGGGCCCCTAAAGATGTTCTGTCCCTTTAGTTAACCTGCCCTGCATGAGGACAAATGATTCCACTTTCTTGTTAAGAGAAAATGGGAGTGGGGATATTTTTTCAAAGGGAACTTTATTTGAGAAACTGAGAGGAAAACAAAAATAGAAGAGAGTAATTAGGAAGTGGTAGAAGTGGGAAGCTGTGCCAGGCACAGAACCCATATCCTCCAGCATTGGGAGATGCAGATTGGTGTGGCTGGCAGGTGCCACCAAGACTCTGCCTTCTTACTCTTAGCAGGGATCAGCTACCTGACCCCAGCTGCTGCCCCCACACCTCTACCAACATGGTGGAGGCAGGTGGGAAGAAAATGCTTCCGTGTTTCTCACTAGGGACTCTGAACTGAAGGCAATCCTGCCCACCCACCCCTGACCAGCATCCCTCAGAGGCCCCTTTGTCTCCCTTCCCAGCTGGTACCTGCCAGCAGGTAAGCTTGATGAATTTTTCTCTTCCCTGGTCTCAATTCCCCTGGTGTTACCTGCTCTTAGGGCCCCATCCACTCACTGGTACATTTCTCCCATCTTGGGGCTTCTGTTCTAGCTGCTGATTAGCAGATCACATGCTCATTGGGCCTGTCATCAACTCTCCTATCAGCCACCACTTAGGTCTCCACCCAGAGGGTCCCTGACATATGGGGCCAACTTCTATCTTGGCTCCTCTGCAGGACTTGCTGGGGCTTGTCCCCCTGGTAAACCTCTCCTCAAGCCCAGTGACCATTCATACTCATCCTGGGCAGGGATGGGCTTCTTATCTCCAAGCCTCACTCTCTACCTTAAGGCCAACAGGGCACAGGTCCCTATCATTTATTTTGCCCAGACCCTCCACACTCCATGCTTACATCTGCCCAGACTATTCCTAGAGCTCCTGACATGAAATTCAGTGCCCGCCCCTACCCAGCCCCCTCTCAATGTCTGAAAACTCCTTTCAAATCCCAGTTCTGCCATTCAAAGGCCACTGATTTGGACAAACCTTTTAAACCTTCCAGGGATAAGCCCCATCTGTAAAATATGGAAAATGATAGTAACTAACTCAGAGAGTCTCATGGGAGACAGTACAGGTAACTGTGCACTGTTAGTTTTACTGGCCTCTGGCCTCAGACTAACTAGTAAATTCACTGTTCATCTTCACCACATGAAATACACTCCCTCTCTGATTCAGGATGGTGTGCCCCACACTGAAGCCTGCCTTCCCTGCAGGTTTTCTGGTTTTTCCTCTTTTTTTTTTAATTTCAAGTTTTTATTTAAATTCTAGTTAGTTAACATACCTGGTAAAATTGGTTTCAGGTGTAGAATTTAGTGATTCATCACTTACACACAACACCTAGTGCTCATGACAACAAGTGCCCTCCTTGATACCCATCACCCATTTAGCCCATCTCCCCACCCACCTCCCTCCATCAACCCTCAGTTCGTTCTGTATCATTAAGAGTCTCTTATGGTTTGTTTCCCTCTCTCTGTTTTCCCTCCCCTATGTTCATCTGTTTTCTTTCTTAAATTCCACATATGAGTGAAATTATATGGTATTTGTCTTTCTCTGACTGACTTCATTTAGCACAATACACTCTAGCTCCATCCACATAGTTACAAATGGCAAGATTTTACTCTTTCTGATGGCTGAATAATATCCCACTGTATATATATACACTCCACATCTTCTTTATCCATTCATCAGTCAATGGACGTTTCTTCTCTTTCCATAGTTTGGCTATTGTTGATAATTCTGCTATAAACATCGGGGTGATATATTTTTGTATCCTTTGGGTAAATATTTAGTAGTGCAATTGCTGGTCTTAGGGTAGTTCAATTTTCAACTTTTTGAGGAACCTCCATACTGTTTTCCAGAGTGGCTGCACCAGCTTGCAGTCTCACCAACAGTGTAAGAGGGTTTCCCTTTCTCTGCATCCTTGCCAACACTGTTGTTTCTTGCGTTGTTAATTTTAGCCATTCTGACAGGTGTGAGGTGGTATCTCATTGTTTTGATTTGTATTTCCTTGATGATGTTCAGCATCTTTTTTTGTGTCTGTTAGCCATCTGTGTGTCTTCTTTGGAAAAATGTCTGTTCATGTCTTCTGTCAGTTTCTTAACTGGATTATTTATTCTTTGGGAGAAGTTTTGAGAAGTTTTTTCTAGATTTTGTATACTAATTCTTTACAGATATGTCATTTACAAATATCTTTTCCCATTCCTTAGGTTGTCTTTTAGTTTTGTTGATTGTTGTGAGATGGACAGCAACAGGCAGAAGAATGAAACTGGACCACTTTCTTACACCATACACAAAAATAAATTCAAAATGAATAGAAGACTTAAATGTGAGACAGGAAACCATCAAAATCCTAGAGAACACAGGCAGCAGCCTCTTTGACCTTGGTCATAGCAACTTATCAGACACATCTCTGGAAGCAAGGGAAACAAAAGCAAAAATGAGCTATTGGGACTTCATCAAAACAAAAAGCTTCTGAACGGTGAAAGTTTTTCCTCTTTCTTTATCCCCAGCTCAGGGCTGGTGCCTAGTAGAGGCCATCCTGCTGTGCATCCAGCTCTCGACACCAGGTGGCAGCCAGACCCAGGCCTAGTTAGCCCGGGCCCCTGCGTGGCTCAGAACCAAGGCCTGAGGCTTCTGCCCTACACTGTGCCAGGCTTGTCCCACCCTCCTCCACTGCTGGCAGCAAAGACCTAAAGAAAGCTTCGTGTTGCTCAGTGCAGGCTGAAGCCTTGAGGACAAGAGTAGGTTGGGCTGGATTCCAAGGCAGCTCTTCTGCCAGCTGGGGCCACCTTTGAGAGCAAAGACCCAACAGGGTCTCTGCTGAAGTGTGAAGGAGCTGAGGCCTGGATGGGGCACAGGGGTGGGGCATGGCAGCCATTCCCCTGGAAGGCTGCCTTACCCACAGGACCTGGAGTGCCCTATGCCCTCAAGGCCCAGAGGCCCCTCTGGGACCCACTGAGCTGGAGACATAGTCTTTGTTCAACCTTTCTCTCTACTGACTTCCTCCCCACCCCCACAACCAGGCCTGAGCACATCAAGCCCTTCCCATTCTAAAACAATTCTTCTTCACTGTTCTCTCCCTTTCCCTCCCCTCTCTCTCCTCGTTACCTTCTTAGCCAAACTTACTGCAAAAGATGCCTTCATGTTCTCTTTGACACCCACTTATTCCTCAACTCATTCTGACTTCTTCTGTTCTTCAAAATCTGCTATCCAGCCATGCCAACTCCAGGAACCCTTTCTCTCTACTTTGCTGCATGTCTTCAACACAGGCCTCAGTTGTGCCCTGTCCTTGATGCAACTCTTTCTGGTCTTCTCCATTTCTCTTTAGAATCTACTTCATACACGCCACTCAAGTCCATTACTCTCTGCTTTTTACCTAGGACTTATGTCTGGAAGATTTCCAGATCTCTACCTTAGGACCCGATGAACCCTCAGTTCCAGCACCTTATCTCTGACTGATTCAACTCATCCCACACTGAACTCATCTCTGCCCCAGGCCTGCTGCTCTCCTGCTCCTCCTCCTGCTCTTTGTCCCAGTGAAGAGCATCACCAGTGACCAGCGACAAGTGATGGCCAAAGTCAGGCCACTATAAGTCATCATTGACTCTTCCATGTCCCTCCACACTTTCCTGACAGTGCTGACCCATTGTACCTGCTTACTACCTCCCAAACCTCTCCCCCTCTCTAGTCCCCTTCCCTGTCCCAGGCCAGGTCCTCATCTTCTCTTCCCTGAAAACTGCCTCCCCCAAAACTGCATTCTCCTCACCACAGTGTTTTCTCTATAAAACAAGCCATTTCTTATGCTCAAAACCCTTCAGGACCCCAAGGGTAGCATCCAAATGCTATTGTATGGCCCCCAAGAACCTTCATGATCTGACTCTGTCTGCCTCCTCCAGCCACAAAGCTGTGTAGCCTCTGCCCCCAACTCTGTCACTACCACAGCAAAAGTGTCCTTGGACACCCCACACCTTTGCCTTCTACTACACCTCCTGCTTGCACCACCTCTTTTACCTTCTTTTTGCCCACTGAGACTGTTCAAGATTTGTCAACTCTAACCCCAGTTCTGGTTTGGGTACCCCTTCTCTTTGCTTCCTTCATCAGAGTACTCAGTATTATAAACATATAATCACATGTCACTAGACTCTGAACTTGAGAGCAAGAGCTGGGGGGTTTTGGCCTTTGGATTCCCAACACAGAGAGGGGGCTAAACAAGTGTTTGTTGTATGGATGGATGGAAAAATGAAGTTACTGCCTGGGAAAAGTTCCCTGCTTATTCAGAGGTGGTCTACTGTTTAGATTCCTCACATTAACCCCAAGCCTCTGGCACCTACTATATGAGATCTCAAACCTCAGAACCTAAAGCACCATAGCTGGATGCTTCCTCTGGGACCAGGGAGTGGGAACAGCCTCCCTGGGTGCACTGCCAGAGAGTGTAAGCAAGGGCTCCAGCTCTGCTCTCTCAGCCCAGAGAGGTGCTCCTGCCAGACCAGGGAAATGGGAGCAGTGTAGGCAAGCATGTAATCAGAAGACAGTTGGTCCCCTGCAGAAGAAGGGAGCTCTGAGTCATGTGTCAGCCTGGGGAAATCCAGAACAAGAGCACAGAGTTCAGAGTCTCCATTGATGATTTAACTGAGATGCAAACACTTGAAAAAGTTTCAAGAGCTCCTGCTCCTGTGAATAACAACCACAAAGGGGCTACCATAGCACCAACAATGTTGCCTCATCCTACTCTGATTGCTCTCCCACCATATTATACCTTTTAAACTCTTAGCCATCCTTTAAGACTTAGTTCAAATGCCACCGGAAGTCATCATTGACTCCTCCCTGGAGTCTGTGAAGCTGTCCAAAGCCATCAAGCCCAGTCTGAATTGACCATTATTTCCCCCACAATTCTGTAGTACATTGTTCATATTTCTTCTACAACACTGATCTCAATTTCTCTTTCAAAGGTATTCTGTATGGCTATCTTAGTCTACATCCTTGGCATGATAAGAAATTACCTGGTGGGGAGAAACTATGTTTTATATCCATGTCTGCATACCCTGTGGTTCTAGCCCTATGTTCTAGGTATTTGATAAATGCCCATCAAATTGAATAATAATTTTAAAAGCATTACAAAGCACCATGCAGACAACTAGGTTCATAAGTTCAAAGTAGATGGAGAAAATAGGATGATCACATGGGTGGGACTCCTCTGGGAAGACTTCCTGAAGGAGGTGTGGTTGGAGGGGACTATGTGAGGAGGGGCTAAGAAGCATGAAGGAAGCCTGACTGTTGTCTTAACTGCTGGATGGGAAAGGCCAGGCTTTTCTCCTTCCTTACCCACCTTTTCTCCTCATCCCAATATAGGGTAGTGGCAGTATAGGACAGGGGTTAAAATGTGGACTCTCAAGGCAGACTGCCTGGCTGTATATCCTAGCTCAGCCACTTAACAGCTGTGTGACCTTGGGCTACCCACTTTGCCCATCTGATCTTGGTTTCCTCCCCAGTAGAGGAAGGAAAAATAGTACCTAACCTTACTGGATTGTATGATGACTTAATGAGTTAATCTATGTAAAACTCTTATTAGGTGCCAACAGCTAATCTCAGTGCTCCAAGTAGATTAATTCATTTTATCCTCAGACAGCACAATGAAGTTGGTACTATTATTATGTTACTCTACAGAGGAGGAAACTGAGATCCAGACAGCATGGGTGGGGAGATCATCAACATAGCCTACCACAAAATGTCACACATTCTCCAAACATAACAAACTTCGACCTGCTTACCCCAAACCACCCAACTCTTTCTCTGAAGAACCAGAACCACAATCACAGCTCAAAATAGTAAGAACTTTATTTTGTTGTAATTCATAACCATCTGCAAAACACTTTCCTATTATATCTTCACTGCACCCTGTTGAAAGAGCCCTATCCATCCTGCTTTTCAGGTGAGCACCTGATGTCTAAAGAGGCAAGAAGCTGCCTTCTCAAAGGAATGCATGTGTGCAAGAAGCAAGAAGCTTCCTTCTCAAAGGCAGGCACCATGGCTCCCGGTCAGATCCCCTTCTCTAGGCCAGAGCAGCCACCATCATGGAGGCCAGGCCACGGGGCATTAGCAGCCCCATGACCTCCTCTTCCTCACACCTCCTCCAGGGACTGAAAAACTTGTCCTGCCCCACTGTGGCTGCTGAGGGCCTGGCTCATACCATCAAGAAGGTCAGAGAACTTATAGCAAAACTACTGAGGCTCCAAGGACCACAAATAATAGAAGACATACAAATGGCTAACAGACACATGAAAAAATGTTCATCATCATTAGCCATCAGGGAAATTCAAACCAAAACCACATTGAGATACCATCTTACACCAGTTAGAATGGCAAAAATTGACAAGGCAAAAAAAGAACAAATGTTGGAGAGGTTGTGGAGAGAGGGGAACCCTCTTACACTGTTGGTGGAAATGCAAGTTGGTACAGCCACTTTGGAAACAGTGTGGAGGTTCCTCAAAAAATTAAAAATAGAGCTACCCTCTGACCCGGCAATTGCACTACTGGGTATTTATCCCGAGGACAGATGTACTGAAAAGAAAGGCCACATGCAAAAGGAGGAGGAAGATGGTGGAGGAGTAGGAGACCTAAATGTCGTCTGGTCCCAGGAATTCAGCTAGATAGGGATCAAACCATTCTGAACACCTACAAACTCACAGGAGATCAAAGAAAAGAATAGCAGCAAATCTCTGAACAGAAAAGAGATGACTTTCTGGAAGGTAGGATGTGAGGAGAAGTGAATCCAAGGTGATATACAGGAATGTAGATGGTGGTGGAGGTGGTAGGGGACCTCCAACAGCCACTACTGGGCAAGTAATAGAGCTGCAGAGACAAAATCAGAACTTTTAGAAGTCCGCTCCTCTAAGGGACATCACTCCAGTGGCTAAGCGGGGGTGGAACACTTGCTGGGACAGTGCGGTCTCAGGACCCTCAGGGTCACAGAAAGACCAGGGGTGCCTGAGTGCAACAGAGCTCCCAGGTATCAGAGCGGGGAAGCTGGCTGCAAAGACAGAGCTGAGGAGTGGGCTCTCAGCTGGGGTTTCCATAAACCATGATCCACGGCACAGTTGGGCCACTGCTCTTCGGGCAGGGACCCAACAAATGGCAGATCCTAGGAGACTCCCCTTCCTCCCCCAGGAGAAGTGGCATGGGAATGCACTGCAGGAATCTGCTGGGTTTGGAAACTCCAAACAGGGTCGTGTGCCAGAGATAGAAATGCTCGGTCACAGGCTGGGTGAGCATGGAGTGCGGCCAGAGACCGGGGAGACAGGAGTGATTGACTGCTTTTCTCTGGGGGCTCACCGAGGAGTGGGGCCCTGAGTTCTCAGCTCATGGAGATTGAAGGCCTCCATGTTCTTTCTCACCCTCCAAAGCTGTACGGAAAGCTTGCAGGGAACAAAAGCTCACAAGAGCAAACCCAAGCAGATTACTTAGCATGGCCCCTGGCAAGGGCAGGGCAATTCCACATCAGGCAAAGACATTTGAGGACCACAGCAACAGGCCCCTCCCCCAGAAGATCTGTAAGAACAGCCAGCCAAGACCAAGTTTACCGATCAATGGGAATGGCAGAACTCCAACACTAGGGGAATACAGCTCATAGAATTCATGGTTTTTTCCCTCTGATTCTTTAGTCTTTCAAAGTTAATTTTTTTAATTTTCTTTTTTCTTTTTCTATTTTTTAAAATTTTTTTCCCCTTTTTCAACCAACATCTTATCAATCCCTTTTTAAAAAATCTCTTTTATTTTTCATTTTTAGAGTCATATTCTATCCTTTCATTGTAGTTAGCCTTAGTTTTGGTATATATATATATAAGTTGTTCTCTCTTTAAAATGTTGGGATACAGTTTCTTCTAACAGACCAAAATATACCCCAAGTCTCTAGGGTATGGCTTTGTTCTAGTCTCCTGCCTGATCACATTCTGTCCCCCTTTTTTTTTTTAATTTCCCTTCTTTCTTTTTTCAACCAACTTCTTATCAATTCCTTTTATAAAATCTTTTATAATTTTCATATTTACAGTCATATTCTATCCCTTCATCATATTTACCTTACTTTTTATACATATATAAGTTTTTCTTTCTTTAAAATTTTGGGAGGAAGTTTCTTCTAACAGACCAAAATACTGCCAAAATCTAGTGTGTGGCACTGATCTATTCACCAGCCTGATCATATTTGATCATATTCTTTTTTTTTTCTTTTTCTTTTTTTTTTCCTTTTCTTTTTTCTTTCTTTCCCTTTCTTTTCCCCCAGATTTGGGTCTCTTCTGATTTGCTTAGTGTATATTTTTCTGGGGTCATTGTTACCCTGTTAGCATTTTGTTCTCTCATTCATCTGTTCTCCTCTGGACAAAATGACAAGACGGAAAAACTCACCTCAAAAAAAAAAAAAAAGAACAAGAGCGAGTACCACTGCCAGGGACCTAATCAATATGGACATCAGTAAGATGTTGGAACTAGAGTTCCATGTGACGATTATAGAGATTCTAGCTGGGCTTGAAAAAAACATGGAAGATACTGGAGAAACCCTTTCTGGAGAAATAAAAGAACTCAAATCTAACCAAGTTAAAATTAAAAAGGCTATTAATGAGGTGTAGTCAAAAATGGAGGCTCCAACTGCTAGAATAAATGAGGCAGAAGAGAGAATTAGTGATATAAAAATCAAACAATGGAGAATATGGAGGTGACAAAAAGAGAGGAAAACAACTACGGATCACGAGTGGAGAATTAGAGAGATAAGTGATACCATAAAGTGAAACAATAATAGAATAAATGGGATCCCGGAAAAGGAAAAATGGAGAGAGAGGGGCAGAAGATATATTGGAGCAAATTATAGTGAAGAACCTCCCAAACCTGGGAAGGAAACAAGTATCCACATCAAAGAGGCACAGAGAACCCCCCTCAAAATCAGTATAAATAGGTCAACACCCCAACATCTAAAAGTGAAACTTGCAAATATCAAGACAAAGAGAAAATTCTGAAAGCAGCTCCGGACAAGAAGTGGTTTCTCCTACCAGGGTAGAAACAGAAGACTGGCAGCAGACTCATCCACAGAGACCTGGCAGGCCAGAAAGGACCAACATGATATATTCAGGGTGCTAAATGAGAAAAATATGCAGCCAAGAATACTATATCCAGCTAGGCTGTCACTGAAAATAGAAGGAGAGGGAGGGGGAAAAGATGGCGGAGGAATAGGGGACCCTATTCCAACCGGTCCCCAGAATTGAGCTGGATATCTACCAGACCACTCTGAACACCCACAAAATCAGCCTGAGATGTAAGAAGGTAGATCTGGATCTCTACAAACAATATCTCAGGTGGTTAGTTTTGAGGTACATAGCAGGGAGCCGTGATTCCGCAGGCAGATATCAGAGGATAAATGGCAGCAGGAGGAAGCCTGGCCGTGGGGATCCTACTCTGCTGGGGAGCAATAGCCTCCTGTGCTGGGGACTGTGCACAGACTTGCAGACCACTAGCAGCAGGGAAAGGAATTTAGGCAGCCCCCAGGACAGAAACGCGGAGCAGCGGGGCCTGCCTGTGAACTGGGGGTGGCTGGCGGTTTTAGAAGCACAAAGAGCAGAGACGAGCTCCAACCTGGGGGTGAGGACTGAGAGCGCTGTGGAGGGGCGCACAACCCAGGACGCTGCAGTTTATAGCAGCACAGACAGAAACAGAGATAGTGTGGCCTGGAGGGCTCACTGAAGAACAGATTGCGATCTCTCTGCTCTGACGCAGAGGGTTGGAAATGGACTCTTCTGCTCTGACTCTTGGAAGAGATGCGGAAAGCCACCATGGAAAGCTAGTAGAGAACAAAAGCCCCCCAAAATCGGTTTTCACTAAGCCCATCCCCCACCACAGGGGGCAGGGCAACTGTGCACAAACAGGGTTGACTGACTATCAGCAGGGCAGGCCCCTCCCCTGAAGACAGGCTGGGAAAACAAGAGGCCAGCCACCCTAAGGTCCCTAGAAAAAAGGTGCATCTTGCTTGTGTTCTGGTAAATAATTTGGACTCTATACATTCCCTCAACTGCCCATAAAAGAATGACTAGGAGGAGAAACCCCCAAAATAGAAAGATTCAGAGATTATGACTTATGCTGCAGATTTACAAATGGATGCAGATATAACCAAGATGTCAGAGATGGAATTCAGGCTAGCAATTGTGAAGACAATAGCTAGAATGGAGAAATCAATTAATGGCAACATAGAGTCTCTAAGGGCAGAAATGAAAGGTGAATTGGCAGAACTTAAAAATGCTATCAATGAGATCCAATCCAATCTAGATAATCTAACAGCTAGGGTAAGCGAGGCAGAAGAACGAATTAGTGACCTGGAAGACCATTTAATAGATAAAAAGGGAAAAGAGGAGTCCAGGAAAAAACAACTCAGAATCCATGAAAATAGAATCAGAGAAATAAGTGACACCATGAAACGTTCCAATGTAAGAATTATTGAGAACCCTGAGAGGGTGGAGAAAGAGAGAGAGAGGGCTAGAAGATATATATGAGCAAATTGTAGCTCAGAACTTCCCTAATCTGGGGAATGAAACAAACATTCATGTCCTAGAGGCAGAGAGGACCCCTCCCAAGATCAAGGAAAACAGGCCAACACCCCCGCATGTAATAGTAAAACTCGCAAATCTTAGAACCAAGGAAACCATCTTAAGGGCAGTTAGGGGGAAGAGATTCCTTACATACAGAGGGAGGAACATCAGAATAATGTCATACCTATCCACAGAGACCTGGCAAGCCAGAAAGGCCTGGAAAGACATATTCAGGGTACTAAACGAGAAGAACATGCAGCCAAGAATACTTTTTCCGGCAAGGCTGTCATTTAGAATGGATGGAGAAATGCAGAGCTTCCAAGACTGGCAGAAGCTGAAAGAATATGTGACACTAAGCCAGCCCTGCAAGAAATATTAAGGGGGGTTCTATAAAAGGAGAAAGACCCCAAGAGTGATATAGAAAAGAAATTTACAGGGACAATTTATAAAAACAACGTCCTCACAGGCAACATGATGACCATAAATTCAAATCTTTCAATGATCACTCTCAATGTGAATGGCCTAAATGCTTCCATGAAATGGCACAGGGTTGCAGATTGGATAAAAAGACAGGACCCATCCATATGCTGTCTACAAGAGACTCATTTTGAACCTAAAAGTACAACCAGACTGAAAGTAAGGGATGGAGAGCCATCTTCCATGCCAACAGACCTCAAAAGAAACCTGGGGTAACAATTCTGATATAAGACAAATTAGATTTTAAGCTCCAGACTGTAGTTAGAGACACAGAAGGACACTATATCATTATTAAAGGGTCTATCCAACAAGAAGATCTAACAATTGTAAATACCTATGCCCCCTACAAGGGAGCAGCCATCTACATAAGCCAACTGTTAACCAAAATAAAGACTCATATTGATAAAAATACGGTAATTGTAGGAGACCTCAATACCACACTCTCAGCAATAGACAGATCATCTAGACAGAAAATCAACAAAGAAACAAGCACTTTGAATGACACAGTGGACCAGATGGACCTCAAAGATATTTACAGAACATTCCACCCTAAAATAACACAATACTCATTCTTCTCGAGCGCACATGGAACTTTCTCCAGAATAGACCACATACTGGGTCACAAATCAGGTCTCAACTGATAACAAAAGATTGAGATTATTCCCTGCGTATTCTCAGACCATAATGCTTTAAAACTGGAACTTAATCACAAGAAAAAATTTGGTAGAAATTCAAACACTTGGAAATGGAAAGACCATTCTGCTCAAGAATGTTTGGGTCAACCAGGAAGTCAAAGAAGAACTTAAACAATTCATGGAAACCAGTGAGAATGAAAACACATTGGTCAAAAACCTATGGGAGGGGCGCCTGGGTGGCTCAGTCGTTAAGCGTCTGCCTTCGGCTCAGGTCATGATCACAAGGTCCTGGGATCGAGCCCTGCATCGGGCTCCCTGCTCAGCCAGGAGCCTGCTTCTCCCTCTCCCATTCCCCCTGCTTGTGTTCCCTCTCTTGCTGTCTCTCTCTCTCTCTGTCAAATAAATAAATAAGAATTAAAAAAAAAAAACCTATGGGATACTGCAAAGGCGGTCCTAAGGGGGAAATGCATAGCTGCCCAAGCCTCACTCAAAAAAATAGAAAAATCCCAAATTCACCAACTAACTCTACACCTTAAAGAACTAGAGAAAAATCAACAAAGGATGCCTAAGCCACGCATTAGAAGAGAAATAATTAAGATTAGAGCAGAGATCAGTGAATTAGAAACCAGAAACACAGTAGATCAGATCAACGAAACTAGAAGCTGGTTCTTTGAAAGAATTAATAAGATCGATAAAACACTGGCCAGACTTATCCAAAAGAAAAGAGAAAGGACCCAAATTAATAAAATTATGAATGAAAAGGGAGAGAGCATGACTAACACCGAGGAAGTGGAAACAATTATTAGAAATTATTATCAACAAATATATGCCAATAAATTGAGCAATCTGGATGAAATGGAGGCCTTCCTAGAAACCTATAAGCTGCCAAGACTGAAACAGGAAGAAATTGACAACCTGAATAGGCCAATAACCAGTAACGAGATTGAAGCAGTGATCAAAATCCTCCCAAAAAACAAGAGTCAAGGACCCAATGGATTCCCTGGGGCATCCTACCAAACATTCAAAGAAGAAATAATATCTATTCTCCTGAAGCTGTTTCAAAAAATAGAAACAGAAGGAAAGCTTCCAGACTCATTCTATCAGGCCAGGATTACCTTTATCTCCAACCAGGCAAAGACCCTATCAAAAAGGAGAATTTCAGACTGATATCCCTGATGAATATGGATTCCAAAATCCTCAACAAAATCCTAGCTAATAGGATCCAAAAATACATTAAAAGGATCATTGAGAATGACCAAGTGTGATTTATCCCCGGGATGCAAGGGTGGTTCAACATTCACAAATCAATCAATGTGATAGAACACATTAATAAGAGGACAGAGAAGAACGATATGGTCCTCTCAATTGATGCAGAAAAAGCTTTTGACAAAATACATCATCCTTTCCTGACTAAAACTCTTCAAAGTATAGGGATAGAGGAAACATTCCTCAAGTTCATAAAATCCATCTATGAAAAACCCACAGCAAATATCATCTTCAATGGGGAAAACCTGATAGACTTTCCCTTAAGATCAGGAACATGTCAAGGATGCCCACTCTTGCCACTATTGTTCAACATAGTACTAGAAGTCCTAGCAACAGCAATCAGACAACAAAAAGAAATAAAAGGTATTCAAATTGGCAAAGAGGAAGTCAAATTCTCTCTTTTTATAGATGACATGATACTTTATGTAGAATACACAAAAAACTCCACACCCAAATTACTAGAACTCATACAGCAATTCAGTAATGTGGCAGGATACAAAATCAATGCACAGAAATCAGTTGCTTTTTATACACTAACAACGCAACACTCATGAAAGAACTGAAGAAACTGAAGAAAACACAAAAAGAGGAAAAATATTCCATGCTCATGGATCAGAAGAATAAACTTTGTTAAAATGTCTATGCTACCCAGAGCAATCTACACTTTCAGTGCCATCCCAATCAAAATTCCAATGACATTTTTCAAAGTGCTGGAACAAACAATCCTAAAATTTGTATGGTATCAGAAAAGACCCTGAATCACCAAGGAAATGTTGAAAAAGAAAAACAAGTTGGGGGCATCACATTGCCCAATTTCAAGCTATATTACAAAGCAGTGATCAGCAAGACAGAATGGTACTGGCACAAAAACAAACATATATACCAATAGAACAGAATAGAGAGCCCAGATATGGACCCTCAACTCTATGGTCAAGTAATCTTTGGAAAAGCAGGAAAAAATATGCAATGGAAAAAAGACAGTCTCTTCAATAAATGGTGCTGGGAAAATCGGACAGCCACATGCAGAAGAGGGAAACTTGATGATGCACAAAGATAAACTCAAAATGGATGAAAGACCTCCATGTGAGACAGGAATCATCAAAATCCTAGAGGAGAACATAGGCAATAACTTCTTTGACATCAGCCACAGCAACTTCTTTCAAGATACATCTCCAAGGGCTAGTGAAACAAAAGCAAAAATGAACATTTGGGACTACATCAAGATAAAAAGCTTCTGCACAGCAAAGGAAACAGTCAACAAAACAAAGAGGCAACCCACACAATGGGAGAAGATATTTGCAAATGACACTACAGATAAAGGGCTGGTACCCAAAATCTATAAAGGACTTCTCAAACTCAACACCCAAAAAACAAATATTCAAGTCAAAAAATGGGCAGAAGACATAATCAGACAGTTCTCTGAAGAAGACATACAAATGGCTAACAGACACATGAAAAAGTGTTCATCATCAATAGCCACCAGGGAAATTCAAATCAAAACCACATTGAGATAACACCTTACACCAGTTAGAATGGCAAAAATGGACAGGGAAAGAAACAACAAATGTTGGAGAGGTTGTGGAGAAAGGGGAACCCTCTTACACTGTTGGTGGGAATGCAAGTTGGTACAGCCACTTTGGAAAACAGTATGGAGGTGCCTCAAAAAATTAAAATTAGACCTACCCTGTGACCCAGCAATTGCACTCCTGGGTATTTACCCCAAAGACACAGATGTAGTGAAAATAAGGGCTATATGCACCCCAATGTTTGTAGCAGCAATGTCTGCAATAGCCAAACAGTGGAAAGAGTTGAGATGTCCTTCAACAGATGAATGGATAAAGAAGATGTGGTCCATATATACAATGGAATATAACTCAGCCATCAGAAAGGATGAATACCCAAATTTTACACCAATATGGATGGGACTGGAGGAGATTATGCTAAGTGAAATAAGTCAAGCAGAGAAAGTCAATTATCGTATGGTATCACTTATTTGTGGAATATAAGGAAGAGTATGGAGGACTTTAGGAGAAGGAAAGGAAAAATGAAGAGGGGAGAAATTGGAAGGAAAGATGAACCATGAGAGACTGTGGACTGTGAGAAACAAACTGAGGGTTTTAGGGACAGGTGGGTGTTGTGATGATTTAGCCAAGTGATGGATATTAAGGAGGGCACGTACTGCATGGAGTACTGGGTGTTATATGAAAACAATGAATCATGGATCACCACTTCAAAAACTAATGATGTGGTGTATAGTGACTAACATAAAATAATAAAATAAAATTTACAAAAATAAATAAATAATTTAAAAAAGAAAATAGAAGGAGAGATAAAAAGCTTCCAGGACAAACAAAAACTAAAACAATTTGCAAACACAAAACCAGCCCTACAAGAAATACTGTAAGGGGTCCTCTAAGCAAATAGAGAGCCTAAAAGTAACATAGACCAGAAAGGAACACAGACAATATACAGTAACAGTCACCTTACACGCAATACAATGGCACTAAATTCCTATCTTTCAATAGTTACCCTGAATGTAAATGGGCTAAATGCCCCAATCAAAAGACACAAGATATCAGATTGGATAAAAAAAAAAAGACAAGACCCGTCAATATGTTGTCTGCAAGAGACTCATTTTAGACCCAAAGACACCCCCAGATTGAAAGTGAGGGGGTGGAAAACCATAAGAAAGCTGGGGTGGCAATCCTTATATAAGACAAATGAGATTTTAAATCAAAGACTATAATAAGAGACGGGGAAGGACACTATATCCTATTTAAAGGGTCTATGCAACAAGAAGATCTAACAACTGTAAATATCTATTCTCCTAACATGGGAGCAGCCAATTATATAAGCCAATTAATAACAAAAGCAAAGAAACACATTGACAATACAATAACAGTAGGGGACTTTAACACCTCCCTCACTGAAATGGATAGGTCATCTAAGCATAAGGTCAACGAGGAAATAAAGACTTTAAATGACACACTGGACTAAATGGACTTCACAGATATATTCAGAACATTCCATCCCCAAACAACAGAATACACATTCTTCTCTAGTGCCCATAGAACATTCTCCAGAATAGATCACATCCTAGGTCACAAATCAGGTCTCAACTGGTAACAAAAGATTGGGATCATTCCCTGCATATTCTCAGAACACAATCCTTTGAAACTAGAACTCAATCACAAGAGGAAAATCAGAAAGAACTCAAATACATGGAGGCTAGAGAGCATCCTACTAAAGAATGAATGGGTCAACCAGGAAATTAAAGAATTAAAAAAACTCATGGAAACAAAGGAAAATGAAAACACAACTATTCAAAATCTTTGGGATGCAGCAAAGGCGGTCCTCAGAGGAAAGTATATAGCAATACAAGCCTTTCTCAAGAAACATGAAAGGTCTCATAAACAACCTAACCTTACAAATAAAGGAACTGGAGAAAGAATAGCAAATAAAGCCTAAACCTAGCAGGAGAAGAGAAATAATAAAGATCAGAGCAGAAATCAATGAAATAGAAACCAAAAGAACAGTAGAACAGATCAACAAAACTAAGGGCTGGTTCTTTGAAAGATTTAATGAGATTGATATACCCCTGGCCAGACTTATCAAAAAGAAAAATGACCCAAATCAACAAAATCATGAATGAAAGAGGAGAGATCACAACCAACACCAAAGAAATACAAACAGTTATAAGAACATATTATAAGCAACTATGTGCCAGCAAATTAGATAATCTGGACGAAATGGATGCATTCCTAGAGATGTATAAACTACCAAAACTGAACCAGGAAGAAATAGAAAACCTGAACAGACCTATAACCACTAAGGAAATTGAAGCAGTCATCAAAAATCTCCCAACAAACAAAAGCCCAGGCCCAGATGGCTTCCCAGGGGAATTCTACCAAACATTTCAAGAAGAATTAATACCTATTCTTCTGAAACTGTCCCAAAAAATAGAAATGGAAGGAAAGCTTCCAAACTCGTTTTATGAGGCCACCATTACCTTGATCCCAAAATCAAAGACCCCATCAAAAAGGAGAATTACGGACCAATATCCCTGATTAACATGGATGCAAAAATTCTCACCAAAATACTAGCCAATAGGATCCAACAGTACATTAAAAGGATTATTCACCACGACCAAGTGGGATTTATTCCTGGGCTGCAAGGTTGGTTCAACATCCGCAAATCAATCAATGTGATACAATACATTAATAAAAGAATGAACAAGAACCATATGATCCTCTCAATAGATGGAGAAAAAGCATTTGACAAAGTACAGCATCCTTTCTTGACCAAAACTCTTCAGAGTGTAGGGATAGAGGGTACATACCTCAATATCATAAAAGCCATCTATGAGAAACCCGCAGCCAATATCATTCTCAATGGGGAAAAACTGAGAGCTTTCCTCATAAGGTCAGGAACATGACAGGAATGTCCCCTATCACCACTGCTATTCAAGATAGTACTAAAGTCCTAGCCACAGAAATCAGACAACAAAAAGAAATAAAAGGCATCCAAATTGGCAAAGAAGTCAAAATCTCACTCTTTGCAGATGATATGATACTTTATGTGGAAAACCCAAAAGACTCTACCCCAAAACTGCTAGAACTCATACAGGAATTCAGTAAAGTAGCAGGATATAAAATCAATGCACAGAAATCAGTTGCATTTCTATACACCAACAACAAGACAGAAGAAAGAGTAATTAAGGAGTCGACTCCATTTACAATTGCACCCAAAACCAAAGATACCTAGGAATAAATCTATCCAAAGAGGCAAAGAATCTGTACTCAGAAAACTATAAAATACTCATGAAAGAAATTGAGGAAGACACAAAGAAATGGAAGAACGTCCCATTCTCATGGATTGGAAGAACAACTATGGTGAAGATGTCAATGCTACCTAGAGTAATCTACACATTTAATGCAATCCCTATCAAGAGACCATCCACTTTTTTCAAAGAAATGGAACAAATAATCCTAAAATTTGTATGGACCCGGAGACTCCAAATAGCCAGAAGAATGTTGAAAAAGAAAAGCAAAGCTGGTGGCATCACAATTCTGGACTTCGAGCTCTATTACAAAGCTGTCATCATCAAGACAGTATGGTACTGGCACAAAAACAGACACATAGATCAGTGGAACACAATAGAGAGCCCAGAAATGGACCCTCAACTCTATGGTCAACTAATCTTCAACAAAGCAGGAAAGAATGTCCAATGGCAAAAAGACAGTCTCTTCAACAAATGGTGTTGGGAAAATTTTACGGCCACATGCAGAAGAATGGACCACTTCCTTACACCACACACAAAAATAGACTCCAAATGGATGAAAGACCTAAATGTGAGACAGGAGTCCATCAACGTCCTGAAGCAGAACACAAGCAGCACCCTCTTCGACAGCCACAGACCACTTCTTCCTAGAAACATCACCAAAGGCAAGGGAAGCAAGGGCAAAAATGAACTATTGGAACTTCATCAAGATAAAAAGTTTTTGCAGAGCGAAAGAAAGAGTCAACAACACCAAAAGACAACCAACAGAATGGGAGAAGATATTTGCAAATGACATATCAGATAAAGGGCTAGTATCCAAAATCTATAAAGAACTTATCAAACTCAATACCCAAATGATCCAATCAAGAAATGGGCAGAAGACATGAACAGACATTTTTCCAAAGAAGACATCCAAATGGCCAACAGACACATGAAAAAGTGCTCAACATTGCTCTGCATCAGGGAAATCCAAATCAAAACCTCAATGAGATATCACCTCACACCAGTCAGAATGGCTAGAATTAACAAGTCAGGAAACAACAGATTTTGGCAGGGATGCAGAGAAAGAGGAACCCTCCTACATTGTTGGTGGGAATGCAAGCTGGTGCAGTCACTCTGGAAAACAGTATGGAGGTTCCCCAAAAAGTTGAAGATAGAGCTACCTTACAACCCAGCAATTGCACTACTGTGTATTTACCCCAAAGATACAAATGTAGTGATCCAAAGGGGTACGTGCACCCCAATGATTATAGCAGCAATGTCCACAATAGCCAAACTGTGGAAAGAGCCAAGATATCCATCGACAGACGAATGGATAAAGAAGATATGGTATATACATACAATGGAATATTATGCAGCCATCAAAAGGAATGAAATCTTGCCATTTGCAACAACGTGGATGGAACTGGAGGGTATTATGCTGAGTTAAATAAGTCAATCAGAGAAAGACATGTATCATATGACCTCACTGATATGAGAAATTCTTAATCTCAGGAAACAAACTGAGGGTTGCTGGAGTGGTGGGAGGTGGGAGGGCTGGGGTTTCTGGGTGATAGACATTGGGGAGGGTATGTGCTATGGTGAGCGCTCTTAATTGTGCAAGACTGATGAATCACGGACCTGTACTTGTGAAACAAATAATATATTATATGTTAAAGGAAAAAAAAAGGGTAGTAGGAAGGGAAAAATGAAGGGGTGGAAATCGGAGGGGGAGAGGAACCATGAGAGACGATGGACTCTGAGAAACAAACTGAGGGTTCTAGAAGGAAGGGGTTTTGGGAGATGGGTTAGCCTGGTGATGGGTATTAAAGAGGGCACATATTGAATGGAGTACTAGATGTTATGCACAAACAATGAATCATGGAACACTACATCAAAAACTAATGATATAATGTATGGTGATTAAGATAACATAATAAAATTAAATTTAAAAAAAAGGGCCACATGCATCCCAATGTTCATAGCAGCAATGTCCACAATAGTCAAACTGTGGAAAGAGCCGAGATGCCCTTCAACAGACAAATGGATAAAGAAGATGTTGTCCATATATACAATGGAATATTATCTCAGCCATCAGAAAGGATGAATACCCAACTTTTGCATCAACATGGATGGGACTGGAGGAGATAATGCTAAATGAAATAAGTAAAGCAGAGAAAGTCAATTATCATATGGTTTCACCCATATGTGGAACATAAGGAATAGCATGGAGGCATTAGGAGAAGGAAAGGAAAAACGAAGGAGGAGAAATCAGAGGGGGAGACAAACCATTAGAGACAATGGACTCCGGGAAACAAACTGACGGTTTTAGAGGGGAGTGGGTGGGGTGATGGGTTAGCCCAGTGATGGGTATTAAGGAGGGCACATATTGCATGGAGCACTGGGTGTTATACGCAAACATTGAATCATGGAACACTACATCAAAAACTAATGATGTACTCTATAGTGACTAACATAACATAATAAAAAACAGAAAATCATCACTGGAAATTTTTTTTAAAGTTCAACAGTAATTTGCAAAATAAAAGAGTTTAGTTTGGAAGACTATAGTTTTCCAACTCTAAAAAAGGAGACAAAGGAAGTGAACCAAAAATGTATATATAAGATACAAATTACCAATAAACACATGAAGAAAAAACATGTCCTCATTGCAATCAGTAAAGGGAATTCAAATCACTGCACCCAAATACCAACAATTAGAGTAGGAACTTCTTTAAATCATAAAATATTGGTGACTTTTAGGGGCTAAATATTGATGGAAGTGTAAATTGTGACCACCTTTTGAGAGAATAGTTTGGTCTGTGGTTAACTTAAAGTTACTGATGTTCTTTGACTCCTCAATTTCATTTCTAGATATTTATTAAGGAAAAATTTATAAATAGGTACAAAAATATATGTTTAAGAATATTCATGTTGTATATTTAACACAAGAAAAACAAGAGGCAATGTAAGTTGCTAAGACAGGTATGATTAAATAAGAACTGGTGTCTCATTCAGTGGAATTCCTTGCTACCACTAAATATGACACAGAAAACTTGAAGATTATTTTGTGCCTTTTAAAAAGGTGTTTGTAAAAATCAGGTAAAAATAAATAGTGCTGTATTTACAATAATCCCCATACTGTAAAAATATCTGTATACAGGGGCACTATAATGAAATAGTTAAAAGCCAGATTCCAGAGTCAGAGGTCTTTTTTCTCCCTACCTGAAGACATTGTGTTTGTAGGGGAAACAGTGGAATGACAGATACAAACCTGGGAAGAGAGCTGGCACTGCAGGTGCCAGGACCCCTAGAACCCCTCATTCTCATCCTCGCCATCCACAAACTTGGTGCCTGAAATTGCCCTTCACAGGCTCTGTAGCCTTGAGCAAGTCACTTAACTTCTCTGCACCTTGTACTCCTTATCTGAATATAAAAATAATAATGGTACCCACCTCGCTGAGGCTGAGAGGACTGAATGAGTTAATAACTGGAACATAGTAAGATATGTGTTAGCCATTACTGTCATTGCTTATGTATGCACATGGAAAAATGACTGGAAAGATGTATAATCTAATGATTAGTTCTGCTGGGTGGTGTCACAGTAATGTTTGTTCTTCCTTTTGATATCTTAATTTTCTAAATTTTCTTTCATGTACTTGTAGTACTTTTAATAAGAAAAAGTATATTGCTTAATTAAAATTAAAGAAATCTGAGGCAAATGTCTTGGGAAGAAAGACATGGAATAAAAGTCCAGACCAAGATATAAGAGAACAATGATTTACTAAGAAATTGGGAGTAGGGGGGACCCTAAACTTCGAAAAGCCAGGATTGGGGAACAGAGTACCTAGGCTGTGATAGTTATTTTATTTATTTATTTTTAAGATTTTATTTATTTATTTGACAGAGAGAGACACAGCGAGAGCAGGAACACAAGCAGGGGGAGTGGGAGAGGGAGAAGCAGGCTTCCCGCTGAGCAGGGAGCCCAATGTGGGACTCGATCCCAGGACCCTGGGATCATGACCTGAGCTGAAGGCAGACACTTAACGACTGAGCCACCCAGGCGCCCTGTGATAGTTATTTTAATATGTCAACTTAGCTAGGCCATGGTACCCAGTTGTTTGGTCAAACATCAGTCTAGATGTTACTGTGAAGGTATTTTTTAGATGTCATTGGCATTTAAATCAGTAGATTTTGAATAAAACAAATTACTCTCCACAATGTGGGTGGGCCTCATCTAATCAATTAATGGCCTTAAGAGAAAAGGACTGGGGTTCCCCCAAGGGAGAGGGAATTCTCCCCCCAGACTGCCTTTGGATTCAAGACTACAGCATCAACTCTTGACAGAGTTTTCAGCCTGCTGATCAGCCCTGTGAATTTCAGACTTGCCAACTCCAACAATTGTGGGGGAAATTGCCATTTCCTTAACATAAACTCTCTCAATTGGCTGTTTCTCTGGAGAACCCCAACTGATATACAGACCATGTGAAGAAACCAGTGAGAATGATTCTGACACACAACCATCTACACAGCCCCCCAGGAAGTGGTGAGCTAGCCTGTAATTATCGGTGTCCATATCCTCTTCATTATCTGTAGGAACAGTTATTATTATGCTCAAAACAACCAGTCAGAGGGATTATTAGTGCCTGGAAGTGTGTAAGAACACAGCCTTTCTCATTTGAGAAACAAAGGAAAAGCACTCCCCTTCATGGTGGAGCAGAGTTGGTGCTTCCCTGATGGTTTACCTTGAGGATTTCACCTCACACCTTGCAGGGTTTTATGTTTATTTTACACACGTGGCAGCAGGATCAAAGAGAGATAAGCCGAATGGAAGCTGCATTTTGGGAGGGGCGCCTGTGAAACATATGGCACATCCAGACAGAAACAACCCCTAGGTGAGATATAGACTGCAGGTCTGGACACCAGATCTACAAGGCAGTGGCCAAGGGCCCCACTCAATGCTCAGGACTCCAGTAAGAAAACACACAGGGCTTCTTTTAACTCAGATCTTAGGAATAGACAGCAAAATAGCTTATTATGAATGATGGAACCCACATTATTGTATAAATGATTTGAACTTTGACAAAAATATTAATGTAAGCAAAATTACATTCGCAACAAATTACAAAACAATTTACAGAGTGCTTCCAGGGTTAAATGGATTCCCTCCTCACTAAGAATGAGTGAACCATGCAGGTGTGGTCCTCTTTGGGTTTCCCTCTTGTGCTATTCTGGTTCTGTCACCCACTGAACTTCTTCATCAACATACCTCCAAAATGTCACATCCTTGTGCCACAGTTGTTATAGAAATTAAAAGAATGTTCTGGCTTTCTATTTGCAATTGCCCGAAGTTCAGAATTTTCATCAACTTGTAGTTCAAACTATTTCTAAGTCCCATTTTGCTACTGAACAGTGAAATTCATGTTGCAACTTAAGGAGATTTATCTTCTACAGATGGGCACACATGCACACACACACTCATAATTCAACTGTGTTATGTTCTAGTAGTTATTAAAGACCTCCCTCATGACCATAGGAACCTCTGGTTTTTCTGTTTAATCACATCAGTCCCTGTTGTTTAAAGGCCTTGAGCCCAATCCTGAATAGCAGGTGTTCTGTTATCATAATGTTCTTGACCCATCTTCATGACTGACATCAGACCCCATTATCTACTGACAGCCTACTTTTTTTTTTACCAGTCCCCATGAAAAATGTTTAAGACTCATTATTTTATTTAATCTATAAACCATCCATAGAAGAGGCATTGCATTATATAAGCTCCATTTTTAGAGAAGAGGCCAAGTTTCAGAGAAGTTAAGGGATTTGTCCTAAGTCACTGAGCTCATAAGTGGTAGAGCTGGGATATATCCTCGCATTGGTTGGCCAGCAAAGCCCTTGTTTTCCATTTAACAACAAAACGTCATGCTTGTACAAAGACAGGCTAAGAAGAGAGAGATGCAGAAGCAAGCAGGGAGGCCCAAATTCTTGGTTGGTGACAGCAAAGGGAGAGGCTAAAACTGTCACCTGTGATCCCACATGATATCACCATGCCCACACCTCAGCAAGCTGCTTCTGAGGATTTGCCTTCCCATGGGGCCACCTTGACACATGCCAATATTCCTCAATGTGACCTTTCTCCTAAGTCCTTGTTCCCACACAACTCAGGGGGCTGTGGAAGAGGCCCCATGCTAACAAAAACACATGACTTCCTGCTCAGGGCATTTAGGTTCCCATCTTCTCCCAGCCCTCCGTGGAGGCAGCTGTGTGGTGAGAGGCCCACCGAGCCAGGAACAAAAACTCATAGGTCCAGTCCTATCTCCACCCAAAACTGTGTGACTTTGTCCATGTCCCCTCTTTGAAACTCAGGTGCCTCCTATGGAATATGGGAATATGAAGAAGAAGCTTTCAGAGTGTTTGTGAGAGGTTAAGATAGTGGGTGTCGGGAGTCACCATAGCATAGTGACCAGCACACAGTCAGTGCTCAGTCCTGAGCTGGTGGATCTTGGCTCTGGTGACTGCTCCCTGGAGTCAGCTGCTACCACTATCCAGCGTTGCAGGCCTTAGGCCTTGCCCATGACCAGTTCCCATAGATGGTGGGTGAGGGTCTCCACACTGGTATGCTTAGAAGAAAGTGACTTCTGTCCTGGTCACTTGGCCAGAACATATTTAGAAAACAAGAGCACACACATGTGCAGGATAGGAATTCCTTATGCAGCAATGATGGGCATGTACGTGGACTCATGGGACCCTCACAATAATTGCAAAGGCTACCAGGCATTGAAAGCCTTCAATTCTGGAACCAGGGAGTGAAAGCACATTCTTAGCACTCAGGTGGGAGGACCGGGCACCAGACGGTTTGTCACTGCCCCAGAGAACCCCACAGCAGCTCTACATGCTGAGAACTGGAGTCAGGCTCACTGCAAGGCCATGTCACTTTTGCCCCACAAAAGTTGTGTAAATTGAATATCATTTCCTTCTGTTTCATAGATTTACTTTGTATTGACCTGCAGATAAAGTTAATATAATGTTAAGTAAATGTTAGCTTTATCTACATTTGATCTGAAATAGTTAATGATGTATAAACTGATACAAAGGTAAGTGAAGGAAGTCTGTGGTAAATCCTTTTGTGGAAAAATAAACATACCTTCATTAGGGAATAATCACCCACTGTGTTTTTTCTAATCTCTATTTTTGGATTTTCCAAAATGTATGCATTATCCATTATTTATAGATTAGAGCTTTTTAAAAGGGCAGAATGAGTGATCCACATGAGCAGTAATTTTGTGTACATTCCTTTTGTCCATATTCAAAAGGACTACTCATTACTACTTCATATTACAACAATAATAGTGCTCCATGCAGGTTTTAGACTTCATCAGTTTAGAAGGCACTTCTACACTGGCTGTGTATTGTTAATTCATAATAACCAAATGACACAAACAGAGGTTGTCACTAGTTTATAGATAAGGAAAGAGGGGCTCAGCAAGTAAGTGAAGCCAGGGAGCCAGTGAAGCAGTGGGGCCATGCTGGTCCTTTCTGCTCTCAGAGATAAGAACATGCCTGTGTGCCTTCTTGTCTTCCTAACATCACAGTGGTCTGAAGACGATGAATGTGACATTTGCCAATAGCCAGCAGCCCCTAGAATGACCTCAGGCCCACAGCACACTGCACCTCACCCTCTCTTTCCGTTAGATTAGGACTGTATTTCCAGGCCCCAAAACCAACTAACTCTTAATGGCTTTCCCTTTGTATATCCACAGTGTCCCTTTGTCATTCAGTGTGCTCAGAACACCCTGTCATCACCTTTTAATCCTGGCTACCTCCCTGGGAGGGATAGGCACTTTGATCAATGAAGGAGGAAATAGTTCAAAGCTGACCAACCCCAGGGGAGGCCAGCACAGACAGGTTTGTGGGGTTTGTAGGGAGACCAGCACAAATCCGGTTCATCCTGATGAGAGCTGCCTTGGAGCTTTGCCCCAGTTTCGTCCTGGGATTTCCTGTAGAAACAGAAGCTAGGCTAATGCCTCTCCAGAGTTAATATTCTCATGTGTAACACCGTGGTTTGGTTTTGCTGTCGCTTTAATTTTCTATAAATGGACTCATACCATGTAGATTGTGTGACTGGCTTTTTTCATTGAAATTTATGTGAGAGTCACCCATGTTGCTATATATAACAGTTTTGCATTTTCACTGATGTATGGAATTCTATTACATGAATATGCTTGGCATTACATTTATTTCATATTTCCTGACTAAACTTAGGGTATTATATCCTGAAATCTTTAAACATGGTTAAATGACTAGGGGGAAAAAAACCCACCTGTTAAAGAAAATATTTTCCTAAACATGATGAAATGGCATTGCACTAAACCATGGACTAGAAGGCCTACGTGAAAGCAAGTAGAACCACTTTAGGACCAGAGGATTGAATTTAGAGGCTGCCATACAAGAACAAAAGCCCAAATCAGGCTATAAGATTATTCCAGGAAAGACCCCACTGTCCTGCATCACCCTCAGATCCGAAGGCCTCAGTTTACCACAGACCTCTCTGTGTGCGCCTACTTCTTCACACCCTTCACTTCTGAATTAGAATCCCACGCGGATGTGTCTGGTGACCAGGTCCACTGCTCAGATGCCAGCACCCTGTAAGCCTATCAGCAAGGCAGGGAAAGGGAGTTTTCTGGCCTCTAGGCAGGTCCAAATTTTGACCAGAGATTATGACAGGAATAAAGACATGCTGGGAAGTGTCTTGCCTATTCCCATTACATTTATTTATTTTTTTAAATTTTATTATGTTATGTTAGTCACCATACAATACATCATTGTTTTTTGATGTGGTGATCCATGATCCACTGTTTTCGTATAACACCCAGTGCTCCATGCAGTACGTGTCCTCCTTAATATCTATCACAGGGCTAACCAATCCCCCCTCCCCCCTCCCCTCTAAAACCCTGTTTGTTTCTCAGAGTCCATAGTCTCTCATGGTTCATCTCTCCTTCCAATTCCTTCCCCCCATTTTTCCCTTCCTTCTCCTAATGTCCTCCATGCTATTCCTTATGTTACACAAATAAGTGAAACCATAGGATAATTGACTTTCTCTGCTTGACTTATTTCACTTAGCAAAATCTCCTTCAGTCCCATCCATGTTGATGTAAAAGTTGGGTATTCATCCTTTCTGATGGCTGAGTAATATTCCATTGTATATATGGACCACATCTTCTTTATCTATTCATATGTTGAAGGGCATCTCGGCTCTTTCCACAGTTTGGCTATTGCGGACATTGTTGCTATGAACACTGGGGTGCATATGGCCCTTCTTTTCACTACATCTGTGTCTTTGGGGTAAATACCCAGGAGTGCAATTGCTGGGTCATCAGGTAGCTCTATTTTTAAATTTTTGAGGAACATCCACACTGTTTTCCAAAGTGGCTGTACCAACTTGCATTCCCACCAACAGTGTAAGAGGGTTCCCCTTTCTCCACAACCTCCCCAACATTTGTTGTTTCTTTCCCTGTCCATTTTTGCCATTCTAACTGGTGTAAGGTGTTATCTCAATGTGGTTTTGATTTGAATTTCCCTGATGGCTAATGATGATGAACATTTTTTCATGTGTCTGTTAGCCATTTGTTTGTCTTCTTCAGAGAAGTGTCTTTTCATATCTTCTGCCCACTTTTTGCCTTGATTATTTGTTTTTTGGGTGTTGAGTTTGAGAAGTTCTTTATAGATCTTGGATACCATTACATTTAAATCAGCAAACCTTTGGTACCACCAGAACTGTGCAGACTTCTGAGCGCTGATGAGGCATAAAAAGGAAAAACTCCCCCACCTCCCATGATATTTCTCCTTTTTCTCAATGGGAAGGAGGTTGGAACCTTCTGGTTTGCTTGTTCTAGAAGCTCTGTCTTTGGGTTGAACACCTAGCTCTGGGAAATTCAGACTCCCTTTCAAATGACAGCTTCCAGCTTTCCTGGCTAATGGTAATGACATTATTAGTCACATGCTCACCATCTGCATAGGACTCAGAGACACAGTGGGATCAACACCACCTGTCAGGTTGGGGATTAGGCCCATAATGTGTAATAGATACTCACTAAGACATTGCAAACTGTGTCAACAGGCATGACTCAGGTATCTGCCTAATCCTCCCTGCCATATCCGGGGTTGAACTTGAGCATCTGGGCTTCCAGGATGCTCTAACCAGGACCCAGGTGGGGTGGGTTTGGGAGAAGAGACCACATTTGGGGCAGAGAAAGAAAAAGGAGGCCCAGAACGTCCACTGTTCTTTTTCTCTCTGATAGCTGTGTCCTCATCCTGTGCCTCATTTAGGATGTGTAGGCAGTGCATGGACAGGTGACTTCTCTCACCACACGTGATACTGCAGGCAATGCTCTCTGGCTTTCAGACCTGTTTTTGTTCTTTTCTGAGGGTGAAACCCAAGATTATGGAATTTTTCCATCTTCAGCTTTTTGGAGGAAACTCAAATGGCCACCCTCCAATCATTCTTTCCTGCCAGTCCCCTGTCCCATGTCACCATTCTGTGATCCAGGGTGCAGGTGAAGGTATCTGGTTTTACAGATTTACATTTTACAACACCTTGTCTTCCATTATTAAATAATTCTTTGGGATGTTCATGGTCTGTTCTCCCAGCTAGACTGATTCCCTGGGAAGCAGAATTTTATTCTTCATTTGTAGCCCACTAAATGTAGCAAAGATAGGCTGTTAGGTGCTTGTAGAAATAAATGAAGTGAACATCAGTAACGATTTCTGAGCGAGTGTGTAAGAAGGAATCAAAGTAAAAAACTGAGTATCTTTTGTTGAGATATTTCTGTTTATTCCAAGGCAAAGTGAACATATGATAAGAGTTTGATTCAACTTCGGACAAGGTTCCGGGCAGACCCAAGGGATGTGACTACTAAGTAAAGCCACTCATTTGTAATAACTCTTCACAAACTTCACAAACTAACACTTTTACATCCTCAGAGACTGTCAGTCCCATCCCTCACACGCCCTCATCTCCCTCAGCCCCAAACATTCATGCCAGCCACCTCCCGAGGCTCAGTCCTGTCCCATGGAAAGACAGAGGCTTGGAGGCAGGCAGACCTAAGATCAAATTTAATTCTATCACTTTCTAGGTATGTGACCTTGTGTAGTTTACTTAACCTCTCTGTACCTCAGTTTCTTCATCAGTAAATTGGATGTAATGATACCTACCTCAGAGTTACCTCATAGATAAAGCACCTGGCTTGTTACTTCCCAAACTTACTTTCCCTTAGTTCCCAAACCTTTCTGGAGGTTCAAAGCCCCTTCAGATAAGGCTTACCACACCACTCACAGCAGGAAGGTCTAATCTGCAGGACCCCGTTTTATTCCCCAACCTCCCTCTCACACTGGCCTTCTCTGAACTGACCAGTTTACCATAGCAACCTCTGGGATGGGGTATCCCACCAGGGACTGGAGCCAGCCCCTCTCCATGCAGATGGCCCTCCTGCAGGCTGCATCTCACCCTGTGCTCTGCTCCTTTTACTGGGGCTTGTGCTGTGGCTGCAGGGCTGCCCTCCCTCTGCCAGTCTTTGCAGTCAAGGCCCTTACTGCACTTTCCCATCCTGACCGTCACTGCCTTTCCTGTGGGCTGCATGCAGACAAGTTACTGTGAAGATGCCTTTCCAGAAGCTACATGTACTTTCTGCAAAAATGTGTGTTAGGAGCCCATTTGGGACTTGGCTTCAGAGCTCAGAATGCTTACTTCTCATCACCCTCCAGCATGGTTGTTCTTCATCCACAGAGAACAAATTTGATGTTTGTAAAGTGCCACATTGTAATAGAGGGGAAACGTGGCCAGAAATTGAAGGCTCTGGTGCACCCATCCCTTCTCCAGAGTGGCCACTTCTCCAAGGGTTCTTGGTGTCTTCATTTATAAAAAGGGGCTTACTTATGAGGAGCCAACAAAATGAGGTGGTAATGAAAATTAAATCAAAGCAAAGCAAATCAAGCACTAATTGCCAGTACTGTTAACCTCTTGGGGACTTTCTCCTGGGACTGCCAGGCTATAAACTCTGTAAGAGTAGAAACTGCTGGCATCCTGTTCCACACTGTTTCCCTCAGGCCTGGCCCTATGTCTGAAATGGAATAAGCTCTCCATAAATACTTGCTGATTGGTTGACCAGTTGAGTTCCCCATCTTTTCAACGAAGGGGTTGCACTTAATTATCTTAAGCCTCTTCTCCCACCAGCTGTAAAATGCTGCCTACCCACAAGATGGGGCTGGGGACAGCTATAAACTTTTTTTGTTTTAATCAAAAATGAGACCCAACCAAAAAGAAATGAGATTGAATTTCTTGCATGTCTCATAAATTTAGCATGAAAGGCAATTACAAAACAAGAATTCCAAGAATGTTCTAAGTAATGGCAACATTGCCAGAAAAACATGTAAAGCTTCCCAAAGTAGCCACTTTGGAAAGGGTAACCCTCAATAGATGGAAATATTTTAAAATGTTTGTATTTAAAAAAAAAAGGAGTCCCATGACTTTGCAGTCACATGGAGATGGAGAGTGTTCACCGGGAACCCAGACCTGTGCTGAGCACTGCTGAGCCCATTACTTCTGACATGAGGAGACAGACCCAGGGAGGGATTCAGGAAGGACACCCAGTGTAGTAAGGGGGCCTGCTCATTAAGCCAACACAGCAACATGTCAGCAAGTAAAACAGACAAGAAGGGAAGTGGGGCTGGGCGAGGCCAAACCTTGGATGAATCAAGCCTTCCCATGGGGTGGGGATGGCCTATCTAAAACACTAGCCTCCATTAAATCCCCTATAAAAGGTTCCTCTGCTGCTGACCTGGTACTCCATACATTGCCTAACAGCCACTTGTTCATCCTGCCTGTGTATTAGGTAAGTGCCCTCCTGAGGAACCTCTTTCTATTCTCAGTGTCTTGGTGATCTGAGCTCATAAAACCAGGCTGTCAGATCCAGGCCATAGGTGTCAGCTGGGGGCAGAAAGTATCCGCTCTGACTGGGCCTCAGGCAAACTGGGTGTGTGCACGTGGGAGAGGATATTCTTCTGAAGGCATGAGGCTCTTTCCTTCTCCCCTGTGGCTAGCCTGGCAGCAGCTTCTCCTCCTGAAGCCTGTTTTAGCAGCAGCAATAGAACCACCCATGTGCCTTCCTGTACATCAAAGGTGTCTTATTCTTAAGGTTCTGGAAGCCTCTTGGCAGTGCTCAGAGTCTGTGAGGCCAGAATCAGGTTACTCCTGCCAGCCCGACAATGGGCTTGAAACTTCTCACAGAGGAAGGGGCTTACATGGCGGTTCTCCACCACTTCAGGGCCATATTTAGGCAAGATGAGTTTGTAGATTTATCCGAAAGGATCTGAAGTGTAACTAAAAAGTCATCTTATTATTTTTACTATTTATAGGCCAGAGGTTAAGGTTTGCCATGTGGTAAACAACAACAACAAAAAACAGGATCTTTTCATTTCTCTGTTGAGATACAATATTCTGAGTTTTGTACCTTGATGTATAAAGGCAAAGTCTGTCTGAAATTTTTGCCTTCTGGGGGCTAGAAAGGACACCGCCTGAAGAGCCCAACTGGGGTCTGTAGCCTTTGGCCACGTTGTCCCACCTTCCCCAGTGCCAAGTCTTCCTCCTTCCTGCCTCCCCTCATTCTCCTGCCTCTGCACCCAGGCCTTCCTTCTCTCATGCCTTCTCCTTTCCATCTCATGGTGCCCTCTCCCAGTGTCCCAGCTTCTGCAGCCTTCTATCGCCCCCTGCATTTGAAACTTGCCATCTCCAATGCCATCTCCTGGTCTCTGAGGCTTCTGCTTTAATGCACCTCCAAGTCCCTTTGCCTCTTGCCCAACCAGCTGCACCCAAGACTCACTTTAAGCTATGCCCAGATCCCTGGCTAACGAGAAGGAAAATCTCTCCCTTCATTTTGGAGCCATTCCTCACAGGCCAACAGCACTGTGGACTGGCAGGAGCCACACACCTATGGGCAGACTGACCTCCCTTACAGGTCCCAGTGCTGAGGATAGAAGTCAAGTTCAGAGGAACTTAGTACTTGGAGCATTGCCAATAGCTGGTAACCCAGCCTCTTCCTGAACACCTACCCAAAAGGCAGCAAGAAAGGGTGGAGTCAGGCCCCTGGTGTTCCTGCTTGGCTCCACCCGAGGCAGGGGTTGACTTACATATGTATTTATTGCCTGTCAGTGTTCCCAGCAGGACCCTAACATCATATGACAGACAACCATTGACTGGATAGACTGTCCACAGGGAACAGTCTAGAAGGCTTATTGCATTTGGGTTAAGGAGATACGGGTTCTTGGGTTTCTTGGTTCCCCCAAGCTGTGGGGCCTTGAGCAAATCACCTAACTTCTCTGAACCTGTTTCCTCACCTATAAAAAAGTGGAGATAATAAGGAGTACAAGAGATGATGCATATGGAAATGCTTTGTGAGCAGTAGTTTACATAGATGTATAAACATTAGGTATGTGTATAATAATATCACAATGATATTTAAAAGCTGCCACTTAGTATAAGCCAGCATCTGCCAAATACTTTACATGAATTATCCCTTTTAATCTTCACAATAATCCTATTGAGTGTACTTGATAGGATTACCTTCATTTCACAATAAGTAAACCGAGGCATGGAAAGGCAAAGCAACCTACCCTAGCTCACCTGACAGGTAGGTGGTGAAGCTAGCATAGAAGTCCTGACTCTGGAGCCTGCCACTAACCATGGTGTGCCCCTCCTTCCCATTCATAAAATCCATTAAGTAGGAAAGGGGAGGGAAGACCCAGACAGAGACACCGGAAGCAGAGCTGAAAATGCAAGAGACCTAGAAGAAGGAGGAGGAAACACCAAAGTTGATTTTGGAGCCCCCATGGGGGCTTTGTTTCTGTCTCCAGCTTGAGTCCAAAGATGCCTCAGTTATTGCGAAACATTAATGGGATCATCGAAGCCTTCAGGCGCTACGCCAGGACCGAGGGCAGCTGCACTGTGCTCACCCGGGGGGAGCTGAAAAGGCTCCTGGAACATGAGTTTGCTGATGTCATTGTGGTATGGTGTGCCCGGCCAGGTGGGGAGGGCCAGAAAGGAGAGAGGAAACAGGTTTACCTGCAGATGCTTTGCCTCAGGAATCTGAGGAGGCAGCCATTGGATACAGGCCCACCAAGCCTCCTGGCAGCTGTGCAGGCTGAAAGAGGGAAGGCAAAGGAAAAAGAGACAGTCACAGGAGTTGACAGGCCTGCTCCTTAGAGAAAATACTTTGACTTCAATTAATTCTAATTTGGAGACAAGGTGAAAGGACTCACAGGGGACAGCTCAGAGAGAAACAGAGCCTTTGAATATTCTAGAAATGAAAGTAATTGTTGCTTTCTGCTGCTTCTGATATAGTAACTACTTCTTATGTCTATCAGAAATGTGATCACCCATTAATAAGAATTCATTAGAAGCATAGCTCTGTGTCTTGCAGTTGCTCAAAAATATTAGCTGAGTGGTCACATCAGAAATGAGTTTTGGAGGGCAGGTTGGTTATTATCAGCTGGGGGGACACTCTGAGAGCCCCTCTCCACTCCCCCAACCACTGGCAAAGCAGACCCAGGGCCTTGAGGCATTTCCCTGTTTCTCCCTGTCTGGTTTGCATCTAAAGCAACCAGGATGATGGTCTTAGAGACAGCAATGTATAGACACAACAGAATGCATACTCAGGGCAACGTGTGGTCCCACCAGACCCCACCCACCCCATCTTCAAAAAACACCTGAGCCTCAGTGACGATCTCA
Organism: Mirounga leonina; assembly: GCF_011800145.1. Taxonomy (NCBI): domain Eukaryota; kingdom Metazoa; phylum Chordata; class Mammalia; order Carnivora; family Phocidae; genus Mirounga; species Mirounga leonina. The sequence continues at coordinate 3,774,079 of NW_023270780.1, read as the reverse complement.
CAGAATCCTCTTGGGGCCATGTTCCTGCTATGCTTCTTCTGGTGTTGGGCTTGCTGGAGAGAATCCTGTTCAATGCCAGGTGCCAGGGGCCATGGAAAACCCAAAGAATCATTATGAGCTCAATCATTTCATTCATTCTTCATTGAATCTTGATCCAGTTCTCCTATAGCCCAGAAATTATGCCAGGCACAGAAGATACAAAACAAAAGGTGCTTTCTACCCTTGCAAGAGGGGCAGGACTGCACACTGAAAGTGATTTCATGTTAGGGCTGCTGTAGCTATGTGAGTGGTGTGGGCCCAGCACAGGTGGGCTCCGTTCAGGGGTGGGAAGCCTGAAAGCTGAGTGCACTGGCCCAACCATACTTTCTTCAGGGGAGAGATGCTGATTTGGCCTCTTCTCCACAGGAACCCCACGATCCTGCCACTCTGGATGAAGTCCTGCGCCTGCTGGATGAAGATGATACAGGGACTGTGGAATTCAAGGAATTCCTGGTCCTGGTGTTTAAAGTTGCCCAAGCCTGTTTCAAGACAATGAGCGAGAGTCCTGCAAGGGCTTGTGGATCTCAAGAGTGTAGAAGCCTTCCCACTGGGGCCTCACAAGAGCTGGGGAAAGAACAGAGCAGGAGAGCTGAAGTGGGGCAGGCTAGGGAAGGACAGCATCAAGAGGGGAGCCAATGTGGACAGAGCACTCAGGCCTCCAGAGGACAGGCAGGGATTGGGGCTCAGACCCATGGTCAGGATCTTGACCAGGACAGGCAGTCTGAATCTCAGAGACAAGAGAGACAGAGTCAGCAGACACAAGCTGGGGGACATGTGCAGCAGACCCAGAGAGTGGGAGAAGCCAAGAGTCACCAGACCAGACAGAGGGAGTCAGAGAGACAGTCACAGACCAGGAAACAGGACAGAACACACCAGACAAGTGACCCAGTGACTGGAACTGGAACTCAGACACAGAGAGATGCAACCCAGACTGTGGAGCAGGACAGGAGCCATCAGATAGGAAGCCCTGGCACACAACCACAGAAGTCCACCCATGGCCAGACCAGAGGGACTGAGGTCCAGGGTCAAGACAGGAGCCAGACAAGCCAGATAGTGACAGGAGAACATGTTCAGACCCTGGGAGGTGCTGCCCAGGCCATGGAGCAGGACAGGAGCCGTCCAATAGGAAGCCCGGGCACACAGCCACAGGAGTCCACCCAGCCACAGGAGTCCACCCATGGCCAGACCAGAGGGACTGAGGTCCAGGGTCAAGACCGGTACCAAACAAGTGAAGTGGTGACAGGAGAACACATTCAGACACAAGCAGGGTCACAAACCCAGACACACACCCAGACCATGGAGCAGGACAGAAGCCAGACTGCAAGTCACATAGGGGATAGAGATGAGGGACAGACCCAGAGGCAGTCAGGCAGTGGTCAAAGATAGACACAAGTGAGCTTCTATGAGGCAGGAGAGAGGAAGCTGGGAGGACAGACCCAGGCTGGGTCAAGCACTCTGACAGGCAGACAGGACTGGAGCAGCACTCACCCAAGGTGTACTGTGACAGGTGGGCAGGGAGAGAGAGAACCCACAGTGGTTACCCAGGAGTGGGTGGATGACCACACAAGGGAGATGGTGATCCCAACGCAGAACCAGGGCAGCCTGCACACTGGCATGCCTTCAGCCCAAGGCCAGGAGACAGCCCAGCCAGAAGGGAAGCAAGGCCTCACAGCCAGGGGGCTATATTCCTACTTCAAGAGCAACAAGCTGTGAATGTCCCAGCCCCAGACTAAAGTGCCCAATACTGGAAGAAGACAGCTTCTTCTTCAAGGTTGGCTTGTCCTGCCCTGACCAGTCCAGTTGGCATGTCTCTGGACATCAGTTCTTAATCACGTGTTTCTCTCTTAGGTCTTTCTCAATGAAAACATTTCTGCAAGGTGCTTTCTATCCTAAACTCCTCTGAGCTGCTCTGCTGTACAGACACCCTCAGGAACAGGAAGACACAGAGCTAGTCAACCATTTGTGCCAAATTCACCTTAGTTTGTGGGAGGTTTCAGAGCTACTTTTATCTCTTCCATCTGTCCATTGCCCCATCTATCCTAATGCACCAATAAAACCTTCCTAAGCAACTAGGCTCCGTGTCCCTTTCAATCACTATTGACATGATGGGTTAAGGGCTACAAGGCTGTGATAATGAACTCAACATGGCCCCTACCCTAGAAGAGCATCTGGTTGAGAAAATATTGCACAAGATTCCAAGAGTTACAAAAATGTGAAGAGAGTAGATATCATATTTTTATACTTGGCAGAGATGGATCAGAAAAGTTTTCAACTAGAAAAGGCTTTTTTGCAATGCCCTTAAAAAACAAGCAGGATTGGGGCACCTGGGTGGCTCAGTTGGTTAAGCGACTGCCTTCGGCTCAGGTCATGATCCTGGAGTCCCTGGATCGAGTCCTGCATCGGGCTCCCTGCTCAGCAGGGAGTCTGCTTCTCCCTCTGACCCTCCCGACCCTCCCCCCTCTCATGTGCTCTCTCTCTCAGTCTCTCTCTCTCAAATAAATAAATAAAATCTTTAAAAAAAAAAAAAACAAGCAGGATTTAGGTAGGTAGGTAGGCTCTAATTCTAAAGTGTTAAGTCTCTGTTCACATGTAAGTTCACATAGGAAGGCCGACTTAAGGTTACTAATAAATGGAAGAAGGCCACTGAGGACTGTGTAGGAGAAAAGGGAAAGACATGTGCTACCAGGAACTGAGCCAAGAACTAGAGCCCTTGCTCCTCCTCTGTGTCAGCTCTGACCTTTCATTACATCTCACCTGCTGGATATGAACAAGTTCTGGGGTAGAAATTCTTAACTCTGGTTTATTGTACTAATCACCTCAGAGGTAGTTTTTAAAATATAGATTTATCCACCTAACTTCAGAAGCACTGGGTCCACAGGTTTCGAGTAGAGCCTATGAAAACTGTGTAAAAACTGTAAGGGGACTTCTGCTTCTGGCAGAAGCAGATTGAGAGATTGAGAGAACAAACTGCACAAGTAGAGGGAGAGAAGAGGCCACATCATGGAAGATAGGAGGTGCAGGGATGTGATTTAGGGGAGAAAAGAGTCATGGAAGCTACAGAGGGGAGGGAGCCCTGATCAGGTAGAGAGGAGAGAGAGAGAGAGAACAGGGTGCAGAGCATTGCACAAGAACAACACTTCCCCAAAATCATTGATGGAGAAAACAAGAGGGGCTGATTATTGCACGTTTTTATAAGCAATGGAGCTCAAAGTCTGATGTTTTAGAAGTCCACACCATCACCAGGGTGGAGCCTGGTAGGTGTAGAGGCATTCCTGTGGAGAAGGAGAATGGAGGCCAGGAGCAGGAAGCATGGTCTGAGGATCCCTGGGTTGCACTGGGAGAGACAGTTCCCCTTCTTGGAGTGCTTTTGGGAGAGATGGCATGGCCTTTCTGGGGACAAAAGAGCCAGTGAGCTCTGTTATAAGCATAGGAACAGAGACCCCTCCTGAGGAGAGCCAGCCTGGACTCTGGCTTTTTGCTGCACTCTAAACTCTAAACTTCAAGCTCCTGCACATTCCTGTAACTGCCTTCAGGAACAAACCAGTACCAGCCCCAGCATAGTAAGACCCTCCCCCAGAACATCAGCATGGGTCTGTGCTCCACCAGCTCTCTAAAATGTGGAGTTTTGAAGCCCAGCCAGCATGCTTGAGATAAAACACAGGAGCACTGCACTTCCAAGTGGACAGACAACCTGGACACAGACGGGGTTAAGGCAGGGTTCTGACAGAAGTCAGGGACACAAGAGGGGAGATTGTTTGCTCTTCTGTGAGGGCTTTCCTGAATAGTGGCAGGTGTAAATGCCCCACTCCAGGGACAAAAGTGTGGGCTGATGCCACTGACCCACTTCAGTGAGAAATACGGTGCTCCTGGTGGAGGCTGGAGCCACTTACACCAAGCACCGTGCCACTGTGCCCTACAGGTACAGTTCCACTAGGGCAAGGCTACCTGAGAATCAGGGCAGCAGGTCCCTCCCCCAGAAGACCAACAGAAACACCACCCCCCACATACCAACTCTACTGACCATAGAGATCTGCAAAGCTTCAGTTCTAAGGAAATTAGGATCTAGCCTTTTTAAACAAGCAGATCAAAACACAACAAGTTAAAACTCACCACACAGTAGACAAGGTTCAAACACTCCCCACTGCAGGCAACTGCAGAGGACTGACCTGAGGGAAAGACCAGCTAAAACACAACAGCAGAGTGCAGAAAGCATATACAAGAAACAGTTCCTGAAGCACCAGGCCCTGGACAGTATAGGATCTCTTCTTCATAAAGCCATTACTCTCAGGAGCAGCAAACATAGCAGGCTTTCCTAACACACAGAAGATAGAGACCTAGATGATATGTCAAGACAGCAGAATTGATCCCAAAAAAAGAATAAGAAGAGGTCAAGGCCAGGGATCTAATTAAAACAGATGAAATTAATATGCCTGATCCAGAATTTAAAAGAAAAATAATAAGATTATTAGCTGGGCTTCAGAAAAGCATAAAAAATACCAGGGAGTCCCTTACCACAGACATAAAAGACCTAAACACTAGTCAGGCCAAAATAAAATAAAATAAAGTAAAATAAAATAAAATAAAAAAGCTATAACTGAGATGCAAAACCAACTGGTGTAATGACCACAAGGATGAAAGAAACAGAGGAATGAATAAGTGATATAGAAATAAAATTATGGTAAATAATGAAGCTGAAAAGAAGAGGAAAAAAAAATTGGATCATGAATGGAGACTTAAGAAACTCAATGACTCCATAAAGTGTAATAACATTCATATCCTAAGAGTTCCAGAAGAAGAAGAGAGGGAAAAGGGGGCAGAAGGTTTATTTAAGCAAATTATAGCTGAAAATTCCCCTAATCTGGGGAAGGAAACAAACATCCAAATACAGGAAACACAGAGAACTCTCATCAAAATCAACAAAAGCAGGCCAACACCAAAACATGTAGTAGTAAAATTAGTAAAATACAGAGATAAGGGAAGAATCCTAAAAGCTACAAGGGAGCAAAGGTCCTTAACCTACAGTGGAAGACAAATCAGGTTCACAGCAGAAACATGGCGGGCAGGAAAAAAAGTGGCATGATATATTAAACATGTGGAATGGCAAAAACCTGCAGCCAAGCATACTTTATCCAGTAAGGCTGTCATTCAGAATAGGAGAGATAAAGAGTTTCCAAGACCAACAAAAACTAAAGGAATTTGTGATGACTAAACCAGCCTGCAAGAAATATTAAAGGGGACTCTGAGTGAGAAAGAAAGACCAAAAGCTACAAAGACTAGAAAGGAACAGAGAAGATCTCCAGAAACACCAATTTTACAGGTAATACAATGGCACGAAATTCATACCCATTAATAATTCCTCTGAATGTAAATGGACTAAATGCTCCAATCAAAAGATTTAGGGAAGCAGAACAAATAAAAAAAAACAAGACCCATCTATATGTTGCCTACAAAAGATTCATTTTAGACCTAAAGACACCTACAGATTGAAAATGAGGAGATGGAGGGGGGAGCAGCAAGATGGCGGAGGAGTAGGAGACCTAAATTTCATCTGGTCCCAGGAATTCAGCTAGATAGGGACCAAAGCATTCTGAACACCTATGAACTCAACAGGAGATCAAAGAAAAGAATGGCAGGAACTCTGAACTGAAAAGCAACCACTTTCTGGAAGGTAGGACGTGCGGAGAAGTGAATCCGAGGTGATATTCGGGAAGATAGACAGTGGGGGAGGGGGCCTCCAACAGCCACTACTTGCAAGTGATAGAGCTGCAGAGACAAAATTGGAAATTTTAGAAGTTAATTCTGCTGAGGGACGTCGCTCCAGTGGCTAAGCAGGGGGATGGAACCCTCACCGGGACAGTGTGGTCTCAGGACCCTCTGGGTCACAGAAAGACTGGGGGTGCCTGAGTGCAGGAGAGCTCCCAGGTATCAGAGCAGGGAAGCCAGCTGCAGAGATGGAGCCGAGGAGTGGGCTCTCAGCTAGGGGTTGCCATAAACCACGATCCGCAGCACAGTCGGGCCACTGCTCCTCCAGCAGGGACCCAACAAGCGGCAGATCCTGGGAGACTCCCTTTCCTCCACCGGGAGAAGCGGCATGGGAGCGCACTGCAGGGATCTGCTGGGTTTGGAGACTACACGGGGTCATGTGCCAGAGATAGAAACACTCAGTCACAGGTCGGGTGAGCACGGAGTGTGGCCGGAGACTGGGGAGATGGGAGTGATAGACTGCTTTACTCTGGGGGTTCCCTGAGGAGTGGGGCCCCGAGTTCTTGGCTCCTCCAGAGTGGAGACTGGGAGGCCACCATTTTCACTCTCCTCCTCCAAAGCTGCATGGAAAGCTTGTAGGGAACAAAACCTCCCAAGAGCAAACCTGAGCAATTACTCAGCCCGGACCCAGCAAGGGTGGGGCAATTCTGCCTCCTACAAAGACATTTGAGAACCACAGCAACAGGCTCCTCCCCCAGAAGATCAGTAAGAAGAGCCAGCAGAGACCAAGTTTGCCGATCAATGAGAACAGCAGAATTCCAGCACTAGGGGCATATAGCACATAGAATTCATGGCCTTTTCCTCCCTGATTCTTTAGTCTTTCAAAGTTAATTTTTTTAATTTTCTTTTTTTTTCTTTTTTTTTGAAATTTTCTTTTCCCCTTTTCCAACCAACATCTTATCAATCCCTTTTGTAAAAAATCTTTTTTATTTTTCATTTTTAGAGTCATATTCTATACCTTCATAGTAGTTAACCATTTTTGGTATATATGTATAAGTTGTACTCTCTTTAAAATTTTGGGATGCAGTTTCTTCTAACAGACCGAAATATCCCCTAAATCTCCAGTGTATGGCTTTGTTCTAGTTTCCTGCCTGATCACATTCTCTCCCTTTTTTTTTTTAAATCCTCTTCTTTCTTTTTTTAAACAAATTCTTATATTATAAATTCCATTTATAAAATCTTTTATAATTTTCAACATTATAGCCATATTACATACCTTCATCACACTTACCCTTATTTTTGTACATATGTAATTTTTCTTTCTTTAAAATATTGGGAGGCAGTCTCTTCTAACAGACCAAAATATGCCCAAAATCTAGTGTGTGGCACTGATCTATTCACCAGTGTGATCATATTTGATCATATTCTCTTTTTTTTTCTTTTTTCTTTCTTTCCCTTTCTTTTCACCCGGTTTCAGGTCTCTTCTGATTTGCTTAGTGTATATTTTTCTGGGGTCGTTGTTACCCTGTCAGCATTTTGTTCTCTCATTCATCTATTGTGCTCTGGACAAAATAACAAGATGGAAAAAATCCCCTCAAAAAAAAAAATAAGAGGCAGTACCAACTGCCAGGGACCAATCAATAGGGATGTTAGTAAGATGTCAGAACTAGAGTTCAGAATGACAATTTTAAAGATACTAGCTGGGGGCGCCTGGGTGGCTCAGATGGTTAAGCGTCTGCCTTTGGCTCAGGTCATGATCCCAGGGTCCTGGGATCGAGTCCCGCATCGGGCTCTCTGCTCCTTGGGAGCCTGCTTCTCCCTCTGCCTCTCTCTCTCTCTGTCTCTCATGAATAAATAAATAAAAATCTTTAAATAAAAAAAAAGATACTAGCTGGTATTGAAAAAAGCATGGAAGATATTAGAGAAACACTTTCTTGAGAAATAAAAGAACTAAAATCTAACCAAGTCAAAATCAAAAGGGCTATTAATGAGGTGCAATCAAAAATGGAGGCTCTAACTGCTAGAACAAATGAGGCAGAGGAGAGAATTAGTGATATAGAAGACCAAATGATGGAAAATAAAGAAGCTGAGAAAAAGAGAGATAAACAACTACTGGATCACAAGGACAGAATTCAAGAGATAAGCGATACCATAAGATGAAACAATATTAGAATAATTGGGATCCCAGAAGAAGAAGAAAGACAGAGAGGGGCAGAAGGTATATTGGAGCAAATTATAGCAGAGAACTTCCTTAATTTGGGGAAAGAAACAGACATCAAAATCCAGGAGGCACAGAGAACCCCTCTCAAAATCAATAAAAATAGGTCAACACCCCAACATCGAATAGTAAAACTTACGAGTCTCAGGGACAAAGAGAAAATCCTGAAAGCAGCTCGGGAGAAGAGATCTGTAACCTACAATGGTAGAAACATTAGATTGGCAACAGACCTATCCACAGAGACCTGGCAGGCCAGAAAGGACTGGCAGGATATATTCAGAGTACTAAATGAGAAAAATATGCAGCCAAGAATACTATATCCAGCTAGGCTGTCATTGAAAATAGGAGAGATAAAAAGCTTCCAGGACAAACAAAAACTAAAGGAATTTGCAAGCACAAAACCAGCCCTACAAGAAATTTTGAAAGGAGTCCTCTAAGCAAAGAGAGAGCCTAAAAGTAACATAGACCAGAAAGGAACACAGACAATATACAGTAACAGTCACCTTACAGGCAATACAATGGCACTAAATTCCTATCTCTCAATAGTTACCCTGAATGTAAATGGGCTAAATGCCCCAATCAAAAGACACAGGCTATCAGATTGGGTAAGAAAACAAGACCCATCGATATGCCTATCTACAAGGGACTAATTTTAGACCCAAAGACACCCCCAGATTGAAAGTGAGGGGGTGGAAAACCATTTACCATGCTAATGGACACCAAAAGAAAGCTGGGGTGGCAATCCTTATATCGGACAAATGAGATTTTAAACCAAAGACTGTAATAAGAGATGAGGAAGGACACTATATCATACTTAAAGGGTCTATGCAACAAGAAGATCTAACAATAGGAAATATCTATGCCCCTAACATGGGAGCAGCCAATTATGTAAGCCAATTAATAACAAAAGCAAAGAAACACATTGACAACAATACAATAATAGTAGGGGACGTTAATAGCCCCCTCACTGAAATGGACAGATCACCTAAGTAAAAGATCAACAAGGAAATAAAGACTTTAAATGACACACTGGACCAAATGGACTTCACAGATATATTCAGAACATTCCATCCCAAAACAACAGAAAACACATTCTTCAAAGGATCTGTACTCAGAAAACTCTAAAATACTCATGAAAGCAATTGAGGAAGACACAAAGAAATGGAAAAACGTTCCATGTTCATGGATTGGAAGAACAAATATTGTGAAGATGTCAATGCTACCTAGAGCAATCTACACATTTAATGCAATCCCTATCAAAATACCATCCACTTTTTCCAAAGAAATGGA
>NW_023270780.1:3754268-3761829 GCF_011800145.1 Mirounga leonina | reverse complement strand
CCAGAAAAGACCCCGAATAGCCAGAGGAATGTTGAAAAAGAAAAGCAAAGCTGGTGGCATCACAATTCCGGACTTCCAGCTCTATTACAAAGCTGTCATCATCAAGACAGTATGGTACTGGCACAAAAACAGACACATAAATCAATGGAACAGAATAGAGAGCCCAGAAATGGACCCTCAACTCTATGGTCAACTCATCTTTGACAAAGCAGGAAAGAATGTCCAATGGAAAAAAGACAGTCTCTTCAACAAATGGTGTTGGGAAAATTGGACAGCCACATGCAGAATTGAAACTGGACCATTTCCTTACACCACACACAAAAATAGACTCCAAATGGTTGAAAGACCTCAATGTGAGACAGGAGTCCATCAAAATCCTAAATCAGAACACAGGCAGCAACCTCTTCGACCTCAAACACAGGAACTTCTTCCTAGAAACATTGCCAAAGGCAAGGGAAGCAAGGGCAAAAAAGAACCATTGGGACTTCATCAAGATAAAAAAGCTTTTGCACAGCAAAGGAAACAGTCAACAAAACCAAAAGACAACTGACAGAATGGGAGAAGATATTTGCAAATGACATATCAGATAAAAGGCTAGTATCCAAAATCTATAAAGAACTTATCAAACTGAACACCCAAAGAAAAAATGATCCAATCAAGAAATGGGCAGAAGACATGAACAGACATTTTTCCAAAGAAGACATCCAAATGGCCAACAGACACATGAAAAAGTGCTCAACGTTGCTCTGCATCCAGGCAATCCAAATCAAAACCTCAATGAGATACCACCTCACACCAGTCAGAATGGCTAGAATTAACAAGTCAGGAAACTACAGATGTTGGTGGGGATGCAGAGAAAGGGGAACCCTCCTACACTGTTGGTGGGAATGCAAGCTGGTGCAGCCACTCTGGAAAACAGTATGGAGGTTCCTCAAAAAGTTGAAAAAAGAGTTACCCTACAACCCAGCATCTATTGCACTACTGGGTATTTACCCGAGAGATACAAATGTAGTGATCCAAAGGGGTACATGCACTCCGATGTTTATAGCAGCAATGTCCACAATAGCCAAGCTATGGAAAGAGCCTAGATGTCCATCGATAGATGAACGGATAAAGAAGATGTGTTATATATATATACAATGAATATTATGCAGCCATCAAAAGGAATGAGATCTTGCCATTTGCAATGACGTGGATGGAACTGAAGGGTATCATGCTGAGCAAAATAAGTCAATCAGAGAAAGACATGTATCATATGATTTCACTGATATGAGGAATTCTTTTTTTTTTATTCTTATGTTAATCCCCATACATTACATCATTAGTTTTAGATGAAGTGTTCCATGATTCATTGTTTGTGCATAACACCCAGTGCTCCATGCAGAATGTGCCCTCCTCAATACCCACCACCAGGCCAACCCATCCTCCCACCCCCCTCCCTTCTAGAACCCTCAGTTTGTTTTTCAGAGTCCATTGTCTCTCATGGTTCGTCTACTCCTCCTATTTCGCCCGCTTCATTCTTCCCCTCCCGCTACTCTTCTTCTTCTTTTTTTTCTTAACATATATTGCATTATTTGTTTCAGAGGTACAGATCTGAGATTCAACAATCTTGCACAATTCACAGCACTTACCAGAGCACATATCCTCCCCAGTGTCTATCACCCAGTCACCCCATCCCTCCCACCCCACCCCCCACTCCAGTAACCCTGAGTTTGTTTCCTGAGATTAAGAATTCCTCTCATGATATGAGGAATTCTTAATCTCAGGAAACAAACTGAGGGTGGCTGGGTGATAGAGGTTGGGGAGGGTCTGTGCTATGTTGAGGTCTGTGAATTGTGTAAGATGTTGAATCACAGACGTGTACCTCTGAAACAAATAATGCATTATATCTTAAAATAAAAAAAAGAAGATAGTAGGAAGGGAAAAATGAAGGGGGGAAATCGGAGGGGTAGACGAACCATGAAAGACTATGTACTCTGAGAAACAAACTGAGGGTTCTAGAGGGGAGGGGGGTGGGGGATGGGTTAGCCTGGTGATGGGCATTTAAGAGGGCACATGCTGAATGGAGCACTGGGTATTATACGCAAACAATGAATCATGGAACACTACATCAAAAACTAATGATGTATGGTGATTAACATAACATAAAAAAAAGAAAATGAGGAGATGTAGAACTATTTATCATGCTAATGGACATCAAAAAAAAAAAAAAGCCAGAGTAGCCATACTTATATCAGAAAAACTAGATTTTAAGCCAGAGAGTGTAACAAGAGATGAAGAAGGGCACTATATCATAATGAAGGGGTCTATCCAACAAGAAGATCTAACAATTGTAAATATTTATACCCCCAACTTGGGAGCACCCAAATATACAAATCAATTAATAAGAAACATAAAGAAACTCATTGATAATACTACAATAATAGTAGGAGGCTTTAACACCCCCTCTTACAGCAACAGGCAGATCATCCAAGTAGAATATCAACAAGGAAACAATGGCTTTGAATAACACATTGGACTAGATGGACTCAACAGATATATCCAGAACAATTTATCCTAAAGCAGCAGAATACACATTCTTTTCAGAGTGCACATGGGACATTCTCCAGAATAGATCACATACTGGGTCACAAATCAGGCCTCAACAAGTACAAAAATTGAGATCATACCATGCATATTTACTGACCACAACTTCATGAAACTTGAAGTCAACCACAAGAAGAAATGTGGAAAGACCACAAATATGTGGAAATTAAAGAACATACTACTGAAGAATGAATGGGTTAAACAGGAAATTAAAGGAGAAAAATATATATATATATGGAAGCAAATGTAAATGAAACATGACAGTCCAAAAACTATGGGATACAGCAAAGATGGTCCTAAGAGGGAAGTATATTGCAATACAGGCCTGTCTCAAGAAGCAAGAAAGTCTCAAATACACATCCTAACCTTACACCTAAAGGAGCTAGAAAAGAAACAGAAAATGAAGCCTAAACTACCAAAACTGAAACAGGAAGAAATAGAAAACCTGAAGAGACCCATAATTAGCAAGGAAATTGAGTCAGTAATCAAAAATCTCTGAACAAACAAAAGTCCAAGCCCAGATGGCTTCCCAGGGGAATTCTACGAACCATTTGAAGAAGAGGAAATAACTGTTCTTCTCAAACTGTTCCAAAAAAATAGAAATGGAAGGAAAATTTCCAAACTGATTCTATGATGCCAGTATCACCTTGATTCCAAAACCTTTAGACAAAGACCCCACTAAAAAGGACAATTACAGGTCAATATCCCTGATCAACATGGATGCCACAATTCTCACCAAGATACTAGCCAATAGGATCCAACACTACATTAAAAGGATTATTCACCATGACCAAGTGGGATTTATTCCTGCACTGCAAGAGTGGGTCAACATTCACAAATCAATAAACGTGATACACCACATTAATAAAACAAAGGACAAGAACCATATGATCCTCTCAATAGATGCAGAAAAAGCATTTGGCAAAATACAGCATCCTTTCTTGATAAAAATCCTCCACCATGTAGAGGTAGAGGGAACATACCTCAATATCATAAAAGCCATCTATGAAAGTCCCATAGCAAATATCATTCTCAATGGGGAAAAACAGAGCTTTTCCCCTAAGGTCAGGAACACGACAGGGATGCCCACTCTCACCACTGCTGTTCATCATAGTACTAGAAGTCCTAGCCTCAGCGATCAGACAACAAAAAGAAATAAAAGGCATTTAAATTGGCAAAGAAGTCAACTCTCACTATTCACAGATCTCATGATACTTTATGTGGAAAACCCAAAAGACTCCACCCAAAAATTGCAGGAACTCATACAGCAATTCAGCAATATGGCAGGATATAAAATCAATGCACAGAAATAAGTTGCATTTCTATACACTAACAATGAGACAGAAGAGAAATTAAGGAGTCAATCCCATAGCCAACTGCAACAAATACCATAAGATACCTAGGAATAAACCTAACCAAAGAAGTAAAGGATCTGTACTCTAAAAACTATAGAACACTTATGAAAGAAATTGAGAAAGACACAAAGAGATGGAAAAACATTCCATGCTAATGGATTGGAAGAATAAATATTGTTAAAATGTCCATGCTACCCAGAGCAATCTACACATTCAATTCAATCCCTATCAAAATACCATCAACATTTTTCACAGAGCTGAAACAAACAATCCTAAAATTTGTATGTAACCAGAAAACACCGCAAATAGTGAAAGGAATGTTGAAAAAGAAAACCAAAGTTGGGGGCCTCACAATTCTGGACTTTAAGCTATATTACAAATCTGTAATCATGAAGAAGATAGTATGTACCGGCACAAAAACAGACACATAGATCAATGGAACAGAATAAAGAACCCAGAAATGGACTCTCAACTCTATGGTCAACTAATCTTTGACAAAGCAGGAAAGAATATCCAATGGAAAAAAAAAAAAACAGTTTCTTCAACAAATGGTGTGGGGGAAATTGGATAGACACACGTAGAAAAATGAAACTGGACCATTTTCTTACACCATGCACAAAGATAAACTCAAAATGGTTGAAAGACCTCAATGTGAGACAGGAATCCTCAAAATCCTAGAGAAGAACACAGACAGCAACCTCTTTGACCTCAGCTGCTGCAACTTCTTCCTAGACATGACTTCAAATGCAAGGGAAACAAAAGCAAAAATGAACTTTTGGGACTTCATTAAGATAAAAGGCAAAGGAAACAGCAAAGGAAACAGTCAACAAAACCAAAAGACAACCGACAGAATGGGAGAAGATATTTGCAAATGACATATCAGATAAAGGGCTAGATCCAAAATTTATAAAGAACTTATCAAACTGAACACCCAAAGAACAAAGAATCCAATCAAGAAATGGGCAGAAGACATGAACAGATATTTCTCCAAAGAAGACATACAAATGTCTATGAGACACATGAGAAAATGTTCCACATCACTCAGCATCAGGGAAATACAAATCAAAACCACAATGAGATACCACTTCACAACAGTTAGAATGGCTCAAATTAACAAGTGAGGAAACAACAAATGTTGGTGAGGATGTGGAGAAAGGGGAACCCTCTTACACTGTTGGTGGGAATGCAAACTGGTGCATCCACTCTGGAAAACAGTATGGAGGTTCCTTAAGAAGGGGAGCTACCATATGACCCAGCAATTGCACTACTAGGTATTTACCCCAAAGATACAAATGTAGTGATCTGAAGGGCACCTGTACTCCAATATTTATAGCAGCAATGTCCACAATAGCCAAACTGTGGAAAGAGCTGAGATGTCCATCAACATATGAATGGATAAAGAAGATGTGGTTCATATATACAATGGAATATTAGTATCAGAAAGGATGAATACTTACCATTTACACTGACATGGATGGAACTGGAAGGTATTATGCTGAGTGAAATAAGTCAATCAGAGAAAGACAATTATCATATGATTTCACTCATATGTGGAACATAAGAAATAGCGCAGATTATCATAGGGGAAGGGAGGGAAAACTGAATGGGAATTCATCAGAGAGAGAGAAAAACAATGGGAGACTCTTAACTATAGGAAACAAACTGAGGGTTGCTGTAGGGGAAGTGGATGGGGCTTGGGGTAAATGGGTGATGGGCATTAAGGAGGGCATGTGATGTTATGAGCACTGGATGTTATATGCAACTGATGAATTACTGAACTCTGAAACTAATGATGTACTATATGTTGACTAATTGAATTTAAATTAAAGAATACTAGCAAACTAAGCAAAATAAGTCAATCAGAGAAAAGACAAGTATCATATGATCTCACTGATATGAGGAATTCTTTTTTTTCTTTTTATTTTTTAATTGTTATGTTAATCCTCATACATTACATCATTAGTTTTTGATGTAGTGTTCCATGATTCATTGTTTGTGTATAACACCCAGTGCTCCATGCAGAACGTGCCCTCCTCAATACCCATCACCATGCTAACACATCCTCCCATCCCCCTCCCTTCTAGAACCCTCAGTTGTTTTTCAGAGTCCATCATCTCTCATGGTTCGTCTACCCCTCCAATTTCCCCCCCTTCATTCTTCCCCTCCTGCTATCTTCTTCTTCTTCTTTTTTTTTTCTTAACATATATTGCATTATTTGTTTCAGAGGTACAGATCTGAGATTCAACAGTCTTGCACAATTCACAGCACTTACCAGAACACATACCTTCCCCAGTGTCTGTCACCCAGTTACCCCATCCATCCCACCCCCCCCCGCTCTTACAACCCTCAGTTTGTTTCCTGAGATTAAGAATTCCTCATATCAGTGAGGTCATATGATACATGCTTTCTCTGTTTGACTTATTTCGCTCAGCATAATACCCTCCAGTTCCATCCACGTCATTGCAAATAGCAAGATCTCATTCCTTTTGATGGCTGCATAACATTCCATTGTATATATATACCACTTCTTCTTTATCCATTCATCTGTCGATAGACATCTTGGCTCTTTCCACAGTTTGGCTATTGTGGACATTGCTGCTATAAACATCGGGGTGCACGTACCCTTTCGGATCGCTACTTTTGTATCTTTGGGGTAAATATCCAGTAGTGCAATTGCTGGATCATATAGTAGCTCTATTTTCAACTTTTTGAGGAACCTCCATACTGTTTTCCAGAGAGGCTGCACCAGCTTGCATTCCCACCAACAGTTTAGGAGGGTTCCCCTTTCTCTGCATCCCCACCTGTAGTTTCCTGAGTTGTTAATTTTAGCCATTCTGACTGGTGTGAGGTGGTATCTCATTGAGGTTTTGATTTGGATTTCCCCGATGCCAAGTGATATTGAACTCTTTTTCATGTGTCTGTTGGCCATTTGGATGTCTTCTTTGGAAAATGTCTGTTCATGTCTTCTGCCCATTTCTTGATTGGATTCTTTGTTCTTTGGGTGTTCAGTTTGATAAGTTCTTTATAAATTTTGGATCTAGCCCTTTATCTGATATGTCATTTGCAAATATCTTCTCCCATTCTGTTGGTTGTCTTTTGGTTTTGTTGACTGTTTCCTTTGCTTTGCAAAAGCTTTTTATCTTGATGAAGTCCCAATAGTTCATTTTTGCCCTTGCTTCCCT
The DNA here is from genome assembly GCF_011800145.1 of Mirounga leonina. NCBI lineage: Eukaryota > Metazoa > Chordata > Mammalia > Carnivora > Phocidae > Mirounga > Mirounga leonina. The sequence goes on along the minus strand of NW_023270780.1, from coordinate 3,754,706 downwards.
TGCCTTTGGCAATGTTTCTAGGAAGAAGTTGCTGTGGCTGAGGTCGAAGAGGTTGCTCCTGTGTTCTGCTTTAGGATTTTGATGGACTCCTGTCTCACATTGAGGTCTTTCAACCATTTGGAGTCTATTTTTGTGTGTGGTGTAAGGAAATGGTCCAGTTTCATTCTTCTGCATGTGGCTGTCCAATTTTCCCAACACCATTTGTTGAAGAGACTGTCTTTTTTCCATAGGACCATTTTTCCTAGTTGACCGTAGAGTTGAGGGTCCATTTCTGGGCTCTCTATTCTGTTCCATTGATCTATGTGTCTGTTTTTGTGCCAGTACCATACTGTCTTGATGATGACAGCTTTGTAATAGAGCTGGAAGTCCGGAATTGTGATGCCACCAGCTGTGCTTTTCTTTTTCAACATTCCTCTGGCTATTCGGGGTCTTTTCTGG